>NC_060119.1:1042979737-1043299138 GCF_021461395.2 Schistocerca americana
AGTTGGCAACAGATGATGATAGGGCTCGAGTGTGGCCAGACTTCACGAAGCCGTGGAGCCCAGTTGTCAACAAGGCACTGTGCAAGCTGGTGGTTGCTCCACAAGGGGTGGGCTGTGTTCTTATGGAATTCACTGCGTTCTCTGATCCAACTGAACCCGTCATTGACTCTAAATTGTTATATTCGGCTACCTGGATACAATCTGTAGCCATTCATGAACTTCATGTTCCCAAACAACGATGGGGTTTTTGTGAATGACAATGAGCCAAATTACTGGGCCACAGTTGTTCGCGATTGGTTTGAAGTACATTCTGGACAATTCGAGTGAATAGTTTGGTCACCTAGAACGCCCGATACGAATCGTATCGACCTTCTGTAGGACATAATGGATGTGATAGTTTCCCCACAGAATCCTGCAATGGTAGCACTTTCGCCATCATGCGCGGCTATAGAGTCAGCGTGGCTCAATATTTCTGCAGGGGACTTTGAACGACTTGTTGAGTCCATGCCGCGTCGATCTGTTGCATTAAGTCTGGCAAAATAAGGTCCGACACTAAATTGGGAGGTATCCCATGACTTTTTTCACTTCAGTGTAGTTGCTTGTGTGCCCCACTGCTGCACTTACATTCTGGTGTTATGATGGCCATTGACGCGTCGTTGGCTGTTCGTGTGCCGAAATTTCGATCTGAAATGTCTTCCCTGCTTTCTTCTCGTTATTCTTTTGGAAGATTCCCTAGTGACACTAAATTATGTTCTTGAAGGACAGAATATGTCTTTAATATCTCGTAGACAATCTACAGAGCGGACGATTTTAATCCATAACGGGGAGTAGCTCGGGATTGACATAGGATACACCAAATCGTTTCAGATAAAATTTGTAGCTGGCAACGAGGGCCACGCATAGCTACTAATGGCCGTGACCTTGAAGGTAATTTTTCAAGCTGGCTTGGAAGTTAGAGTGGTTTTATTAAATCGGGAACCTAATTTTTTATTCAAAACATGAATGGGGCGGCAAATTTTACTTACAAAATCTTACATTATTCAAGGTCATGACGAAGTTCAGTGAAGGTCAAATGAGCAAATACGTTCTCGTATGGCTTAACTCCGAATAGAGGCGGGGACGGCACAATACGATGTTAGATAGAAATTGGAAGAGGCGTAAGGGGTCACGTTTCATTACCAATAACGACAATCTTAAGCATAATTATCGAACATCATTTGAAGGTTGAATTTTGTTTCATGGAAACCCCTACACATGACGCCGGATTTGGAAAGAGCGATGAGAGATTTGAACCTGAAGTTTTCAAGAACGCGTTATCGGCAGGATTAATACATCAGACGTACCAATCGTATTATGACCTTTTTGCACAACAGAACATAAATAAAACGGAGATCATTGGTTTACAAGTCGGTGAGTGGATCTTTTCGCCTCTCATTCCTCGGGATGCGGCTTCCAATTAGTATCTAATATTGTATTTGGGTTTTTTAAATGAACACACCGCCATTTGACTCTGTTGTTGTTTATTTATCTATGACCCAGGTTTCGGCCTTTTATACAGTTTTCAAGTGATTGAGTTTCTGTCATTAACATTTCAGGACATCAAGCTCAAAATTGGCAACAAATTAAGAAAAATATTCGCTACCCACGAAATTCCAGTTGTAAAATCTGCATCCCTCCTCTATTTAGAGTTAACCCCTACTAGCACTACAAACATTTGCTTATTTGCCCTTCATTGAACCTTGCCCTGACCTTGAATAATGTGTCATATTATACGTAAAATTTGCCACCCTTTACAATTATTAAATATAATATTGGGGTTTCGATTTAAAAAGTACCACTTTAACCTCCGAATACACAAAAAAAATGGCTCTGAGCACTATGGGACTCAACTGCTGAGGTCATTAGTCCCCTAGAACTTAGAACTAGTTAAACCTAACTAACCTAAGGACATCACAAACACCCATGCCCGAGGCAGGATTCGAACCTGCGACCGTAGCGGTCTTGCGGTCCGAATACACACACTCGGAAAATGCAACGGCACGTTGCTGTGGGTTCAGTTATCGGAAAGATGTCCTGACCGCTGACACCGTCAAGGCGTGTGCCGCATCCTCAGCGAGCTGCAACCTGTCCCCAATGGCTTCCTTTTGCGACAGAACAGCGGCGACCCAGATACCGGATCACACCACACACACCAGACCGCGTCTGATCAGACCTTGGCGAAGGCCGGCGACTGGTTAATTTCACTTTGCCTGCCCCAGCGCGGCGACAGGGGAGCAGGAAGACGCCTCCGCACACCCGGATGCGGGCACCGGGCAGGTCTAGGGGACAGCGGCCTTGACCTCGATACCTGCTGAGCGCGCCTCGGACGGCGGCCGCCCAGTCGAGAACATGGGTGGGTGGGGGGAGACGACTAGGGTTGCACAAGCCGGCGCTCACTGGCGCCGGCCACGTCCGTCTGCTCTCCTTTCTGATTCGTCTCACTGCAGTTTTCTTCTTTCATTTGTACACGATGAAGCATCGCGCTTACATTCCATTTGCTTTAGCCACGTCATTTATCCCTTTCCATTTTCAGGATGTGATACGTATATTCCCCTCCAGTATTAGAGGTTTCTCTTGAGTTCTCACCATCCCCCTTTTTTTATTGTACAGGGTTATCAGTCCTATGCCCAACCACAGCCTGGAGGACGAGGATTTGTATCAGGTTTACTCCTTTAGGGAAGCTGGCTTCGCTGCGCCTCTAAAGCCCTCCCTTCCCTACGTTGGACACATTTTGTCTGGCTCTTCTGTCCATTCCGGCTTCGTTGACCCTGCTGGTAGCTTTCTGCTTCCGGTACAGCACTTGACTTCGTTGAGGCACGTAAACCCTGCCGCCCAGCACACAAGTGTCTTCGACAAGGCGACTCTGGGAGGATTGTATGAGATTTGTATCAGACATTCTGATGATGGACCATGCCCTATATGTGTGTGCAGGTTAAAACTGTGCGCAGGATCGAAACTGGAACTCGGGACCGTTGTCTTTCGCGGGCAAATGGTACAGTACTTGCCCGAGAAAGGCAGGGGCTCCAGGTTCGACGCTCGCCTCGACATACAGTTTTAATCTGCCAGAAATTTTCATATCAGCACACACTCCACTGCAGAATGAAAAACACACACACACACACACACACACACACACACACACACACACACACACACACACTTTTTTGGGTATCTCGTACGCTGCATCGCCATCCCCAAGGCTAAAATTGCACTAGGAACATTGTTGCATGTTAGTTTTAATATGTGGACCAGCAGTTATATTACAGTTTTGATTGTTAGTGATTTGAAAATTATTTGGAAATGTTTAAAGCCACGATCACAAAGGCAACTCCCACTAAAAGTTAAAGTAGGTTGTACTTTAAATGCGATCTTTATTATTTTGTTTGGCTTTCAATTTTATTGACATCGAACGAAACAAGACGTTAACTTATTTTCCTATCGCGTTTCGGAGAATCATCCGGTGGATCTAAGTGGATGAATATGGCGGTGTACTTGTTGTGTTACGGCTTTTGCGTAATCTGTGGCACTGTCTGATAGAGAAAAAAAGACATTAAGTAGTGAAACTTCCTGGCAGATTAAAACTGTGTGCCAGACCGAGACTCGAACTCGGGACCTTTGCCTTTCGCGGGCAAGTGCTCTACCATCTGAGCCACCGAAGCTTCGGTAGCTCAGATGGTAGAGCACTTGCCCGCGAAAGGCAAAGGTCCCGAGTTCGAGTCTCGGTCTGGCACACAGTTTTAATCTGCCAGGAAGTTTCATATCAGCGCACACTCCGGTGCAGAGTGAAAATCTCATTCTGGAAACATTAAGTAGTGTTTTCTTGTCCGCTACTACGGAGTGCCTCGGGTTACTCCAACGTTGAACACATCACATACGTGCTATATTAATTCACATAAATCCACCCCATGATGGTGTTTTAAACTTTAGATACCAGTTTGAAAATTGATGGAGTTACTGATAACAATAAACTTGTTATTACGTTCGGTTATATTTAGTAACGTCACTAGCCTTCCTCCACTACTGAATAGCACTATTAGACAGCACACTAGTCGTTGTACTTCCAAACACTACGGATCTGTTACAGTTTTTGTGATGTAATCCCTGCTGTGGTCCGTCAGATTTCAGTGTCTTTTTTTTCTTTTTCTTTTTTTTAGTGAAAATGTGCTACAGTTTTGCTGTTTCTGGAACTATACGAAGAGCGACCTTGCTTATGGACCAAAAATTCGAGTTATATGTGGATATTGGTTTTAGAGACAAAGCACTGTTAGAAACTGTGAGTTATATGTAAGAAGTAGCCGTTGATTGTGAAGTTACACTTGCCTAACCAAAAACAATAAAATTCTGTAGTCTCAGATGGAAGATGCATTTACAGATGATATTTACTACTGTCGGTGTGCAATGGCAAACAGCTTCATGAAACATGTCGGGGAAATGGTTTCTCGACCTGGGACTGAATTCGTCACACGATTATTCTAATTTTGAATGAAGCTCGACATTTGTTTTAGCCATTCGGATGTGGTTTACAGATGGATTTTCGTCATAGTGTTATTTGATTTATTAAGTGTATTTGTTGCCCTCGTTCTATGCCTCAACGAAAACCATTTTCAGATCCATCATTAGGATTTCTATCTCTTGGCTTGAACCCTTCCGTCAGTTCTAATGCCATAAGACACAGCACAGTATTAAACAGGCGCCTACATGGATTCAATTGAGGCCACATTTAAATCGGGAAGCTAAATGGAATTCGTGCCGTTATGTGTGTACGTGAGACAGTGAGGAGAGGTGAGAAGCCTCGAAGTCAAATGACTAGGAAATGTCACCCCTCCACCTTCAGTCTTCAGCTCATCCCCTGGCCAGACAAATACTGAATGCCTCCAGTTACAGCATACTCTTATTATAGTATCGTGTGCCTCGGTTGCACAAACTGCGGAGTCAACTGCTGCGGCTACTCCACTAGCCCGCCTTAGTGACTGGCTACGGAGGAAGACAGCTGCGAGACCGGTACGAAATATTGAGTCACTTGCCTGACACACTCCATTCTGGTGATCAAGTTGTCAGATGGAAGGCTGCTGTATATCGGCGTGTTACTAGGTCGAGTGCACTCGCCGTGTTACAAACGGCTGTTGTTGCGACTTGTCCATGACTGGATGCTTGCACGAGGCGAAGCAGCGGTGGAGCACATGACGCGGCTGCTCCCGTTATCCCACTGTATCTCCTCTCGACCCCTGAGTGGTTGGCGGTATCAGAGCGAAAACCCTGACCCAGGCAGCTCAACTCGACTTGCGATATACATTTTGCTATGCTTTGCTTTCGCAGACCGTTTGCCACAGCGGGCGTCTTTAACAAAGCGACTGGTGCGCTCAAAGCTGACGCTAGTTGGCCCTTACTTTCCCCCGCAAGCTTCCAGTACTGCCCCTTCGATTTTGTTTTCGTACACCCGACCAAGAAGGAAACACAAGGGAGGAAGCTACAATATAGTATCTTGTAGGGTTGAAGGCTATTAGAGATGGAGAGCACTATAATTACTTAAGGCAAGCGCTTTGGGGTTTCTTCGACCTAAAGAGTAATTTAAGCCTATCCACTAAAACTAAATATTGCAAAAATCTAATAATAGATTTCTCGTTAAGTCATTAATTTCAGTTCCTAATAGACTAACGATCATACCATATTTGAACCGTCAAATAATACAATGCTTTAATGTATTGTCAGTGGTCAGACTAAACCCCACGTATCACGTAGTTCGCCGGCCGGGTTGGCCGAGCGGTTCTAGGCGCTTCAGACTGGAACCGCGTGACCGCTACGGTCGCAGGTTCGAATCCTGCCTCGAACATGGATGTGTGTGATGTCCTTAGGTTAGTTAGGTTTAAGTAGTTCTAAGTTCTTGGGGACTGATGACCTCAGATGTTAAGTTCGGTAGTGCTCAGAGCCATTTGAAACATTTAAACCATTACGTAATTCCCAGTTGTCCTTATGTGGATTATCAGGTTTGCGTAAGATTCCCCTTTACTGTCCGGTGATTTATAAAATAAAAAAAGCGATGCCTGGAACATTCTGTTACAATTAGAGTATTCAAAAGTACATCATAAACCTGCAATAGCATCTCAACTTAATGACAGCCAACACAGCCTTCCAGATATCAATGAAAATTTTACAATCTATCGTAACTAACCACACCCAGTCAATAAAATCAATGTACTAGAGACGCTAATAATACACAAACAACTCACTGACATGCTAAATGAACAGACGTAATACGAACGCAACAGATTACTTTCTGCAGTGACTGTCTCTCAATACAGGGGCGTACTGAAAAGTAATGCCTCTGAATCTTGTATGTGAAACTTCTCAAAGCTTTTTAAATAAAGAAACGATATTAACATTGTATATCATTATTCTTCATGTCTACATATTTGCACCCCTCTGCTGCTAGAGGAATCCGAAGTTTAGCGTGTAACGAAACTGTCTGCGTATGGTTAATAGCGGGCTGTAATCCAGTTCCGTATTCGGAAAGTTCGTCTACACATGGAGCACACTGCCATGACAGACCACGCACAAGCGCTCAGAGGTATGCAAGAATCCAACGCCTTGAGTTCACTGTTATCGATCATCGTCCATACAGTCCCGACCTGGTTCCATCCAATTTTCATCTGCTTCTAAAACTTAAAGAACGCCCTATAAAACTTGTCTTTGAGAGCAATGAAGCGATGCAAACAGAGGTGAGGTTCCAGAATGACATTTTCACTCTGCAGCGGAGTGTGCGCTGGTATGAAACTTCCTGGCAGATTAAAACTGTGTGCCGGAGCGAGACTCGAACTCGGGACCTATGCCTTTCGCGGGGAGGTGCTCTACCAACTGAGCTACTCAAGCACGACTCACGCCCAGTCCTCACAGCTTTACTCGGTCCGGCACACAGTTTTAATCTACCAAGGAGTTTCATATTAGCGCACACACCGCTGCAGAGTGAAAAATCTCCTTCTGGAAACATCCTCCAGGCTGTGGCTAAGCCAGGTCTCCGCAATATCCTTTCTTTCAGGAGTGCTAGTTCTGCAAGGTTCTCAGGAGGGCTTCTGTAAAGTTTGGAAGGTAGGAGGCGAGGTACTGGCAGAAGTAAAGCTGTGAGGACGGGGCGTGAGTCGTGCTTGGGCAGCTCAGTTGGTAGAGCACTTGCCCGCGAAAGGCAAAGGTCCCGAGTTCGAGTCTCGGTCCGGCACACAGTTTTAATCTGCCAGGAAATTTCAGAGGTGAGGTTGTGGCTCAACCAACAAAGCCAGTCTTTCTACTGTGACAGTACAAACAAAGTGGACTCCGGTTCCGAGATATTTGTTCGTCCTTGAGGTTACTATTTTGAGAAGTAAATATGTAGATACAAAGAAAAAATCTAGAATGGTAACACCGTTAGTTTTATTTAAAGAACTCAGAGTTTTCACACAAAAAATTTAGAGGCATTACTTTTTAGCACACCTTGTTAATTGATTCATTATCACAGCACCACCACCACGAAGTTGCGCCACTGCCAAATCAAAACCATAGATCTTGTATGGGCTCAAATAAAAATTGATGTCGCGGAGTGTAACATAATGTTTATGCTGCGAAACTCGGAGTGACGCGTGAACGGGGCTGTCACACATATAATTTTGATGAACTGTAAGGACATTGTGTACAATACGTAGAATGAATTCAAAAAATCGAACGAAGAAGGCGTAAGAGAATTAACAATACCGGATATTTTAGTTTCTTCGTCAGATGTTAGGGAAAATGGCAGTGAACGGAACGACGTCACTTTGTTCGTCGGGACAAATGAAAAAAAAAAAACACTCATCTCTCGTTGCTGGCTGGTAGATACATGATGGGTTGTTCAGAAGCCGAATTGTAAAGATACCGTTCTTTGACGTGGTGAGAGCGTTATGTTTCAAGTGCAGCTGCGATGAGAGCAACTAGAGTTTAGTTTTTGAGATGATGACAATGAGAGAGGGAGGGCACTGGGTGAAATCCTGCACCGGCACATAGTATGCTCTGTCGAGCAACGCAAAAATTACCGTCGGGCCTAAAATCCCCATATGAGGGGCGGATCACCAGCAGCAATGACCCATGCCCTTACGTCATGAAGATCAGTGGAGGTGTCTGGAACTGAAGGGGTCGGCGGAAGAAAGTACTAACTAACAATAGCATATTTTGAGTTGATGTGTGTTACATGTTTTGTTAAATTGGTAGACAAGGACATAAATACATTAACACAACAGAATATATATACTAAGATGGTATCTGTTCTTTCGGGCATGTCCGAAAGAACAGATAACATCTTAGTAAATATATAGTTAAGGCTCACCGGCCACTTGACCATCTTCTCCTTCTGTGCGAATGCACAGACAGTGCCCGAACTCTTACAGGAATCGGCAACGCGCCGCGAGTAAAGAGTATAATGAGCGGAGGCACTACGAATGTAGTGCGGGATAATACGTTGAGAATGTGGGTTTCGTGGGAGGCGTGGTAGAGATAAATCCCTGCTTCGCGCTATCATCTGTGTGCTCGGTGGCTCAGACGGATAGAGCGTCTGCCATGTAAGCTGGAGAACCAGGGTTCGAGTCCCGGTCGGGGAACACATTTTCATCTGTCCCCGTTGACGTATGTCGACGCCTGTAAGCAAAGGGTGTTCATTTCATTGTAATAAACACAACAGAAATTTTATAGCAAGATTTTTTCTTTAGGTACCACAGCCACAATTTTCTAAAAAATACGGTAGCATTCTGTACTCTGGTTATTATGAAGTCAGCGTCTTTTTATTTACATCACAACCAGCCGATACATTTGAAATTGGGAAACAGCCTAAATCAGCGCCGGCCGCTGTGGCCGAGCGGTTCTAGGCGCCTCAGCCCGGAACCACGCTGCTGCTGCGGTCGCAGATTCGAATCCTACCTCGGGCATGGATGTGTGTAATGTCCTTAGGTTAGCTAGGCTTAAGTAGTTGAAAGTGTAGGAGACTGATGACCTCAGATGTTAAGTCCCATAGTGCTTGGAGCCATTCGAACCTAAATGAGCTGATAATGGCAAAAATAACAGCGATTAGCAACAACCAGTGTGGGAGATGGTTTTTTATTTCAAATTGTGCAACAGACCGCAGTTTCTAGAGGTATGTATGGTAGAACGTGTTAGCAGCACATGCTGCATTCGAAAATAAAATAGATTCTGTGATCAGACTAATCCTCCCTAAAGTGAGCGTTAGCACTTTCTACTGCTGACCCCTTCAGTTTAACACAGGAGATTCCCACAAAAACTGGTAATCAGGATCTGAAAGCTACCATCTCTCCTACACTCTGAAAGCTACCATCTCTCCTATACTCACTGCCCAAATACTGATGATGATGAAATTATTTTCCATCACAGGGATTCGAACCGGTTATATCTCAGCCGAGTCGAACAAGCGCGCGTTTGCCATCTTGGCTGCGGAAACGGAATCTTATCGACAAAAAAGTTGATCAGTTACATAAGTTCTTTTGTTACCTTAGTACACACTACTTATAGCCACCTACATGGTCGATAAGCTGTAATAAACACACAATACTATAGGTTTTACGGTCAAAGATTCCGAAATGTGACTGTTACTGCTTTGAGAAAGAAGGGTATTAGTAACAATTTTGTCACTTTTGGACTTCTATTTAGAAAAGGTTTCGTGAGGTGATTCTGTCAGTAGGTGCTCTAATTCTCGTTTCCGTGTTCAGCATGGTGTGGGTGTAGCCAACAAACTATAGAACTTTACTTCCACGTGAGTTGCATCTGTTTGCATTATGCTAAATATTTATCCCTTCCCGAAACTGCAGACCTTAACCACGAGAAAGCGTACGTAAGCCTACCTCTTCATTTTACGCTCGTGCAGTTTTTATAGGAATACCTGGGGATCCGTGCTGTGTTGCGCCGACAGTTGACGTTTGAGTTGAGTAAATATTTTGCATGTTAGTTTCCAGACACTGCAACTTTGAGAGAAGCCGACACTGAAAACGTATTTTCCACTCGGCAGTAAACGTAATATAGAAGCGTGTTCCTCTCGCTCTGCAGAATGTAAATATAGATATAATACTTGGTAAACAGTGGACTTACAGGTATAGAGATGGACGCCACATGAAAGAAAGGTTGTCAGTCCACCTCCGTACACGATATTCATTAAAGGTTTCTGCTTCTTTTCACGATCTCATTCTCAATAAAATTGGCTATATTACTCACTCTACTCGACGTGCTTCTCACATACTAGTGTATAGTGTGCGCCGTAATATTCGTCTCAGTTACTAAACACTTCTGTATTAACTAAACAAACGAATTTTCATTGCATTTTTATTTCTTGCCGCTAAACAGTTTATTTCTCTCCTGGTGAAGATACAGTTGGTGATTCAGCTTATATTTGAAATTAAGTAAGTGTTAAGAGACTTTTCAAGATTCTCGAAGGATGCGTACTTTAGAAAGATGGGAAAATGTGAATGACAAAATAAAAAAAAGGCATAATGGGGAGCAAACTACCATTAGAAAGTGGGCACAACAAAAGTCTTGATTCTCTGTATCTATTAGGCTTTAAAAGGTAATAGAAATTTCGACGTAACAAGTGCATGGAACAAAAACGTACGCCATCCACCCAAAAACTTCCAAGGCTGTCAGTGCAGTAACTTAAACAAACAACTGTAAACAACAGATGTGCATTCGACCAGTCAATTGTGAACAGCCGGTGTTCAGCAGTACACGTGCGACTACCAAAATGGAGTAACATCACTAAATCAAGTTTTCAAGACATTCTCCAGAATGGTTTCAAGAACAGAAAAGCATGTGCACACCTTGATTCCCGAAAAAATTCACGACGCTTGAACACCTGCCGCGACTTGATTGAAACACAAGACGCCGGCAATTCTTTTCTGAAAGAAAATCTTCACGGGTGATATGACGTGGTGTTACATCAACACGGACCTTCCACGAAACTACAGAGTGCAGAAATTCATATGAAGCGTGAACGCTTTGTCTGTAACAACCGACTTTCAAGCACGTTGCCTTTGTGGCGTACAAAGCATCACCTACGTAATTGATGTAAAACAGTAACATGTTTGTTTCACATACGTTAGTTTTATGCTATTCTCCTTTTATCATTACAGATTTTATGTCATTATAGCCCACAGGCAACGCATCGTGGCTTCTGCGTAGGCTAGTTCTGACATTGTCCAAACACAAGGCATCCGGAAATTAAAATATAGCCGGAGCATGTTTCTCGTACCATGACTTGTGCCTATTCATTTAGATTACAGCGAGCATTAACCGAAATTTTTATTCCGACATTATCTTTGAGCAGATTTAGCCCTTTATCCAATTGCTGCTCTATGAGTAGGCTTTGCAGACTCTTGCCTTCAGAGATGCCAAAGGCCTGGTTCACAGAACAGCACGAATACGGCTCCTGGCTTACCAAATATTAACACACTCTGTTCCACCTCTACCGTTCTGCCAAATCAGTTACTGTTAACCTCCTGGGAACAGCAGGTGAAATGGCTTAGCATACTGGAAATTTGCGAACTTTGTGGTGTCTTATCAACTATGTGTGGCTTAAGCTGAATATGGCATACCTGAAGAATCGCTTCAATGCCGAAGTGAGGCCAAACGTAGTGGTAAACGATGTTAGAGTCGTCCTGGGATGACTAATTTCTTCTCTTTTTGCTTATCAATGAACTAAGAAAACCACTCAATAAAAAAAATAGCTCTAAGTGAAACCACACACACGTAGATGATATGTCGCTCCACCGATGGAAAGAGAGAGAACACGGCACCCAGTTAACAGACCGAAGGAAAAATTGCAGTGAAGTAAAGAAAATGAATCGTCATTCTGTATAAAGAAATTGTTACTAGCGGAAGACATGCACAAGCTCAAGCATGCCTGCATACGCCTTCCATTCTTGTATCAGCTGTTCCTGGTCAGGGGCAGAATAAGCGTCGATGTTAGATGTGGTGGAAGTGGACGTGGAGTAGTGGAGGCGCCATCTGGATGGAAACACTCCCTGGATGACCGCACGTCGTAGTTTCAGTCGAGGTTGCGGTACACTACGTATATTATCTCACGTCCATTGATTTGGCAGAGCAATAATAACTATGCTGCTGTAACGTTCTAAACAAGAAATCAGTCACTTATGGAGTCATGGTCGGCTACGACATTGCCCCGAGGCTTTTAACACCAGTGCTTTGTATGGTTTAACGGGACAGTTTCTCTCAAATTTGACGGCCATTTTTTAGTGGATCCAAACGGCACGCAGAGTTAGATGGAGCCAATAATTTAAAAGTAATCACCGTTTTAATATAAAAGAAAAAACAAAACCAATACTATAAAAATTTAATTTTTACGAGTACATTAAAATCTGTGCCTTAATCTATCTTTCAGTATAAATTCCACGTATTTTAAGACACTTACCGTGATTTTGACCAACATCTGATACCCATCCTTACAGAAATCTGCCAGCTGAATTTATTAACCTTTCACCTTCCTCCCACTGACTGGCAAGCTGCTGCTTTAAGTTCGAGAAAAAATGATAGTAGCTGCTAAGTCAGGGATACACGGAGGTTGATCAAAATCTCACAGCCATACGGCGCGATGTGATCTTGAGTGCGGTGAGCCATGGGAGCGGGCGTTGTCGTGCGGCAAAACGACCCTATACTGAGTATGGCACGCCTTTTGTTTTGGATTGCACGGTGCGTTTTCTTTGTCTTACAGTAAGGGCCAGCGTTGACGGTGCTACCCTTAGCTAAAAACTTGCCAAACAAAACACCCTACCTGTCCCGAAACAAACTGCACATGATTTTTATGGCGGAAACTGTTAACTGGAACAGTCTCCATTCCAAGGACTGCTGTTCTGATTCCGATGTTATGTGAACCACCCATATTTCGTTACAAATGAGAATTTGGCTTAAAAACATATTCCCTTCGACACGGTATCTTTGGAGGAAAGTCATTGTACTGGCAAAACGACCGGCTTTATGTAACTTAGTCAGCAGTTTTGAAACCAAGTGACGCAGAAATTCCGATACAGTAAGCTTGTAGTTTGGTGCAGAACGTCTTGCAACGTGAGGGAGGCCCTAGGACGATAATGAAATCGTATGACGTGTATCTTCTCGAAAATTTTATCGACTTCGTACACGAGATCGTCAGTAATAAACGCATGGTCTCCTAGTTCTTGTCTCTTCGTGCACATTTTTGTGGCTATCTTCAAATGCCCTACCCCATTTTCTAACCATTCCAGTGCTCATAGAGTTTTATTTATACGCTTCACTAATCTGTCCATGAATTTCAACAGCATTCACGTTTGTTACACTTAAAAGGCCTAATAGCAGCGCTTACATCACAATCAGTGACATTTCTATTCTGCCGCACGATTTTAAATACATGTAAATTGTTGTTTCAAACACGTGCAAGCGAAAAACACCATAACGGCGTTTGCGGATAGCCAAATGTTGAAGGTACGAGGTGCTTTTTTTTAAGTAAGTACCGTTTGGCCACACTGCGGCCGCAGCGCTGCGGTCGGCGTTCTGCGCATGCGCATTGGGTACCTACATCTGTTGTCTACGCACTGACGCCATTACAGTCTGATTGTTCCTTGTTTACGTTGTGTACTGAGTGTTTAAGATGCCTCCGACAATCGTGAGTCCCGCCGACTGTGAAGTACAGGCTGTTATAAGATTTCTTAGTGCTAAAGGCCTAAAAGCGATCGATATTCATCATGAGATATGTGCAGTTTACGGAGAAAACATTATGAGCGATGGAATGGTAAGAAATTGGGTGAGAACATTTGAAGATGGCCGCGTAAACGTGCATGATGAACAACGGAGTGGGCGTCTTTCGGTCGTTAAAGAAAGTTTGGTGCAGGAAGTGAGAGAAAACAGACGCTTTATGATTTCCTCCTTGCAGGATGACGTTCCTGATGTTTCTCGTAGTGTTTTGTATGGCATTGTGACAGAGCACTTGAATTACCGAAAATTGTGCGCCAAATTGTTATGGGCGATGAAACATGGGTGGTCTACGTCACACCAGAATCAAAGCAACTGTTCATGGAATGGCGGCATTCACATTCACCCAGAAAATTGAAGTTTAAGCAAACAATTTCTGACCAGGAAATCATGTGCACAGTTTTTTGGGACGGAAAAGAAGTATTGTTTGTGTGAGACAATCAATGCAGCAAAGTTATTGTAAGACATTGCACAATCTTCGCCGTTCAGTTCAGAACAAAAGACGTGGCAAGTTGAGCAAGGGCATCGTTTTGCTGCAAGACAGTGCCCGTCCACATGTTGCGAATCAGACCAAAGATCTCATCACATCTTTTCGATGGGAAACTCTAGATCATCCTCCGTACAGCCCCGATCTTGCGCAGTGACTACTATGTGTTCTTGCACTCGAAGAAACACCTGGGCGGCCAGCGTCTTCAGGACGATAAGGAAGTCAAAACAGTGCTGATGCAGTGGTTAACAATTCAGGCGGGAGACTTCTATGAGGAGGGTATTCAAAAACTGGTACAACTTTATGACAAGTGTCTCAATATTGACGGAAATTATATATAAAAGTAGATTAAAGTACATGCTTTCATGTAAAAATAAAATTATTGAGATATCTTAGCACGTCTTTTTTTTTAATTTCAAAACGGTACTTACTTAAAAAACACGCCTCGTATTTTGCGAGCATGCGCAGTAAGACAACCGCTAATCTCTAACGGTCAAATTTCAAAACACTTACATTAAAATCGAGCCTTCTTCTTTCTCTAGTACCGCAGAACTAACATGCACCTTCTCGTTCTCCTGTTTCACGACTTCGTTCAAATTCAGTGAGGTATTGATAATGGCGTCTTTGTCGTCTTTATGGCATTCTTGACTAACGTGCCGGCCAATGTGGCCGTGCGGTTCTAGGCGCTTCAGTCTGGAACCGCGTGACCGCTACGGTCGCAGGTTCGAATCCTGCCTTGGGCATAGATGTGTGTGATGTCCTTAGGTTAGTTAGGTTTAAGTAGTTCTAAGTTCTAGGGGACTGATGACCACAGATGTTAAGTCCCATAGTGCTCAGAGCCATTTCTTGACTAACGTCAGCTTCCCACGTCCAATCTCGAAGGTAAAAAAATTAAAGCAAACGTGATTTGTGTCCTCAAAGTGGTGCTACTAGTGACCGGTGCGAAATCTGAATAGACCTCATCTTTCAGATGTAGAAACACGGCTACCAAGTTTCGTTTTATGTCGCACTATCCTCTTTGATGTTGCGATATTTTCCGCCAGTTTGTATGAGGAATAGGAAAAGAAAAAGCAAGATAAACGTTTGTTAACTCGAGTATTGGCAAAAAGCGACGGTTCTGCTGAAACAGCTTGCTGCAGAAGGCACGGTTTTCTTATGACTTTCAGCAGCGGCCAGACACCAGCCAGGTAAATGGCGCCGGTTCCGAGTAGCGCTAATGTCATCGCTACGGCCGCTGCGCTGTTTCGCGCAGCTCGAGATCTACCTTCAGTTACGAAGGCTGTACGTGACCACACCTCAGAGCACTGTGGAGGAGGCTGCTGCCTGTCACGTCGCGTGTACAGCAAACCACGCCACATAAGCGCTTATCTATCCTTTTAACTACACTCCCGTCCCTTGCAGGTATAGCCTGTGATTGAACGACAAGAATTCGTGCTGCGAGGAAAAATACCCGTTAGGCCAAGATATATTCAATTTTGAGTCGGTGCCTTAAATTCCTTCCAGAAATACGCTATTGAGGTACAGTACAAAAATGGTGCGGTGACAGGAGAATAACGACTCGACGATTGAAGCCATACTGCAATTTTTTTTATCTTGCAGTCTGAATACTCAGGGTTACCGTTCTGACGAATATTGTCCGTAACTGACAATAACTATCTGTCAGGTGCAGTTTACCCGTAAGACCAAGCACATAGTACGTGACGATCACTCCTTGTTCGGTCAAGTACAGAATCATATGTACTGCTTTTCGAGGCCAACCATGGTTCAGTAATGCGACGTAAATTTCCATCAGTTTACATGAGCAATAAAGTACAGGCCAGGTATTTTAGCAAACCCAGCTGGCCCCAACGTGACGTAAGCTATCAGAAGTAGTACTAAAGCGCGCGTCATTTATGACGGCGGCCGAGTTTAGGTCCGTTCTGCGCATCTGACGTCACAAAAAGCAGTCAGCCAATGAACAGAGAACGACGTTGCCACAGCTCGACTGCAGTGCACAGCACGGACGAGTGTCTTCAGTTTTAGAAACGTTCAGTCATAAATAACGCAGTTGAACAAAAGCAATGTCTTGATGGCAGACTTTCTTTTAGAGAAAGTTTGTAAAAAGCATTCTTTATACCAATTGCTTCATATTCTATTCATTAATTAAACCAAACAAGCAATAAGCCTCCTAATTCAGGTGATAGCAAGGAAAGGTGTTTGTATCATTCTCACTAACCGCTTTTTCACAATAAAGAATGGCGATAATTGTTTATTTCCTATTGTACTTCGACGAAACGTGAGTAATTCATGGTCATACCAACAGTGTTTGTCGGTATTCTGCGTGATATTTTAAAGTCCTCCTGGATATACATTGAATGACGAGCTGCGTTAGTGTAATGGTTAAAAGTGTATGGCTGCTAAGCGAAAGGTTCTGAGTTCAAACTTTATTCAGTGCTTAATATTTTTTTATTTAAAAACAATATCGAAGTGTCTTCCTTCATGAATTTTATTTGTTTGAATGTCATTTTTTGAAATTTCTAGTGGCAACTAAAATTGATCATAGGGAAAGTATACGCTATGGACTTTTACCTCTGCAAACTCATCAAAATTTCGTCAATGGTTTACTACATCTAATGCTGCACAATAACTGCGTTGAACATCGAAGCAAAATTAAGTCATTTATGTGGGGAAGGTATCAGTCAAGAATATGTGTAAAATAAAATTTTTGGGCCAAATAGTATTTGTGAAATCGAATGATAAAGTGTGTCAAAGCAGTCGAAACACCATGTGTCTGCACAGGCGAGCAGTGCAGTGATGACAAAATCGCGCACAGCGCGGAATGCGGGGAGCACGTCTCTAGCAGCGGCCGTGGTGGCTTTACTTCATAAACTGCGCGCTCCCCCCTAAACGTAAGTTTGAGAACTATACTGTGGCGCTGCTTCTCTTGGCGCGTACAACTGGCAACGCAGCAATCTCCCGCATCTGTGCGGGCATGCGCGAACCGCCAAGATAAAAGAATTGAACTATAGTATCCCATATTCACGCCCGAGACCAGCTTTCGTAGTCTGTCCGGCAGCAAAACTTGAAGAACCACAACCATGAAACTTCGTGGCAGATTAAAACTGTGTGCCGGACCAAGACTCGAGATCGGGACCTTTGCCCTTCGCGGGCAAGTGCTCTACCATCATTTTTTTTTCATTTTGTTCGTTGTTGTTGTGTTTGGTCGTTGCGGACGTCACATGGCATCCGTTCAAGTTCGTTTGTTGATTCTTCCGCTCTGTTTTTTTTTTTTTTTTATTACAGAGGCCAACCAGCCCTCTGACCGAACGCGCTGAGTTACCGTGCCGGCATCATCTGAGCTACCCAAACACGACTCACGCCCCGTCCTCACAGCTTTACTTCCCGCAGTACCTCGTCTCCTACTTTCCAAACTTTCCCGCGAAAGGCAAAGGTCATGAGTTCGAGTCTCGGTCCGGCACAGGGTTTTAATCTGCCAGGAAGTTTCATATCAGCGCACACTCCGCTGCAGAGTGAAAATCTCATTCTGGAACCCCAGCCATGTTTATAGACGTTTCACATTCCAAAACAGGATTTACTGTACTACTTCTTAAATCTTTTTCAGTGTGCTTTTTCCACAACGTACATACCTCCCAATCGGATAGTATGACATTGTGAACAAGAGCTTACCCAAGGAGTGAGTGCCCTAGGGGTGGGACTTGCACAAGTCATGTTAGTTCTATGTTGAATGACGAATTAGTTTTGAGATACCACGATAGATGGCACCGGGTACACTTGCTATGATTATTAAATATCCGGTAAGTGTTCCGGCTTTCTACAGACTGATATTGAACGTCATTTTGGCAGAGTAAGCGAAGTTTGTTTGTAGGGACGGAGCAGGTTTCTTCCCGATCACTGGGCACACCTTTGTGACAATGAGTATTCCCGCTTTGAAATTCAGTAACTCATCAGACCGTGAAGGGCCCGGACACCAATTGCTGGACACCTTGTACATTACCGGAGTCCTGCAGAAATATCACAGAAAACTGAATTCATTTCATAATAACAATTCGTACCAGTGTTTTGCAAACGTACGCTACAGGAAATATGTGGGCACACGGAAGTACTTTGTTTGTCTTTCTCTGCCCGTTAAAAATTGTTCTTGATAAAACCGTTCTTTCCCTCATTGCTGTTTTCTTTGCATTCGACAGTCCCGCTCCCTACACACATGGAGATGCGTTGTTCGGACATTCATAAAAGGGACGAAAAAACATTTCGGATGGTTGTTTGCAAGGTCGGAAAAGTTCAACTCAGAAGTAACAAAAAAACATGAAGGAGAATTCGCTAGATAAAATCGCGTAAAACTTTAATTCGTGCCTGTGTCAGATGAAATTTTTCTACGTGGTGATCAACAGTACGCCTGCTCGCAAATACACACACAAATACATAGATATCCTTATTGGCTCTCAGAAACTCGAAACACATACACTCCTGGAAATGGAAAAAAGAACACATTGACACCGGTGTGTCAGACCCACCATACTTGCTCCGGACACTGCGAGAGGGCTGTACAAGCAATGATCACACGCACGGCACAGCGGACACACCAGGAACCGCGGTGTTGGCCGTCGAATGGCGCTAGCTGCGCAGCATTTGTGCACCGCCGCCATCAGTGTCAGCCAGTTTGCCGTGGCATACGGAGCTCCATCGCAGTCTTTAACACTGGTAGCATGCCGTGACAGCGTGGACGTGAACCGTATGTGCAGTTGACGGACTTTGAGCGAGGGCGTATAGTGGGCATGCGGTAGGCCGGGTGGACGTACCGCCGAATTGCTCAACACGTGGGGCGTGAGGTCTCCACAGTACATCGATGTTGTCGCCAGTGGTCGGCGGAAGGTGCACGTGCCCGTCGACCTGGGACCGGACCGCAGCGACGCACGGATGCACGCCAAGACCGTAGGATCCTACGCAGTGCCGTTGGGGACCGCACCGCCACTTCCCAGCAAATTAGGGACACTGTTGCTCCTGGGGTATCGGCGAGGACCATTCGCAACCGTCTCCATGAAGCTGGGCTACGGTCCCGCACACCGTTAGGCCGTCTTCCGCTCACGCTCCAACATCGTGCAGCCCGCCTCCAGTGGTGTCGCGACAGGCGTGAATGGAGGGACGAATGGAGACGTGTTGTCTTCAGCGATGAGAGTCGCTTCTGCCTTGGTGCCAATGATGGTCGTATGCGTGTTTGGCGCCGTGCAGGTGAGCGCCACAATCAGGACTGCATACGACCGAGGCACACAGGGCCAACACCCGGCATCATGGTGTGGGGAGCGATCTCCTACACTGGCCGTACACCACTGGTGATCGTCGAGGGGACACTGAATAGTGCACGGTACATCCAAACCGTCATCGAACCCATCGTTCTACCATTCCTAGACCGGCAAGGGAACTTGCTGTTCCAACAGGACAATGCACGTCCGCATGTATCCCGTGCCACCCAACGTGCTCTAGAAGGTGTAAGTCAACTACCCTGGCCAGAAAGATCTCCGGATCTGTCCCCCATTGAGCATGTTTGGGACTGGATGAAGCGTCGTCTCACGCGGTCTGCACGTCCAGCACGAACGCTGGTCCAACTGAGGCGCCAGGTGGAAATGGCATGGCAAGCCGTTCCACAGGACTACATCCAGCATCTCTACGATTGTCTCCATGGGAGAATAGCAGCCTGCATTGCTGCGAAAGGTAGATATACACTGTACTAGTGCCAACATTGTGCATGCTCTGTTGCCTGTGTCTATGTGCCTGTGGTTCTGTCAGTGTGATCATGTGATGTATCTGACCCCTGGAATGTGTCAATAAAGTTTCCCCTTCCTGGGACAATGAATTCACGGTGTTCTTATTTCAATTTCCAGGAGTGTAATAGCGAATCCAGAGAGAAATTACAGCGACAAACTAAAAGGCACAAAAAACGTCGCTGTAAATTCATGGCGATTAGATGTTATTCCCAACGGAGGAACAACGAAAACGTTTCAGGAAAACAGAAATGTGTTACTATCTAAAGTACGTTTAGGTTCAGGAACTCGTTTTTGAAATTATTTTTTCGGAGTGCAGCATTATAGAAAGTGAAACGTGGGCGATAAACAAGTCAGACAAGGGGGAGGGGGGCAGGAGGGAAGAAGCTTTTGAAATACGGCACTAAGAAAAAATTTGGAAATTTGTGGTAAGGTCTTATGGGACCAAACTGCTGAGGTCGTTGGTCCCTAAGCTTACACACTGCTTAATCTAACTTTAACTGACTTACACTAAGGACAACACACACACAAACCCATGCCCGAGGGAGGACTCGAACCTCCAACGAGGGGGGTGGGGGGGGGGGGGGGTGGGGGGGGAGGGGCGGCACTAAGGAAGAATGCTGAAGATCAGGTGGGTGGATCAGATAACTAATGAAGCTGGGAGAAAAGAAATTTATGCTACAACTTGACTAAAGGAAGGGATCGTTCGGTAATAAAAGCTGAAACATAAGAGTAATTACTTCGCTCTCGGAAGTTATTGAGGGATAGGCCTAGATATTGTAGAGGGAGACCAAAGCTTGACTATAGCAAACGTGTTCAGATTGGTGTAAGCTGCAACAGTTCTACTTAGACGAAAAGACTGGAACAGGACAGGCTACCGTGAAGAGTTGCATCAAATCAGCCACTCACGGACACCAGTGGTATCATGAAATAGAGCCAAGCAGAGGGATCGACGGCTGCTGAACAAGGTTGAATAGAAATATGACGGGGACAAAAGACTCAGAAGATTTTTACCGTGAACTGTGGTGATACGACTGTACACATTCTGGCATTCACAGCCACGGTGTACTGTTCCGAATTTCTGCTCTTCTGAACGCTGTTTCGGTATATCTGGATACGATACAAAGGCGGAAGTAATAGAGAACATTTCATTTGAATTTCTGAAATCATTGGAGGACATGGCAACCAAACGGCTATTCAGTTTTATATATAATCTATGAGGCTAGCAACTTACCATCAGGCTTTCAGAAAATTATCATGCACACAATCCTGAAGACACCAAGGGTGGGTAAGTGTGAGAACTATGTTGCAACCTCCTCAACAGCTCATGAAACCGAGATGCTGACAAGAGTAGTATATAGAAGAATGGGACACAAAATCTAAGGTCTGTTAGACTGCGATCAGTTTGGCTTTAGGAAAGTTAACGGATCGTAATTGTAGTTCTGGCGTTGCCACTGATAGTGGAAACAAGACTTAAGAAAAATCAAGACACGTTTGTAGAATTTATTGAGCTCGAAAAAGCGTTAGATTAAGTAAAATGGTGCAAGTAGTTCGAAACTCTGAGAAAAGCAATGACTGAAATAAAAGAAAGGTTCAAGAAAGGGATTCAGATTCAAGGTGAAAGGATATTAATGATCATATTCGCTAATAACATTGAAGTGCTTAGTAGACACGAACAAGAATTACAGGATGTGTTGAATGGAATGAACAGTCTAATGAGTATACAATATGAACTGAGAGTAAACCGAAGACAAAAGTAATGACTAACAGCACAAATGAAAATGGCGATAAACTTAATATCAAAACTGGTGACCACGACGTAGACGAAGCAGGAATTCGGCTACCTTGGCAGCAAAATAACACACGACGGACGAATGAAGGACGTCAGAAAAGAAGATTAGCACAGGTACCAAATATCGACCTTAATCTAATGAACAAATTATTGAGAATATGCGTTTTGAGCACAACATTATACGGTAGTGACTCAAGGACTGGAAACTATGAAAAAAAGACAGTCGAAGAATTTGAGACTTGGTGCTACAGAAGAGTGTTGAAAATTAGGTGGATTGAGAAGGATGAGGAGATCATATGGAAAACACTCTCAAGGAAAAGGTACAGGATGATAGGACATGTGTTAAAACGGCGGGAAGTTTAAGTTCCATGGTACTAAAGCGAGCTGTAGAGGGTAACGACTATTGTTGTGGCCTTCAGTCCAGAGATTGGTTTGATACAGCTCTCCATGCTACTCTATGCTGTGCAAGCCTCTTCATTTCCGAGTAGCTGGGTAACGACTATAAGGAAAGAAATACATCCAACAAATAATTTAGGACGTAGGACGCAAGTGCTACTTCGAGATGGGAGGAAAATAAAGGAGTTAAGACGCAGTAAATACAGGGGAAATAAGTCTTTCGAAAGTACAGATCAGATGCTTTGGCGATTATCTGGAGGAGGAGAAAAGTAACTTACACTTAGATAAGAGATCACTCGTTTTACAAATACGTCAAGTGCGACCATTAATGTATTGGATGGCAAGATTCTTTGCTACTTGCGCTTCTGCCCATGATTCTAGAGTTACACAGAACTGCTCATGCGATCTGCGAGTATTCGAAATTCAATTTTCTGTCACCAGACAGTAGCTGCAGCACAATTAAAAACATAAAAATTGCTTATTATCCGGCGCAATCCACTCTGTTTCTAACAAGGGAACCTCCCCATCGCACCCCCCTCAGAATTAGTTATAAGTTGGTACAGTGGATAGGCCTTGAAAAACTGAACACAGGTCAATCGAGAAAACAGGAAGAAGTTGTGTGGAACTATGAAAAAATAAGCAAAATATACAGACTGAGTAGTCCATTTGTAAGATAGGCAACATACAGGTGAGTTTAAACTCATGAGCGCCGTGGTCCTGTGGTTAGCGTGTGCAGCTGCCGAACGATAGGTCCTTGGTTCAAGTCTTCCCTCGAGAGAAAATTTTAATTTTTTATTTTCAGACAATTATCAAAGTTCAGGCACTCACATATAATCAACTTCGCTCTCCAAAATTCCAGGAGATGTTCAGATTTGCTTGGACATATGCAGGATTTGACGGTCTACACATGGAAAAATTTGAAAATGTTAAAAACATGTTTTGACAAAGCACAGACAAAACTGTGCGACTGTGAAACTGTTGCATTCATTTGTTGCAGTTTATGTGACAAACTCTTATGTTTTCACATTTTTTTGGAAGTGATTATCACATCCACAAGAAAACCTAAATTGGGCAAGGTAGAAGAATCTTTTTACCCATTCACCAAGTGTACAAGTTAGGTGGGTCGACAACATATTCCTGTCATGCGACGCACATGGCATCACCAGTGTCGTATAGAATATATCAGATGTGTTTTCCTGTGGAGGAATCGGTTGACCTATGACCCTGCAATCAAATGTTTTCGGTTTCCATTGGACAGGCACGTCCTTTCGGCTACTAATCGCACGGTTTTGAGGTCCGGCCGCGAAACACAGACACTAATCTTATTACACTGAACACAGACGTCAATGAACGAACGGACAGATCATAACTTTGCAAAAATAAAGAAAGTAAACTTTTCACTCTAGGGAAGATTTGAACCAAGAACCTCTCGCTCCGCAGTTGCTCACGCTAACCACGGGACCACGGCGCTCCTGAACTCGGACTCTCCTAGATGATGCCTATCTTGCACATAGACTACTCAGTTTGTATATTTTGCTTGGTTTTTTCATAGTTCCACACAACTTCTTCCTGTTTTCTCGATTGATCTGTGTTCAGTTTTTCAAGGCCTATCCACTGTGCCAACTTATAACTAAATCTGAGGGGGGTGCGATGGGGTGGTTCCCTTGTAAGTAACCGATTTTGTCCACTGACACTGTAGTTTCCGCCGGCCGCGGTGGTCTCGCGGTTCAGGCGCTCAGTCCGGAACCGCGCGACTACTGCGGTCTCAGGTTCGAATCCTGCCTCGGGCATGGATGTGTGTGATGTCCTTAGGTTAGTTAGGTTTAAGTAGTTCTAAGTTCTAGGGGACTGATGTCCACAAATGTTAAGTCCCATAGTGCTCAGAGCCATTTGAACCATTTTGAACCGTAGTTTCCGCCTGTTTTTTTTTTTTTTTTTTTTTTTTTGCATCTGAGGATGGCTCGGCTGAAACCGGTCATTTCGTCTGAAATAAATTTATTTTGCCCTGTAATACATTATTTTCAAAACCTTAAATCGATATAGTCTCCGCCTTGATAGAAATGACGTTCTTTCCTAAACATTTAGAAGTTGTTTGTCGTTGCTAACTACTACTACTACTACTACTACTACTACTACTAGCAGCTTTGTCCATCCGTAGGTCTCTTTTTACAAGGATATAGGACATGTCAAAGTATTTACAAGTTTAGACCAATTTAAAATAAGCTAATTTGTATACACATACATTTACAGGCCTCTAGTTGGAGACAATCATTAGATGTACTCCTGGTATACAACACTTCCCTTACAAATAACTTATTTGTAATGCCACACTGTTCATTCATATCTCACTATCAGTCACTGCACACACTATACACACATACGCACACACTGGTGATCTCTGGGCCATTTTCTGTACCTCAATTTCCCATTTGCTATCCTGAAAAACTCAGTCAGCATCCCTCTATAATGAGTCAGATGATGTGCGGTACACAGCTTGGGGGTAAGTTTTTCTAGAAAAGGAAAAAAGAAGGAAAACAACATAGTGTGAAGGTGTTATGCGGAATGTTTGATGTTTTATAAAGATATTTATTATTTATTTGTATAACTTTTTTTTACCAAACTCCTACTCTGTTTTAGCTAGGTAATCCTTCAATGTATAAAATGTATTGCAAAACAAGTACTTTTTAGCTGCCCTTTTAAATAAGTGTGTTTGTGCAATTTCTTTTATCTCTTTTGGTAATTTATTGCACTGCACGACGAAGTTACCTAAATACTCCGATTACTACCTGGGATCGTTAATCCACCGACTTTGCTTTACAATGAAATTTGCACAAGGTGGACTGGATTTATTGAGACAAGGCTTGCAAATACAACACGCCTCTTTCTTTGGTGAAGAGGTAACCATCTCATAATGTTGATCGTAGGGAAAATAGGAACCAACTTGAATTTCAGCTGCTCTTCTTTGCCATTGGGGGTTCGCAAACTCATTACAGTCACACTGTGATAAATATCTCCAGCACAACAGTGGCTCAGGAAACGACAGTGGTCGTCTCGAAAGTATGTTTACCGCACTGTTCGCTTCGCTCCGCTTCTATAGTTCTGAACGAGGGCATCGGGAAAAAAGATCGTGACGCTACAAATTCTTGTAAGTTCCTATTATATTCCAAAATGCATGTGAAAATGGTTCAGAAAACGCCGCAGAGTGATATTCTGCGATTTTTTCTCCCACTAGAATCAAAGGAAACATTGGAAAGGCGAGCAGCAATTTTTTTTTTATTAGTGGGTTCGTCAAAACTGTTGGAGGCTTTTCTTCCGTCTGTGTCTGCGTCGGAACACTATTCAGGATCGTCAGTGTTTTTAGTCAGGTGTTAAAATGATTCTAAGGGATAGATTGTTTTATTAATCAATGTTTAAAACAAAGTAAAAAAAAAACATTTCCACGTGTTTTTACCCGAATAAGTGGCAAATCTCACTTGCAGGGGAGGGGAGCTCCACAGTTTTTGAAATTTCGGTAAGGGGGTAGAGGGTACATATTTTAAAATAAACCCTCAGTTAATTAATGGAAATCTCCTTGTCAAACATTAGTGTTCTACCCCTCATAACGTCATCAATATGTGTTCTTTGAGCCATTTTCAACACACAGTCACCATTAGCACGTCTGAAAACGTCTGCACACTTACTCGCTGCACCGTACTCTGACATGCACCAACACACCTCCGCATATGTGGAATGCTGCAAGCGCCACCGTGCGACGACCGCAGGTCAGATGCACCGCATGGTCATATCCCGAGGTGATTTAAACCCGTAAACCGCCCACCAGAGCGTTGTTTCACCATGTATCAGCATTATCCTTAATTTATGAGCATGAGTTTAGTTCCTACCTCCCTGAAACTGGAAAACTGGCGCAGACGTTCACAGTAAGTAGGTACTTGTCGAGAGGTGTGTCCTGCAAATAATGTATTACAGTGCTACTCTTGGTTAACTGCGTTGTTAAACTGTACGTTTGGAAGCCCCTTGCATTGTCAGCAATGTCGCAGCCATACTTAAACACAGGATGACACGACCGTGTCTGCAGTAGTAACATACGTGCGGACGCAGTGTGTTGCATCTTCGCGCTCTCAGCTGCTTCCTGCAGGGTCAAGTCTTGTTTTCCGCGACGTAGGCTTCACGCAAGTTAACCAACGGGCAAGACGTCACGCTCCGCTCGGCCCACGAACCCCAAGGCGAGCAACTCGCCGACCGGTTGCTTTCTCAATGAACGGAGGGCCTCCGTGTACTCCGGGTCAGGTACGTAACAGGTGGGGGTCGCTGTACATGACGCAGTCTGCCCACGCATTATAAGCTGAGCGCCACGAGCAGGATACCCAAGCCCGGCTCCTTGTCGTTACCTCTAACAAAAACGCAATACTGTTGCTGAGAGAGAAAGTGAATTTTCAGTTCGTTGCGAAGATGAAGAAGTAGAGTGAAGTGACGAAAGTCGTAAGACACCTCCTGATATCGTATCGGACCTCATTTTTCCCCAATATAATGCAGCAGTTCCACGTGACATGGACTCGACGAGTCATTGGAAATCCCCTCCAGAAGTACTGAGACATGCTGCCTCTGTAGCCGTTCATAATTTCGAAGGAGTTGCCGCTGCAGGAGTTTGTGCACAAACTGATATCTCGATTATATCGGGCGATCTGGGCGGCCAAATTATTCTGTTGAACTGTCCAGAATGTTCTTCAAACCAAACAATTGTGGCTCATTGTCACCCACAAACATTCCATGGTCGTTTAGGAACATGGAGTTCACGAATGGTTGCAAATGGTTTCCAAGTAACCCGACATAATCAAGACCCAGTCCGTTCCATGTAAACACAGCCCACACCAATATGGAGCCACCACGAGCTTGCACAGTGCCTTGTTGACAAGTTGGATCCATGGTTTCGTGGGGTCTGCGCCACACCCGAGCCCTGCCATCAATTCTTAACGAGTGAAATCAGGACTCATCTGACCAGCCCACGGTTTTCCAGCTGTCTAGGATCCAACAGATATGGACACGACGCCAGCAGAGGCGCTGCAGACCTTGTAGTACTGCTTGCAAAGGCATTTGCGTCGAACATCTTTTGCACTCAGTTGTCTTGGCGCCCTTGAATTCGCGCTCCAGGGGACCCACTTGGGTTGCTTGGCCACAAACTGAGCCAGCTGCTGTGTCTGCAAAGAAAACACAACGCTGTGCAAGAAACATGACGTCAACAGGCGTGGGCAATCGAGTAAAGCACGATTCCCGCAAAGACTGGCCGGCTGCGGATGCGGTTGATGTGGTGGTATGATAGGCGTATGTTAATGGCGGAATTACACCACTTCCTATTGGGCCAGAGACTATTAGAACGTCCCGGTATTGCCGATGACTCGATATGGCAGACGGCAACGATGCATTTTTGACATACCACAAGCACGTCATCCGTGTAATCAAATGTCAGTTAATGACACGTCAACGTTAAGACTCAAGATACTACATTACTGGCCATTAAAATTGCTACACCAAGAAGAAATGCAGATGATAAACGGGTATTCATTGGACAAATACATTGTACTACAACTGACATGTGATTACATTTTCACGCAATTTGGGTGCATAGATCCTGAGAAATCAGTACCCAGAACAACCACCTCTGGCCGTAATAATGGCCTTGATACGCCTGGGCATTCAGTCCAACAGAGCTTGGATGGCGTCTTGAGGTACAGCTGCCCGTGCAGCTTCAACACGATACCACAGTTCAGCAAGAGTAGTCGCTGGCGTATTGTGACGAGCCAGTTGCTCCGCCACCATTGACTAGACGTTTTCAGTTGGTGAGTTATCTGAGGAATGTGCTGGCCAGGGCAGCAGTCGAACATTTTCTGTATCCAGAAAGGCCCGTACAGGACATGCAACGTGCGGTCGTGCATTATCCTGCTGACGTGTAGGGTTTCGCAGGGATCGAATGAAGGGTAGAACCACGGGTCATGCGAACAAGAGGTGACCGAGACGTGTAACCAATGGCACCAGATACCATCACGCCAGGTGATACGCCAGTATGGCGATGACGAATACACGCTTCCAATGTGCGTTCACCGCGATGTCGCCAATACGGATGCGACCATCATGATGCTGTAAACAGAACCCGGTCTCATCCGAAAAAATGACGTTTTGCCATTCGTGTACCCAGGTTTGTCGTTGAGTACACAATCGTAGGCGCTCCTGTCTGGTCAAGGGTAACCGCAGCCGTGGGCTCCGAGCTGATAGTCCATGCTGCTGCAGACGTCCTCGAACTGTTCGTGCAGATGGTTGTTGTCTTGCAAACGTCCCCATCTGTCGACTCAGGGATCGAGACGTGGCTGCACGATCCGTTAGAGCGATGCGGATAAGATGCCTGTCATCTCGACTGCTAGTGATACGGGGCCGTTGGGATCTAGCACGGCGTTCCGTATTACCCTCCTGAATCCACCGATTCCATATTCTGCTAACAATCATTGGGTCTCGACCAACGCGGGCAGCAGTCTCGATACGGTTAACCTAGGCTACAATCCGACCTTTATCAAAGTCGGAAACGTGATGGTACGCATTTCTCCTCCTTACACGAGGCATCACAACAACGTTTCACCAGGCAACGCCGGTCAACTGCTTGCTGTATGTGTATGAGAAATCGGTTGGAAACTTTCCTCGTGTCAGCGCGTTGTAGATGTCGCCACAGGCGCCAACTGAATGCTCTGAAAAGCTAATCATTTGCATATCACAGCATCTTCTTCCTGTCGGTTAAATTTCGCGTCTGTAGCACGTCATCTTCGTGGTGTAGCAATTTTAATGGGCAGTAGTGTACAATAGCTGACACAACAGACGGAAACACAACAGACGGAACTTGCATGATTTCGCCATAGCGTAGCCGATGAGGGCGTCTGTTACAGAAGGGAATAAGTTCACATCCCACTGCACCCTTTTTCTTTTCATGTTAAGAGTTTTTAACACATTCTGGAACTTTCTAATGAATGTAATAAAAGTACGTTCTGCAATATTGCCGGCCGGGATGGCCGAGCAGTTCCAGGCGCTACAGTCTGGAACCGCGCGACCGCTACGGTCGCAGGTTCGAATCCTGCCTCGGGCATGGATGTGTGTGATGTCCTTAGGTTAGTTAGGTTTAAGTAGTTCTAAGTTCTAGGGGACTGATGACCTCAGAAGTTAAGTCCCATAGTGCCCAGAGCCATTTGAACCATTTCTGCAATATTCGATGTTATTTACATTTCTGTCCGATTAGAAATCGAAGGATAATATAAATTTGTGGCCGGTTACTTCCGAATGTATGGCGATTTCCGAATGTTGGTTAGACAGAAACTTACGATAACATCTTCAAAAACAGATACTTCACATTTTATAACCAGCGGCAATTCGGGCTGGTGTACTTTGCCGCTGACAACACGTGTTCGATATTTACCGCGGAGGCAGTAGCGTAGCTTTTGCGTGTTTACCTCAGTCGGAAAAGGGCACATATATCACCTCGGCATTTAAAGCGGATGGTACGCCACGACTTCGCCGCCTGCCCTTTGATAAACACGCGGAGGTCGTTCCTCGTCCTGTGTG
Source organism: Schistocerca americana (assembly GCF_021461395.2). Classification (NCBI taxonomy): domain Eukaryota; kingdom Metazoa; phylum Arthropoda; class Insecta; order Orthoptera; family Acrididae; genus Schistocerca; species Schistocerca americana. The sequence continues at coordinate 1,043,009,541 of NC_060119.1, forward strand.
TACAGCCATGCCAGCAGGTTGCGAAACTCATTGAGCGCGGCGGTGCGCGGGCATGAATGGTGGAGGGGTTGGCAGTTCCGGGACGGACGGCCGCGCCAAGGATGCGGGACTTCCCCACTTTCGCTGCCGCCTGCTTTCCCTTTTCTCTACGTCAGAAGGCGCTGCCGGATGTGGCCAAGTCCCCACACACCCCTACCTCTACCTGCTTCTCTTCGATCGCATTACATCGGGTCCCGATCGGGGCTACCAACTGTGCAGCACCAAAATCAGGTAGATTTTACCTGAAATTCGACTACAAGAGGACTCAGTTTTGGGACATGTCTGATGCAGACTCACATAATTTAAAATGATAACCAATCTCATCAAATGAATGAGAAAAATAAAGACGCTTTCTCAGTTATCTAGGGCCGGATGGTCCAGTATGAGGTTATCCCTCCGGAGCTCGGGGCTTTAAAAATAAAAATTGAAACCCTGAAACATTATACTTATAAAAGACCATTTTTTTAAATACGCCTTACCCATATACTACCCACAGTCCCTTCGCTGGGCGTCCTTGAAATAATTTTCCGTTGTATTCCCGCTTCATCAACAGTTAAATGCGGAGAATTCATTCTTGTAGCAAGTTAGCGTCCGATTTTCCGTCTGTATATACGCCAACACCTTTCCCAGATGCTAAGAGCTGATATTACACGATAGTTATTTAGAAATACTTGGTGTAGGTGGTGTTGGACTGCTTTAAGGAAGGATAAAAGTTGCTTTGTACAACACCCAGCTGTACTACTTTATTTTTATTGAAGATAGTCGATTTCGGACAATCAGTCTGTCTTCGGATCCCGGAGCTTTTTCAGACCCGTAAGGTTTTGAGGACCGAAAACTGTTCAATACAAATAAAGTAGTACAGTTGGGTATTGTACAATACAATGATTAAAATGATTTAGGTTTTGTTCTGGGATGGTTCCCATAGCAATTCCTGCTCTAAGTAGATGCGAAATGAAAGAATACTGTAACCAGGAGGAAGGTATTGTTGTTCGTAGTTTTCTAGCAACCGCCAGATCTCAATGGGTTACAGGCAGTGAGTGTAAACATAAGTTACGGGCAGTACACACCTTCTGGGAAGTCGAAAGGCTAAATCAAGTGTGCTGTTCTAACGATCGAAAAGCAGTTGCCTGTTATAAACACATTACACATTTTTGACATCTTCGGAAATGCCATTGTCGACTTTGTTATGTTGATTTGAAAATGGGTCTCGGCTCGAAACTAGTTATCGAATGAAAAATAAAATATTTGCAACCTGGACTGATCTTTCGTTCTATTTCTTAATATAAGTTGCTGACCCAAGTTCCTCAAGCATGCTGGAAGTTTGTAAAGTTAGAAAAGACCGAATAGGCAGTAAAACGTTCGCGGAATTATAGCATATGCAATGTCAGACTTAACTAAAGTCTTACCTGTTTTACAACCAAAGCTGATAACTAAGCGTAAGTGCCGGAAGGGCACACACTAGAGTAGGGCAGAAATAGTTACGAATCAGGCACGAATAATAAAAGGTGAACAGTTCTCAGAAACTCTGCATCGCGATAGTAGACTCTATTCAAACATCGCTATGGGATTAGAGAAATTACTGCTCGGAACGCAGCTATTTTTTGCTGTAAATTCTTCAGTTAAGCCGAACAGAACATTTCTTTCCAGCAACATACAACGCAGATGAAACTGAACTGTATTGGAGGAATGGAGCGCACGCTATTTTTGAATTATACATGTTTTTAGGTTATTCGCGCAGCGCCGGATAAGCTTTAACCTGAACCGTCGGGACCTCGCTGGATGGTGATCCATTCCAAAAATGTTACGTGGAAATTATATGAAATAAAGATGTTGACGCCATATGGCGAGCTTAAAAGTACGCCGATGGATTATTTTCTTAAAGCACAGCGTCGCTAATACATGCTATCTTTACGATTTTGTTCGTCCGCGTCCTTCTCCTTCAGAAGCAAAAAAAAAAAAAAAAAACACAGGATTCCTCACAACACTGCAATACAACTGCTGAAGGCTATTGAAGTATTCTGCTTTGTATCGTGGTTCATTATTAAACGGAATTAGCAAATACTTTCGATGTAATTATTGCGGATTTGTTCAATTTGGTATGAGTATTGCAGAATTTCAGAATATTTGCGTACCTGAGCCGGTTTGTTTCGACGGTGGGCGTGAGCTTCAGCAATGTACCGAAACTGACTACAGTTGGCTGCTCTGACCTGGTTAACTGTTATTCGTTTCAAACAGACACGCTTTATTTCGTATTCCATCCTTCCGCAATCCGAGCTTGTGTTTCGTAGCCCAATCAACGAAGGAACAGTACAGGAGAAAAACCGTGTTGTCGCAAATTTTTGACGTGACAGGAGTCCGCTCCCGGGCTGGTAGTGTGAGGGGGCGTTTAAAGGGCACATTATCTGTTTTTCTTGAATAACTCGAAACAAGCAGCTTCTAGAGAAAATGTTTTCCAGCACAAAATTAATACACGTTAAATTTTCTGCAAAAAAAGGGAATCCTGTGCATTTTTTTCACTCGGACTACAGGGGATGAAGAAATGCAGATTGTTAAAAACAGAATGAAGATATGAAATTGTTTATTGTTAAATGAAGTGAATTATGGACAAATATTAATAGTATGAATCCCATCTAAGAGCTGTATTTAGGAATAAATTTTGTCCTAGAGTGTAACGTGTCGGAGGAGGCGGGGAATACAGGGTTGAAGCGCGAGGGGAGGTAGTCATGCGCTTCTCTCCTTCGTACTCCGCAGCCTGAAGCACAAACGGGTGATTCCTCATTCTGTCTACCCTCACTACGTCACAAGAAGCAACAACGGGTGTTTCACAAGGTTATGCTGACCCTCGCAGCGCTATGAGACACTGGTGATGCAGCGCTCTGACGTGCTGTAAGCGGTCAACCGCCCCTTAGATATTCAAAACAATATCTCTCTGCCTCACGCAGGTCGCAGTAGGTACTGTCGACAGTCGAACGCCCAGTGCGCGAGAGAGTAGACAGTGTTGAAACCACGAGAAAGTAAGTTGTAGGTTGCTAAGAGAGCAGGGCGGATTTCGGCAGGACGGCCGACCGCGTTTACAATTGTTTAACGGCTGTTGCGTCACCAAAAGCCGTGGGCCAGACCTCCAGCAAATGCGTAAATGGCGCTAATTGAGCGATTTGTTTGATGTGTTTAAGTGTTCATTTGTGCACAGTAATTACGCGACAACCGCGCCGGACACCCAAGATTTGGATTGCAGTGATAAATAGGCAATATCTGATGAGTTAACCGTTATTACTTTGTCAGATGGAGGGAGTAACTGCTTCATTCGTGCTGTTTAGACAAAGATATAGAACATTACCAACAAAGTATGTTCCGATCATTGCTACCTGACATCCTAATTATCTTTGTTGGATTTGATACGAAAAACGCCCGTGCAACTATTAACAAATTAGCCTTTATCAGTTGCACACGGTCAAACTGTATTAAACTGTTGGGCTATAATCCACTAATCAATAACGGTGGATTTAATAGGGAGTGTTTCAGTACCCTGGGTTCATAATTTTCTGTAATCCAGAATGAGATTTGGAAGGTAGGAGACGAGATACTGGCAGAAGTAAAGCTGTGAGGACGGGGCGTGAGTCGTGCTTGGGTAGCTCAGTTGGTTAGAGCACTTGCCCGCGAAAGGCAAAAGTCCCGAGCTCGAGTCTCGGTCCGGCACACAGTTTAAATCTGCCAGGAAGTTTCATTTTCTATAATGTTCGTTGACACTACATGTCATGACGTGTGTGTGTGTGTGTGTGTGTGTGTGTGTGTGTGTGTGTGTGTGTGTGTGTGTGCGCCGATAGCGCTCCGGTTAAAATAACGACGAATTTCGCATCTCTCCTCTGAATATTCTACATTTTCTTTTCCTGTAGAAGTGCGGGATCAACAGCTACAGACTGGAACTGATCTTATTCAATGTAGCCAAAGTTCCTCTGGAGGTTTCACGTACTCTGTCAGTGAAATATTTGGAGAAAGTAAGTTCTGATCACTGTTCACCGAAACATTCCGGTATTCGTCTGAAATGATTTAGAAAACGTAGCAGAAACTAACGCAAAACAACCGCACGAGGATTTGAATCTGTTTTCTTCTGAAACCCGAGTCAGTATCTTAATAACGAAGCCCTCCGTTTGGTTGTATTTCCAATGAGGTACCTACGAGCCGTAAATTGTAGGTGGTCACCGTTTGCTGGTGCTCTTCAACTTGGCGACCGTCGACAGGCAAAATTTTATGTATTTATTTAATTTCGAAAACCAGTGACTTACTTTGTGATGCTGTACTTGTCAATATTCTACAGTATCTTCGAAGTTCGATCACTCCCATAACATGCGAACTAAGAATACTTTGCCAAAGGAATATTTCTAATCAAGCGAAAATCTGCAGACACAATAATAGTAAAATTAGGCGAAGGTGTAGATCCTACACATCTAAAATCTTTCGTACCTATAAGCCTTTGAAATGTTGTTGGTAACATATAGACTTCCTCTACAGAAGCTTGTCTGCTAGATTTTTAAGAGGGATTCATGTAACCCGCAAAATTCGACTAGTCAGCAAGGTCAAAGCATATATTTTGGTAAAATGAAACTGCGTGTGAGAGCTCTCTGGGCGATTGCAGAAGGCAGATATCGAAATGCGGTCGCGTTCCGCCTGTTGCAGAAACTGCTGGCTGAGTGCTCCGTCGCTTTTAAACGCTGCCAGGAAAGCGTATCTCGGAAAGTCCCAAGCTGGAGGCCGTCCAGTGGTCTAAATGGGCCGCTTATCTGGACCATACGGCTGCGGAGAGTGACGGAGCCAAGCGGCTGTTGTCGTGGCATTGAGTGGGAAATTTTAGGCACTAAGTTACAAACAAACGATCAGTTGAGGCTGTGAATATTTTTAGACTTCTTCTTCAGCTTCCGTGACGGTTACCGTTGACCAGCATAAACTACCACTGTCGTAACATTCGAAAGGGAATTGTTTCCCATAGCATATAGCCAGAAATAACAGGGATCATAAGTGCAAGTCCCACTACTCACCTAATTTCTTTGTTTATTTGTGTCCGTGTGTTTGATGTTTTCCCGAAAGAAGAACGCCAAGAACTTCTGGGATTTACTCAACAGCACTAGACAGTACCCACAAATGGCTTGCGATCTAGGATGCCTTATTCAGAAGAGTCTGATGCACCGCTCCGTAAACATAGACACAATTGTTTCTACGAGATAAATAGGTTTGTCTCCTAAATAACAAACGAAAACTTTAAAAAATAATGACTACATCCTCACAATAACCCTGGGTTCGGTGTGGGGCGGCGGTGGGGTGGGTGGACTGCTGTGGCCTGTTGTGGGGATGTGAACAACTGAGGGCTACGGCGGGACGAAGGTCATCGGTTTAATAGGTTTAATACACAATACACAACTCTTCATTTCGAAACCACAATATTCTAACATCTGTTTCTTTTCTTCTATATACACTGTGTCCAAAATAAAGCAACAAACGAAAATTTTGCAAGTTTGCGTTTATTTTACCACAAAACAGCATAAACACGTGACAGTAAAGTAGAAACCATGTAAAGAATACAGAACGTAAGGAACTGCAATATGCGTAACGTTTCTTCGTTTTTTCCATCTTAACGAATTTGCGCACACACACATTCCGACAACTGATATGCTCAGTATGGGATGTGACCACCTCTTGCAGCAATACAGGCCTGACAACGACGGGGCATGCTGCGTATGATGTCATCAATTTCATGTTGATGCAATAACTCCAATTCTTCCTGAGGGGTTGCTCGCAAGTCTCGCGGAGTGGTTTGTGGCTGCAACCCGTCTCCGAAGTACATCTCAGGCGTGATCTGTGGGGTTCAAATGGGAAGAGCGAGCAGGCCACGCCATACGTTCAATATCTTCCTTTTCCAAGAAAACATCAAACACCCATGCCCTTTTAGGTCGAGCATTATTGTCCATCAGTAAAAAGTCTGGACCCACAGCAGCCCGCAACAACCGCACATGAGGTCTCAAGACCTCGTCACGATACCTGACAACAGTTAAACCTTATCGATTCACCCGTACAATTTCATGAAGATCTGTTAGAGTGGTCAACATTATACCTGCGTACAGTATCCGGGACCATCACCGATGTCGGTCCCTTTCCACAAATTCTGCGTCCCGAAATCGCGTTCCACGTTCCCTCCCGATGCGAATCCGTCCAGACTCCTCTCCAGACCAATTCGGGACTCATCCTTGAAAAGAACATTGGCCCATTGTTCGAACGTCCAGGCAGCATGCTGATGACTCCACTCCAGACGTTCCCTTCTGTGAAGACGCAGGTACACGTACATTAAGTCTCCGACAGTAAAGGCCTCTCTGCCGAAGCCTTCTGTACATCGTTTGCCTCGATACAAAACGTCAAGTAGATGTTGCGAAGTCAGATGCCACTTGCCCTGCAGTATTAAGGCGGTACTGTTGTCCCCTTACTCACAAATGACGGTCTTCTCTTTCTGATAACACACGTGGTCGGTCCTGCCCTGGTCTTTGGGATACAGTTTCGGTCTCTATAAACTGTCGCCATATCCGAGACACAGCAGGACGATTCACTTTAAGTTATGGAGCCACATCAGTTTGTGACTGTCCTGTTTCCACTCTCTCTATGCCTCTGTACTGCAAAGAGCGTGGCAGGCGTCTTCTCTGTGCCATATTTCACCGTTTGTGACTGTGCACACAGCGATTGTGGATATGGGACTACCCGAAAAATATTACCGCGTTTGATGGGGCCCTGACGCCATCGCTGACGTGGTTGTCCGTTGACCAGAATGCCATCTTCAGTGCAGAACACGATCGAACGGACATCTGTTGAAAGTTGGTATGATTACATCGTGACTTAGACACAGGACAGGGAAATAACGGTTTGTCGCTATAATTTTGGACACCAGTGTAGGTGCGTATTTTTTCAGCAGAATGTAAACGAATGATATGTGTAGTGTGTCGGGATGAAATTCTGCCTGATTAAAATTTTTAATCCTTTACTCAACGACTAGGAGTATCGAAACTGTATGCGCTGACACTTCTTTCGAAAACGAAATAGCACGCGCCTACTAGCTATCATACGGACGATAGACACATAGGAAAATAATGGAACAACGCAGTCCAATATAAACCGGAAAACGAAAATTTACTACTAATGAAGACGGCTGGAATTCAACGTCCCGTATACTACAATGTCATTAGATACTGTGTACAAGCTCGCCTTGGCCAGTGATGAGGAAGGAAATCTAACGTGTTATTTTAAAAGGAATCGTCCCGGCATTTGCCTCAGGCGAGCAGTGGTAACCACGGCACACTTCGTATGTAGGCTGTTTATGTTTTCTTATTGGCAACGTTACGTAGCGCTCTGTATGAAAATCACTGTCTGTGCTGTGTGCAGTCTGTGGCTAGTTTGCATTGTTGTCTGCCATTGTAGTGTTGGGCAGCTGGATGTGAACAGCGCGTAGCGTTGCGCAGTTGGAGGTGAGCCGCCAGCAGTGGTGGATGTGGGGAGAGAGATGGCGGAGTTTTGAAATTTGTAAGACTGGATGTCATGAACTGCTATATACATTATGACTTGAGGTAAATACATTGTTTGTTCTCTATCAAAATCTTTCATTTGCTAACTATGCGTATCAGTAGTTAGTGGCTTCAGTAGTTAGAATCTTTTATTTAGCTGGCAGTAGTGGCGCTCGCTATAATGCAGTAGTTCGAGTAACGAAGATTTTTGTGAGGTAAGTGATTTGTGAAAGGTATAGGTTAATGTTAGTCAGGGCCATTCTTTTGTAGGGATTATTGAAAGTCAGATTGCGTTGCGCAAAAAATATTGTGTGACAGTTTAAGCACAGTCATGTATAATTTTTCAAAAGGGGATGTTTCATAACTTCTATCTGGATGGCCAGACGGAAATTTGAACCGTGCTCTCGCGAAAACAATTTTTCCAGCAGTACGTCGAAGTACAGCACTGACCGTCACAATGTACACGTTATAGAGACTCATACTCCAACTTCAGATGACATTACGTTTCTTCGTCACTACTGGTAGAACAACAACACAGCTTTGCGCTATTGAATGCAGCACTTTTTGGTACTTACTGCTGGCATTATCAGTCATCATTCATTACTGAAATAGCCGGCCGGAGTGGCCGAGCGGTTCTAGGCGCTGCAGTCTGGAACCGCGCGACCGCTACGGTCGCAGGTTAGAATCCTGCCTCGGGCATGGATGTGTGTGATGTCCTTAGGTTAGTTAGGCTTAAGTAGCTCTAAGTTCTAGGGGACTGATGACCTCAGAAGTTAAGTCGCATAGTGCTCAGACATTTGAACCATTACTGAAATTTATGTCATCATTAGTTCCTCACTGGCAAAATGTGCCTTCTCAGGTTCGATTTGCTGAACTTGTTTTCTTGGAAAAAAAAAAAAAAACATATTTTATTTATCTTTTGATCATATACATGGGCGTTTTCTATTGGACCTAAAGAATTTAAGGCTCTGTCCAGATCAGACAGAATGCGATCTGATGAAGTGTAGTTAAACACAGAACACTCGATGCCCTCTTAAATTATTAGCTTCTTACTAGCTAATAAAAACACTTGTGAATGTTCGCTACCGAAATTAAAAGGAAATATGAAAACGTAAATTCGCATATAGACAAGATGGTGAACAGCATCTATACTCATGTACTACAACATGAAATTACCTTTATTCGTGTCGATATTCAAAAGCCTCAGCAACGCTTATTTACAACCTTTAACGTTATCTCTGGACGAAAAGACTATCTACTAATGCACAGCACGTGGTTATTACTACACATTCACAGTCCTAGTGATGATTTCAGAAGTTATTAAAAGTATTTAAGTGCCCTTCTCTCCATAATGTGATGGTGGTATCTCGGAAATAGAGTGTACTTTAAAACGTACCGTTTTCCATTATGTCACAAGATACTTTCCATGAGAACCTATCACTTTTGCGTAAAGGTTTCCCTATATGACTAGCTGTTACCGTACGCGTCAAGCAGATTTTATTTAAGAAATGCAGAGGAGTCAATGGCAGGTGAAAGATTTGAACAAGTCGATGTGCCATGTTCGGCTAGATTGTGTCCAAATTCCATCCCGTTCCAGCACATTGTTTGAACTTGTCATTTGCAGTCACTCCGTGAAATCATGTTCTCTGTAAATTGGATAGTCATTTCCAGATGCTCAACTGAAACCAGAAATAGAGTTGTTACTCCTAACTCTCTTACGGAGATGCTACGGGAACTCAAATGAGAATCTCTGGAGGGGAAATTTAGAGAACCGTCATTTGAAGCTGACTGCCGAGCGATTCTACAGACGCCAACATACATTGAGCGTGAGGACAACGAAGATACGGGAAATTAGGGCTCATGTTTATTTCTTAACGCTTCTACTAGCACCACTTCATCACTATCAAAGTGAAGTTCTCGAAGCTATTCTTTAAATTTTGGAAAGAGATGAAAATCGGAGATGGGACTAGTCGGAATTGTATGAGGGATAATCGATGACAGTGAACCCCTGACGTCGGATTGTTGCAAATGTCGCAGCACTCGCGTGTGGTCTGAATTTGTCATGCTGAAGTAGAGAGGTCTTTACGTGCGGACGAACTCTTCAATTGTAAACTCCTAGCGGCAGAGAGTTCCAGCTTTTGTTACCGAAGCAGGAGAGACGACCGACTAACGTACGTGACAAGCAAAACGTCAAGCGATATGCAAAACAGAATAAAAAATTTGGAGGCATTACTTTCCAGCACGTCCACGTTCAGTGAATTGCATACCCTTTCTGCTTCAGATAGTAAATCACCTCTGTTTTTCTTTTTGTTTTTAAAAAAATTTTTTTTACATCTCCATATTTCGATTTATGACGTAAAAAGCACCACTTGCTTACCGGCTTATATGGCACTGAATTCGTCTATGGGTACCCTTCGAATCCGTGTATTTGGGGTGTCGTACAATGACAAACGCTGTCTTTACGTTCCATTGACGTACAAACTGCAGACAGAAAGGCTTGCTGGTACGCCTTTGTGCGAATTGCTGTTACTATAATTTTGTCTTCTGTGGCTCGATACATTGTACACTAACGAATATATCTCATATTCCCCCAGAAAAGCCGATATTTCAAATATTTGCGGGACATACCAAATCATTCTTCGCATGCATGTACTGTAAGTCGAGATTTTTCATTATTTCTGTTACAATCATCTGCCAGTCAGATAAGCATGTGTCCTTTCGCTCCGTGCCTTTATGCATATGCTCAATGTCATTTGTTAGTTCGTCTGGTAGGGATTCCTTACTCTTACACAGTTCTCCCGTATGGGTCGAACAAGTGTTTGTTAAGTAGTATTTATAGCAGTTTGCGGTCAGAATGTAAGTCTCATTTTTGTTTTATCTGAAACCGGGCCCATATGGTCGTCCCACTGCGTGTCTCGCAGATACTTCTACGACAAAGCCGACTACAGTTTTGATTAATTAATCCTCTAGTTTGAGGTTACCAAATACATTCGATTTCTAATTCCATAACTTCAGATTTCTCTACATTAAGAACTACATTCCAATTTATGCAGTAGTATAACGTATTTTTTTCAGTTCTGACGAGATACTGCTGGAGTTCTTGTCAGACAACTCTTCGTCAAAGGTAACCAGAATTTAAGTCAACGGCTCAGTCATTAATTTACAAAACACTTACATGCGGGGTCTCATATATTGTCTATAAGTACGTGGGGAGCTCCACTTACAGGACAAAGTGTAGTGTACTAGCTATTTCTTCATTTACAACGGGAATCAGCCGCTAATGCCACTTAGCTTGTGTTACATTCAATCCCATCCATCTGTCGAAGAAACTCCCTTCAATTTCGAATGCGGTTGGCAATAACGCAAATTTCTCTTTCTGTTTCAGGTACTGTAATCTGCGTGTGGTGTGCCACTATTAGTGATGAGCACTTCTGCGGCTAGTAAGGTATTGCACAAAGGTAAGTCAGAATATTCAGGTAGAACAGCGACAGCTGCAACAGTTCCAACACACACGACTTCGTGGTTGATGCGCAAGTATTGAATACAAAAGTGTGATTTTTTTCCTGTAAGCTATAACTGAGTCAGCTAAGAACACAGACAATTTTTATAAGTGCCTGTATACTTATTGTCGACCCGCTATAGCATTTCGCTATACCTCCAACTTCTCAATACGTACCATCTGCGCTCTGAAATTGCCTGGAAGCGAATACGTCAGTTTTGTTGCAGCAGTCAGAGGGGCGTAGATATGGGAGGGTACGTTAGTAGCATGTTGTATTTTTCGAGTTTTAGACTGAAATGTTTAACGGACGGAACGGGGATCGGTCAGTAATTGTGTTTTATGGCGGTTGAGCGGCTTGCGTGGAAATATAACATAGTGCTGCCAGCGCTTGTGTACTTTTAGTGTCAACACTCAACCTTGTACTGCATTGTGCTCGCAAAGGGAGGAAGCAGAAGAAACATCGTCACTGTACTTGGAAACAATTGTCAAATACGAGTTATTACTGATGAACTGGGGTCTGCCATAAATCTGCGATTGTTCTTCGGTCATGGGAAGAAGTTTGCATACAGTATGTCATCGGGAGGCGACGTGGTGCTGTGTGTCATACGGCGGAGATCACGAGATTTCACTCATGAGAAACTGCACGTGGGGAATTCGTAAAGCTGGCAATTTCACGTAGGGAATCGGTAAAGCTGGCAATTTCCTTAAACGGCAGATATTGATGCTCGACTCCCGGGATCCAATAAGAAGCAAACTTCACGTGATCACACGCTGTTGGCAAGAAAAACAAGGCACCAATATTTATCCCTCATCCAAGAATGTGTTTCATCGCTGCTTCTCTTGTTCCCGCTCAGCAACAATTACTACACGTTTGTCTTTGTAACCGTTTATAATCTGACAAATTTTATAAACTGACAAATCATGACCGGTGATCGGTGAACGTTACGGTATTTGCTGATTCAGATTTTGACGGTGGAAGGCTGCAGCTAAACTGCATCTCTAAACGTTGTTGTCGCAGCCTGAAATGCAGGAGCGTTCATCTCTCGTGCTGTGAAAGTCATTACTCATTAGCATCAACGTACCTCTTACCGATAACTGCAGTAACGTAACACAGCTGCCAGCCAGAGTGGCCGGCAGGTTCTAGGCGCCGAAGTGTGGAACCGCGCGACCGCTACGGTCGCAGGTTCGAATCCTGCCTCGGGCATGGATGTGTGTGATGTCCTTAGGTTAGTTAGGTTTAACTAGTTCTAAGTGCTAGGGGACTGATGACCACAGCAGTGAAGTCCTATAGTGCTCAGAGCCATTTGAACCATTTTGTAACGCAGCTCTGTACTCTGCGGAATGAGGTAATTCTGTACCAAATACGTCAACCGCCCTCAGTACTTTGACACTCAGTGCCCAGACATGCTTCTGTATGAGAAGCGAGGACAATAACGTGCTAGTAATTGAGTGCCAACCTGCCTCAAGTCGCTCCCGTAGTGAGTTATTCATGAGAGTCGGTGAAATTCGAAGTGGAGGTAAAGTCAACTTACGAGGGGTCTAAGGGGGGCTGACATTAAAGATTTACTGCGCGGCTTTAACTCCCGCTGGTATGTCTAGAGTACGTCTCAGAGAAACGCAAACTCTCTAACTGGATGATATGGTTCTTCAAAGGCAACCAAGGAAACCGTGACTGTCAGGAATGGCGTTAAGACATAGTTTCTTATTTCGCATCAGTCGGGAAAGCAGAAGTAGAGCACATTTGACATTTACGACCCAGAATCTGTGCGCCCACCCTCTTTAAATTTGCAATTCGGATACGACCTAGTACCTAGAGTCGACCACTTTCGTATTTTCTCTTCACCTAGTCTGACGGCGTTAAACTCTGTTCCTACTTTCCCTTAAAAGTTTAACCACTGAAAGATACGACTTCCGGAGTTTTTATATACCATTTAATCAATAATTCTTTCTGAAGAATATCACGAAGCTGATCGCACTGACACGCACTGCTTCTTTTTGTGTTGTTGGTGACTTTTCGCAGACGGCATTACAATCTTCTTTATTGCGAGAGCCGTTGTTGTTGACCTTTAGTATTATTTTATTGGTGTTCCTTTCTAAAACATTTTGTGCGTATTAAAACCATTGTGCTCAACGCTACCAGAAATGGCCACTTCTTTAATGGTTTGTTTCTCTCGGAACCCAATATCTCAGTCTGTCACAAGATTACTAACCAACGAGTGGTGTCGTATTTTCACATATACCTCACTGAAATACTCCTGGGACGCATCTGATCGGGAAACGCTTGCGTGTGTGTAATTCTTCTCCGGAGACCTATTAATGTCAAACGTTTAGCCGAGGCAAATGGCCGCAATTTACCTTTTGTACTGACGGATATAGTGCAGCACGGTATATTCATGCAGTGCCATTAAACGAAAAGCTGCAAACCACACAAAATGTTCACGCCATTGTCACGCAGGTACAAAATCACTGGCCACAGCTATTACATGGACACTGACTGACAGCGGATTCCATTCGAAACGGCAATTACGCTTGACATACAGGGCACGCGGAACAAAAGAACGCAGCATACATAGCGGCCCATTCAGAACGACAGCGCGTGGCTTCACCTGAATGTGCCACGTGTGAACTGTAGCGCTTTCTTCACGTACAGGGTTCTAGACTGTTTACTGTCGATTTGGAAATTTGTAGAATTTGTACATCAATGGCAACAACAATCCAGTGGGAGTAAAATTAACTAGTGAAATCGTTTTCATATAAGTTCGCGCTGTAATGAATCGACAAAAATTGTTACTCTTCGATTAGAAACTTTTCAGGAATCACATATTGAGACAGCTGAATTACAGGTTTAAATACGAAATATTTCGTACAGTTGCTCTCAGGAGACTCCTACCAAAACTAAAGATAAATTCTTTTAAACTACCGCTAGTGATGAGCTACTAAAATACAGCGTATTAAACGAAAAACTTGCACCACTGCGCTCGAGTTGATGGTTTGTGTAGATCATGTAATCTAAGGTATCCGTCCTATGTCCGTCTCACTATATTTCAATGGTTATTAGTGGATGAAAATTTAACTAGAGTTAACGGAATACTATGTGATAGGTATTTCAAGAACCTACATACAGTAAACCAGAAAAGATTATGAATTGTTAGCGTATGCCTAGTACGAACAGCAGTCTGTTTCGATTTTAATGCGGCTTGATATTATTGCAATTTCATCAATGGTAGGATCCGCCGGGTTTATAGTCAGTAATTCTGATGAACGGCGCCGCGCGGTCTCAGGCGCCTTGTCACGGATTGCGCGACCCCTCCCGGCAGAGGTTCGAGTCCTCCCTCGGGGATGGTCGTGTGTGTTGTTCATAGCATTAGTCAGATTAAGTAGTGTTTAAGTCTAGGGACTGATGGCCTCAGCAGTTTGGTCCCTTAGGAATTCACACGCATTTGAACATTTGATGAACGGCACTTGCGGGTGTACACAGTGTTCATTAGATAATCATTTCAAGCTAACAGTATTTCAGCCGGAACTCGCAGTTATTATTTTATAATACTATTTCCCTCGGGTTAGTGCCGTTCTGGAAAGGTCCCCTTGAAATTATTAAAGACTAGATGAAACATTGTAGGCCGCCCGCTGGTGGCCGAGCGGTCCTGGCGCTACAGCCTGGAACCGCGCGACCGCTACGGTCGCAGGTTCGAACCCATGCTCGGGCATGGATGTGTGTGTTGTCCTTAGGTTAGTTGGGTTTAAGTAGTTCTAAGTTCTAGGGGACTTATGACCTCAGCAGTTGAGTCCCATAGTGCTCAGAGCCATTTGAACCATTGTTTTGAAACATTGTACGCTGCATTTTCTGTTTTCTCTTGGCGCTCGTCCACTTCTTACCAGTCAAGAGCATTTATCTCCCTTTAACTCTCTGAAAAAATGTTTCATCCTACATAACAATGAAATACGTATCAATGTCACTATGTACCTTTTGGAAATGGTAACTGCTCAGTTCATTATTAATTTTAAGTACTTGAGTTATGGTGTGGTAAATATTCATACTAATGAATCAGAAACACGTAATTGTACGTTGTAGTTCAACTGGTAAGTTTGAAAAAATCGGCAGGCTGTTGTCGATGTCAACTTCTGTTATTAAACGTATGCTTTCAGTAGGAGACCATTTCCCAAAGGACTGGGTTTCACAACCAACTTCAGTCAATGCTTATGCACTGATGAGCCAAAACATTATGACAACCTGCTTAATAGATTGTTTGTCCGTCATTAGAACGAAATACATTACTGAATCCGCGAAACAGGGATCTGACAGTTCGTTGGTCGCGTTGTGGAGGTACGTGGCATTAGATGTCCACACACAGGTCATGTAACTTGCTTAAACGCCCGACAGCTGATCTGCTTTCGCGGTGATGGCGCCCGATAGCGACCCAGATGCGTCCCGTAGGATTTACATCAGACGAATTTGGTCGCCGAGACATCAACGTGAGTTCACTGCAGTCCTCTCCAAACCACTGTCGCACGGATCTGGCTCCGAGGCAAGGACAATTATACTACTGAAAGATGACATCGCTGTCGGAGAAGACATCAAGCATGGAGGGAGACAGGTGCTTCGCAGCTATCAGCGTATCTTCAGTTATTACCATAGGTTCGATGCAAGTGCAGCAGAATGTCTCCCATAGCGTAATTTTGGTTCCACCAGCCTGCATCCGTGGCGCGCTGCACATTTACAGCCGCCGTTCACCTCGATGACGGCGTTACTGGAGACGACCATCAAAGTATCGTAGCAACGATGTGATTCACCCGAAGAACCGACCCGTTTCCATAGATCGACGGTCGAATCCCGATGGTCCCGCGCACGGTGCAATCGTAACCGACGATATCGTTGGATCAGCATGTGAACACGTAGGGATGGTCTGCTGCGGAGCTCCATGTTCAACAATTTACGATAAACGGTGCCTGGTTCCAGCATTGCGCTCTTTCGACACAGATGCCACAAATCACCATCTATCGTACTTTACAGAGCAGAAAAAAACTCCACGTTCTGTGAAGAATCGTGAACGTCCGATCATTCACTGTCCTACCTCTTTCATGCCCTTGACAGTAGCACGTGAACATTCGGCCACCTTCGCCGTTTTCGAGATACACATTCAGACGTTCTACGTAATAATAATCTGCCCTTTGTCGAAATCGCTTATGTCAGTGGATTTCCCCATTTTCAGCCCATAGCCTGGTGATCACCAGTCCATGTCTACTCCACGTACATAGTTTTGTTACCGTTTGACGTGTCCGCAACACCTACAGGCGGCATCCAACGTAGCTGTGGGCAGCAGTCATAATGTCTTGACTGGTTTGCGTGCGCCTTGTCCCATAGTTTTCGCAGGGTCGGCATGGTTACAATCCAATTTGGCACGTTAATGTAAAGGGGTGGCCGGATGCCCTTCCTGCCGCTACCCCGTAACCCACGGGATTGAACAGTCTACCCCAACTGTCTGCGTCTAGTGTAAATCATGAAAAAGTGCGAAAGTGTTGCAAATGTCAGCGAGTCGTGTAATTGAGACGGGACGTGGGGGACCAGCCTGGTATTCACCTAGTGGGATGTGGAAAACCGACTAAAAACCACATCCAGGCAGGCCGGTATACTGGCCCTCGTTGTTAATCCGCCGGGCGGATTCGATCCGGGGCCGACTCGCCTACCCGAGTCCAGGAAGCAGCGCATTAGCGCTCTCGGCTAACCTGGCGGGTAGTCATAATGTTTTGACTCATCATTGTAATCGATATTTGCAACCACTTTCATGAAATTATATTCCAAGTACGGGCAGACGGTCTACCCTACACGTCACCATACGACTTCACTGGTATATAGGTACGTACTACTGCAAGTTGGTTGCATTATAATTGACACTATCTAATTTAAGATTATTTTCAAGAGAGATTTGTAGGTGAACCTTTTCAGCCTATTCTTTCAGATATCTCTTTTATTACTGTTGCCATTTTATTGTCTGCTAGTGTTATTAAATTGTCAGTGAAAGGTAAACACAAGATCTTCATGTCTTCTTTTGTTCTTCATAGTTAGATCGAATTCCAGAGATTTCGGTCCTTTAATTCTGTTTCTCATTCTCCAATGACTTCAAAGATGAGATAGAGCTATATCTGCTGCTTCATTTACGCTGTTGCCGATGATTCTTTGCTAATAGCCAGCGACCAGTTCTTCCATTTTTATCTCCTACCCATATCTTATCTTACTGTTGTCTTGGTGGAAGAGTTCTCCTGATTTGTAATGTACGGTACCGGTGTTTCGAGAAGAGAAGCAAATGAGAGTATGATCTGATCTCTCAGAGCAATACATTAGATTTTATATGACATGCTTATTTTTCCCTGCTTTTGTACTTCCGCACTAGTTTTTCCTGACATCCGAGAAAATTACTGAGACTGTCACTTTTGGGCAAAGTTTATATCTATGTACAAACGCCCCCCCCCCCCCCCCCCGCCCTGTTCGACCTCCCATTTTGTTTTCCCCGAGACGTGGACATATCCTACGCAAATAAGAAGTTCTTGTCAGTCATATCTATATGCTTTATTTATTTTGAAACTTTTTAAACTTATTTTTACATTAGGCTGGATTTTGCAAGTACTTCATTAATATGTTGTCTGTCTCGGAGCATCCGCTGTGCTCTGTAGTACACGACCAACACAGGTCTCATATTCCAACCCTACCTTCCCTAGAGTGAATCATGTTCTAAAATACGCTTTAAATATAAACAAAAAATCCATCTCGTTCCTTACGATTGACAGAAAGCAATTTTTCAGTCACAGGATTTCGAGAATGAGGCATTTGTCATTAAGGTTGAAATATTACTTTTCTCTACCTGTTACTAATACCTTGGGAGCTAGAGCAGTTGGGACATTTTCATGGTCACAGTCGACATTTGGATGGTACCTTTAATAGGAAATTTCATGTGAACGTTTTTACAGCATACTTATAGAGTATGTAGCCTACCTCTAATAAAGTGAAAGTACTTCGTACTCCAGCGTAATCTGTCAAGTGAATGCCCGTTATATTTCGAACTGTTAAGGAAATGACACTATGAATCCTGGAGGACTGTCCATAAACCCGTAAGAGTACGAGGGGGTGGAGATCTCTTCTCAACAGCACGTTACAAGGCATCCCAGATATGCTCAATAATGTTCATGTCTGGGAAGTTTAGTGGCCAGCGGAAGTGTTTAAACTCAGACGAGTGTTCCTGGAGCCGCTCTGTAGCAATTACGGGCGGGACGTGTAGCGTGTCGCACTGTCCTGCTGGAAATGCTGAGGTCCGTCGGAATGCACTATGGACATGAATGGATGCAGGTGATCAGACACACGCCCCACACCACTACAGAGCTTCCACCAGCTTGAACAGTCCCCTGCTGATATGCAGGGTCCATTGATTCATGAGGTTGTCTCCATACCCGTACACGTCCATCCGCTCGATACAATTTGAAACTATACTCGTCCGACCAGGCAACATGTTTACAGTCATCAACTGCTCCATGTCGATGTTGATGGGGCCAGGCGAGGCGTAAACCATTGTGTCGCGCTCGCCTTCCAGTGCCCATATCGATGAAGTTTCGTTGAATGGTTCGCACGCTGACATTTGTTGATGGCCCAGAATTGAAATTTGCGAAAATTTGACGGAAGGGTTGCACTTCCGTCACGATGGACGAGTCTCTTCAGTTGTCGTTGGTCCCGTTGTTGCAGGATCTTTTTCCAGCCGGAGCGATGTCGGAGATTTTGTGTTTTACACTCGTGAAATGGTCTTACGGGAAAATCCCCACTTAATCGCTATCTCGGAGATCCCGTGTCCGATCGCTCGTGCGCCGACTATAACAACACGTTCAAACTCAGTTAAATCTTGATAACTTGCCATTGTAGCAGCAGCAACCGATTTAACAACTGCGTCAGATACTAGTTGTCTTACATAGACGTTGCCGATTCTGCCTGTTTACGTATCTCTGTATTAGAATACGCATGCCTTTTGGCGCTTCAGTGTACAAGACAGAGGTTTTGTTTTACTTTAAAATCCATATTGGACCACGAACTAAACTAACTATCGTTCAGAAAAAACTTGTGGCTGGCCGCAGTATTTCCTACAGTGCAAAGTATAATTTTCCTTGAAGCTGCATATGCATAGAACATATTCTACGTTAAATACATGAAGTGCTCTGTAACGATATTATAGCTAAGACAAAAAAAGTAACACTACTCAGAGTGCAAATGAACACCACCACATACGATTTCCTGGTACTCTAAAGCTGTATCGAACCGGGACTCGCAGTACTTTCCCCTATCGCGGGTAAGTCTCTATCAGTAGAGGTACCAAAGCACGACTCATGACTCGTCCTCACAGCTTTACTTCCACGAGTACCTCATCTCCTACCTGGCCTTTGTTGCAGCAGTCTCTCTCTCTCTCTCTCTCTCTCTCTCTCTCTCTCTCTCTCTCTCTCTCTCTCTACTTCTACCTCCCCTCTCTTCATCTCTCCCTCCCTCCCTCCCTCCCTCCTTGCTTCCTGACATGTTATCAGAGAGGTAGCAGAAGACGCGATGCATATTCCTTGAGCTCTTCCATCAGGTGACAGCTTCATTTTGGGAGACATCCGCGAAATACGACCTGGGATAGGGGAAGACTCTTCCTCCAGATTTTCTTCGTGATGGCCTACTGCCGTTGACGAAGCTTTGAAATCTGCTGTATGTATACGATTGGCGAATTGAGTATTTCTTGTGAACAAGGATTCCGGTGACAACGCTGGACTGTTTCGTGGCTCCGAGGTTAGACATAAAATGCAGGGCGTGTTATGAAATATATAGGATAGCTATAAGATGAAGTTGTGATAGAAGTAGAGAATCACCGAAATTTCAAATAGGATTAGCTGAATGTGTATTTTTATTATTTCACGTGTTTAATGGTGAACGCTGAAAAACATAAGACTGCAAATACTTCTTGCGACTGTGGGTACCAACGAAAAATAACTATGTCTGAACCAATGATTTCTAAATCGAAAAGCACTTAACAGAGAGGGAGAATCAGTGGGGTCGATCGGGTAACTTTCACATTCTACATCGATTAAGCGGAAGAATAGATCGCTGTTCTGGATGCAGTTTATCGTAGATATAAGTAACACTGACGATCTATTCGGACTGGGAGAAAGCTTATTTTGTTTCATTTTTTAAAAAATGTCACAGGCCTAATGCACCGAAGTAAAAAAATCTATTCCACTAAAGTCACTTTACAGTACCAAAATGTAGTCGGTTTTGTCCACGAGTAAGATGACTTTTTAGAGACCGAGCATTTCGTCTGTAGAAATCAACAGGAAGGACATACGGCACAGAACTGAAACAAAAGTAATTATCAAATTGCATGTGAGCGTGCCCTACGAGAAGTGAGACAAACGCTCAAGGAAAGTAAGAAAAAGAGGCCGGAATTTACTGAGTCAGATTAATGTAAGAAAATGACTTCAGAAAAGATCTGTAGGCTTGGAGTGGTTTGTTCGGGGCAAGATCTCCACAGAGATGCCCAAGAAAGTCCAGTTGCAGATGCTGCACAAACAACGTTTTGCATAACGGGAAGGTACAATTCAGGACGATTCAAGAAACTGTGACTGCTCCACCCGTCTGGAATACTTATCATAACGGTAAACTAAATTTAAGAGAAATTGATGCCTTCGCAGAATCTGTTCTAGTCTCTAGAATGGGGTAAGTAGAGGAGTGAAGAGGATAGAATCGTGCTGTATCATCATCTGTGTTACAAACTCGTACGGTGGGTGGCGAGTACAGATACAGGTCGGTTTGGTCGATTGACAGTACGATCTGTGTGAGGTCAGAAACACTCAGGCCCGGTTTTCATAATGCCGCTGTTCGACAAGGAGAAACTGACTACAAAGAAAGCCTACAAGTTACCTCCGTCATCAGCTGCATTTTTCAACTTTTCAGATCCAGCTATGATGCTGTTTTCTGAAATTTACGGAAATATTTACCTTGCCTTTACACGACAAGGAAGGTTCTTTTTAACCATAACGCTTGTCCAAGCGTATGGCCAAAGTTTCGGCATTTAACAGTTACGAAATCTGACAAAATCAGAAAGCGTTCTCTTAAGTTAGACCACACCAGACGATTTTTTTAAAGTTCAAATTAAAGGAAAAGGCAATAAATTCTGTATGTGTATTCATTCATACAGTGTTATTCAGCCATTGCGGTAGCGTTCTCGCTTCCCGTGCACGGGCTCCCGGGTTCGATTCCCGGCGGGTTCAGGGATTTTCTCTGCCTCGTGATGACTGGGTGTTGTGTGTTCTTCATCCACATTTCATCATCATTGACTCGCAAGTCGCCGAAGTGGAGTCAACTAAAAAGGACTTGAAATCAGGCGGCCGAACTTCCCCTCATGGGGCCTCCCGGCCAACAATGCCATACAATCATTTCATTCAGCCATTTTCCTGCTTATCAATGTCAAATTTATGTGAGGCTGTTTGCAGTGTGCATCCAAGCGCCTGAAGGTGTTTTTGATTTGACATTTTAATACATAATGATGTCTCTGTTGGTGTTTATTTCAGATTAATTGCTCACCCGAATCCAGTTCACTGCTTGGTTGTCTATTGGCGTACGGGATCACGATAAGTAATTACACACATCAAAATGTTTTAAATCACCTTTGTTCCGAGAGTTCCAGAACCTTTACAGAAAATTGGAATAGAGATCAACATAAACATCATTTCCACCTATTTAAGAACACATACATCGAGCTAGAAAACAACATGGACCACAACAAAAAGAACTACCATCAACTGGAATGTATGAAAGTGAACACAACTATTTTGTTTCAAGACAAGAATTTAGTGTATTTTTGTTAATGAAAAAAAAGATAAAGTAGCACTAAATATTGAAATATTCTTGTGCAGCGTGGAGCAGTCGACATGCTGTTAACCATACCATCTAACGAAGATTGTTAGTTGTGTGGAGATAGGCATGGTGACCCGAAACCGCTTATGGCAGTAAAACAAGACATTAAAAAGAATATTTGTCGCTGGCTGCGCCATTCAACAACTCAGTGATTTTTGAAGACATCGCGGCCGAAGTTGGCGACGGAAAACAGTATTTTCATTGCTATAGCCGGCCTCAGTGACCGAGCGGTTCTAGGCGCTTCAGTCCGAAACCGGCGACTGCTACGGTCGCAGGTTCGAATCCTGCCTCAGTCATGGATGTGTGTGATGTCCTTAGGTTAGTTAGGTTTAAGTAGTTCTAAGTTCTAGGGGACTGATGACCTCAAATGTTGAGTCCCATAGTGCTCAGAGCCATTTGAACCTTTTTTTTTTTTTTTTTTTTTTTTTTTTTTTTTCTCTCAACGCTACACATCGAAAGATTTTCTAAAAACGAAATCTCGCCCCATTGTGTTTTTTCCGGTACATTGTTCGAGAAAAATGTGTGATTCACGTTACTAAAACAGATGTACCAGACGCCAATTCGCGTACTAAGCATCTAAAAGCATGCCTTGAGAGACAGATATGAACCCCTGGTTATGGACCAACGCATGAATTTTGATAGCATCCGGCCTACCTTGTAATTCTCTCCTCTGCTGTGATCTCGCATGATTTTGAAGTTGAGCGATAATATTCTTTACCTGTAGAAAGAAGTAATGTCACACATCTGCCAAAGAGAGGCACATGTCTGTGGTGTCACTTTCACAGTGCAGATCGGTTGAACATCTTCTACGAAAGTCCTAGCGTGCGTTATATGCACTTATTTGATAATTAACCACACTCCCCTTTTTTTACCTCAAAAAATAAAAGAAAGGTATTCCGATCGTCACAGTGTTATAAGATACACCGACAAAAATATCAAATAAAGAAAAAGCCATGACTAAGAATAGAACACAGACCTGCAGTTTTGCAGTGAGGTGCCTTTTTCGCTCAGCCGAGCTCGCCCTGCTAGACACGTAAATTGGCGGGTATCAAAGCTACAGTATGAAAGCACAAAAACGTTAATAACTCGAACATTATTAATTAGCACTTCGTATTTATTAATAAAAATGTTTTTTTTCGGTAATTTTTCGATGTATGCCATTGAAATTACAATTTTTCGTCATCAACCTTGGCCTCGATTTTTTTCAAAAGCTAGCCAGTGTCTAGCAAAAAGCCGAAATACGTCTGTTTATTTTCAGTATAAAACGTCCTTTGAAAACCTGATCAGCCTTCTTTTATACTGGCACGTGAACCTCTCGTGACACCTAGTGGTCAGTTCTGAATCACGTAAGGGTGTCTGTATACTTCATTCAGAAAACTACAGTGATAAATATTTAACCCACTACCTAACTACATCAGTAGTTCCTGAATTTACAATTCTACTACAATTACTGCAGCTTAGCTTTCTATTACTACAAATGTTAGTACTTCTACTCTTTTTCCACTATGGGCATGTCTATATACTTTCGATAAGATCGTCATTTAGCTACACGCACAAAAAAGTTACGTATAAGAACACAAAAGAGCTGCAAAATGTATTCCGACTGGCGTCGCGTCATGAGGTTTAAGCTGACCAAGCGAAAGTGGACAGTTGGCTGGTGCCACGTTACTGCACACACGCACGTAGGAGGCGCTGTGCACCTGCAGTGCGCGGTCTCCTGTGAAACTGCAGCCGGTGCGTCGACATGACGTCGCGTCGCCCTCAACAACTGCGCTAATGGGCGGCGACGCACAGGTCCAGACGCAGGCATGCCCGGAGTCCTGTGCCGGAATTAATCAGCGCGGCCGCAACCACAGCCAGCGTCCATTAGCAGACGGCACGCGTGTAATTACCCGACTGTGACACACGGCACGGTACGGCGCGGCGCTGGCGTCGCCTTTGCTAGCCCCTCTCTGCGTCTTCTTTTTTTTTTACGTTGGCCGGTGATGGCTTACTGCGGCGAACAATTGAATCTCGAAGCGCAGAGATATCGAGGTAGATGCCGTGAAGCTCGCAGTTGCCCGGTTCGACCTTTTGTGAGCCGCCGGCGATGGGACAGATGGCCCATCAGAATACCATTAAGCAATCGTCTTCGGTGCCAAGTTGGTTAGGCCGGTATTGCACTATCAAATTTCTTTGTCAAAGATTTGATCACAGATATGATCAAATATTCCGTCAAATATATTTGACAAAGACATTTGACGTAGCGCTAGAAGGGGTATTACACTGTCATCATATTTTTCGTCAAAGTGCCAGATGGCTGACGACAACAACAACTTGTTATTAACCGCAACAGTTGCATGTACCACAATTGCACTGTGTGCACATGCGGAAGAGAAGTGGGGGAAGAAAAGGAAACATACCTGGGTGAAGCCGCCGGCTTTATGACGACACGATAAAAGCATTCAACAAAACTTGTTACGTGAGCTTATAGTGGAGGACGTCAAGTCGTACGTCAATTACTTAAGAATGGATGAGCATACATTTCTATATGTGCTCAGTGATGTGTATCCTCATATCACAAAGCACAATATTCACTTTAGAACTGCTACATCTGCAGAAGACAGGCTCACTGTAACACTCCGATTCCTTGCTACAGGAGAGGGTTGGGTTAGGTTAGGTTAGGTCAGGTTAGGTCAGGTCAGGTCAGGTCAGGTCTCCAATCTTCTTAATCTATTTTTGTATTCAGGGTGCCTCACGTTGTAAAGCGCCTCATCAGCTTCATACATCTCTATTAATTTTGTAGTTGTCGGCACACACCAATTGTACTTACTGGCAATGTTTTTAACACTACAGACGACAGAACGCTGCAGCGATGCTAGCGCTCCATGTGGTAACATGTCACATTGCAGTGAACAGAAGACGAGTGACTTCTTTGATCAAATCTACAGCGAGGCCCTAGATTTGATCAAATATTGGACGACATTTGACAAAGTTCCCTATTACACCATCAAATATCTTTGACAAAGATTTTTGACAAAGATATTTGTCAAAGAAATTTGATAGTGTAATACCGACCTTACATACATGGTTTTTGGACGGTCGCGAGCGTCACATTCACAGCAGCGATCTAGCGGCCGGAAATCGGACATGGTATATCGGATAGCAACTTTGTGTTGTAACAAGAGGGTATCCTCCCTCAGCCGCTCTGAATTCCTGCTCGACTTTGGAGAGGATTATGATTTGGTAGCATGATATTTGACGGTCAACTATGTCTCTCTTGCCCTCTAAGTCGAGAGCAAACGCTGTGGCGCAGTGGTTAGACAAGGCGTAACACAACCACATACCGATCGTTTAAACTACAGTGACCGTGCGATTTAATCCCAACAGTTTCGCAGACGGTGCTAGGGTTAGGATATCGGACAACAACGTATTGATATGTCGATGTGAATTACGCGACATTTTTTACCGATATTGTCCATCCGATATATTAGTAACATCGATATTATGTTGCGATATATTTTGTCATATACTGTACTATAACTTCCTAAGATTTTTCTATTTACATGTATAATTAAGTTTGATTTCCTTTAATTTTTTATTACTGTATAAAACGAACTCCTCATACTTTTAAATAACACACGCATTCTTGATTATCCTGAGCTTTAAAACTAATCTTTCGGTTCCGACTTATTGAGATATCTGGTTAATTATAAATATCGATGTTGAAAACATTCGTGAATCATCAACAAAGATCAACGACGGACCACTGCAGAAACTGTGGAGCTGTAGGAAGTGACTTGGGTCAGTGTAGAGAATTGCGACAGAAGATTTGAGAAAGAAAAGAGTGGCTGCCAAATTCTTGCTACGACTGCTGACTCGCGGACCCTCCCGTCGGAGGTCCGAGTCCTCCCTCGGGCATAGGTGTGTGTGTGTGTGTGTGTGTGTGTGTGTGTGTGTGTGTGTGTGTGTGTGTTGTTCTTAGCATAAGTTAGTTTAAGTTAGTACAAGTAGTGTGTAAGTCTAGGGACCGATGACCTCAGCAGTTTGGTCCCTTAGGAATTCCCACACACACATTTTTTGAACTGCTGACTGTTGAACAGAAACAAGGCCGCGTGGAAGAAGACTTCAAGTTCGACTCGCCTCAAGACAGCTACTCAGGCGAAATCAAACATTAAGACGATGCTGATTTGTTTTTTCGATGTGGGAGGAGTCGTCTGTTGGGCAGGGTCTAGCAGTTAACCAGGCTTTCTACTTCGAAGTTTTGAGAAGATAATGCAACAGTGTGCCGATGAAGCGGCCTGATTTGTGGCAGTCGGATGACTTTTCCATCATGACAATGCCCCTGCTCACACAGGCCTGTATGTACAATTCTGGACCATGTTCCTCAACCCGCCCCCTCCCCCTCCGCCCCCCTTCTTTGTCATCTGACCTTGCCTCATGCGACTTTATTTTTATTTCCCTAAAATGAAAAGATACGTGAAAGCGTTTTGCTGATGTTACTGAGGTAAAGAAAAAAACGACGGAGGCACTATCAAGCATAATAAAAGATGAATTTAAACAATATTTTGAAAAATGGAATAAAAGATTGGACAAGTGTGTTAATGCAAGCGGAGAGGAGATTGGAGGTTTGTGTTTAAAATGTGAATAAATAAATTTAAAAAAAATTAAGTTCGCTTTCGTTCGGGTACGTCCTCGTATACTAACTTCAGTAGGATACCAGTTAATAACAACATCGGTACATGCGTAGTCCGAGGCGGCGCTCCAGAATGTCAGTATTGGCTCCTGAGAAAAATGTTTGACGATCACTGATCCAGACTGTTGCCCCTGCAGCTATTGAAAAGGCTACTGCTTTAGGTATATGGACTGGTCTATGTTCTCAAAAATGGTTCAAATGGCTCTGAGCACTATGGGACTTAACTTCTGAGGTCATCAGTCCCCTAGAACATAGAACTACTAAAACCTAACTAACCTAAGGACATCACACACATCCCTGCCCGAGGCAGGATTCGAACGTGCGACCGTAGGGGTCGCACGGTTCCAGACTGTAGCGCCTAAACCGCTCGGCCACTCCGGCCAGCGGTCTAGACTCTCATTCCCCTCCGTTTTGTGTGTGTGTGTGTGTGTGTGTGTGTGTGTGTGTGTGTGTGTGTGTGTGTGTGTTTTTTTTTTTTTTTTTTTTTTTGTTTAAGTAACCCAATCACGCTCTCTTGCACATTAGAAACAATTATAGGATCTTATCCTCATATTAGTTTCACCTGGGAAAGTGATAAACTTCAGAATAACGAATTTTATTGCTGAAATACCAAAACATATTCTGTGTCAGCATTTTACAGTTCAAACGATGTTCCTCACAAATGTCTTTGTCTTCATTACGGTGGGCGTCGGATGATGATGATGATTTTGCCATATCAGCGAACTACGGTGGTTCTGTCTGGAACGTTTGCTGGACAGCACCTGACACGATTCTGCCTACAGAGATGTAACGCGAATACTTCACGATTTTCAGTTATTTTTGTGCGCCTCCACCCTAATACAGAGCGCTTACTTGTCACAGACTCTCACATCAAGAACGGAAGGACGTAGTCGTAGGAGCACGTCTTGCGCTTCCTTTATATTATGTTTCCGGAGAACTGAAGATCTACTACTCCTAGCAGCTTTACTTCACGATTATAGGCCACAACAATTACCAGTATGCACGTACTTACACACATTTTACAGATTTCTAAGACAGCCTTAATTAATTTTCTAATTTGTTTTACAACATTAGCATAAAACGGTTTACATATACGGTAGCTGTGTTGGTTCGTTACCGATGAAAGTGTATTTAGAAAAAGAGGGTTTCAAACGCTCGTCCTGTCACCAAAATTCAACTCTTCTGCGGTGCCAGTTAGTCGCTTGAGATCCTGTGCCTGTACACCTCTCTAAATAAGACCTGGTACTATCATTTCTACACTCCTGGAAATGGAAAAAAGACCACATTGACACCGGTGTGTCAGACCCACCATACTTGCTCCGGACACTGCGAGAGGGCTGTACAAGCAATGATCACAAGCACGGCACAGCGGACACACCAGGAACCGCGGTGTTGGCCGTCGAATGGCGCTAGCTGCGCAGCATTTGTGCACCGCCGCCGTCGGTGTCAGCCAGTTTGCCGTGGCATACGGAGCTCCATCGCAGTCTTTAACACTGGTAGCATGCCGCGACAGCGTGGACGTGAACCGTATGTGCAGTTGACGGACTTTGAGCGAGGGCGTATAGTGGGCATGCGGGAGGCCGGGTGGACGTACCGCCGAATTGCTCAACACGTGGGGCGTGAGGTCTCCACAGTACATCGATGTTGTCGCCAGTGGTCGGCGGAAGGTGCACGTGCCCGTCGACCTGGGACCGGACCGCAGCGACGCACGGATGCACGCCAAGACCGTAGGATCCTACGCAGTGCCGTAGGGGACCGCACCGCCACTTCCCAGCAAATTAGGGACACTGTTTCTCCTGGGGTATCGGCGAGGACCATTCGCAACCGTCTCCATGAAGCTGGGCTACGGTCCCGCACACCGTTAGGCCGTCTTCCGCTCACGCCCCAACATCGTGCAGCCCGCCTCCAGTGGTGTCGCGACAGGCGTGAATGGAGGGACGAATGGAGACGTGTCGTCTTCAGCGATGAGAGTCGCTTCTGCCTTGGTGCCAATGATGGTCGTATGCGTGTTTGGCGCCGTGCAGGTGAGCGCCACAGTCAGGACTGCATACGACCGAGGCACACAGGGCCAACACCCGGCATCATGGTGTGGGGAGCGATCTCCTACACTGGCCGTACACCACTGGTGATCGTCGAGGGGACACTGAATAGTGCACGGTACATCCAAACCGTCATCGAACCCATCGTTCTACCATTCCTAGACCGGCAAGGGAACTTGCTGTTCCAACAGGACAATGCACGTTCGCATGTATCCCGTGCCACCCAACGTGCTCTAGAAGGTGTAAGTCAACTACCCTGGCCAGCAAGATCTCCGGATCTGTCCCCCATTGAGCATGTTTGGGACTGGATGAAGCGTCGTCTCACGCGGTCTGCACGTCCAGCACGAACGCTGGTCCAACTGAGGCGCCAGGTGGAAATGGCATGGCAAGCCGTTCCACAGGACTACATCCAGCATCTCTACGATCGTCTCCATGGGAGAGTAGCAGCTTGCATTGCTGCGAAAGGTGGATATACACTGTACTAGTGCCGACATTGTGCATGCTCTATTGCCTGTGTCTATGTGCCTGTGGTTCTGTCAGTGTGATCATGTGATGTATCTGACCCCAGGAATGTGTCAATAAAGTTTCCCCTTCCTGGGACAATGAATTCACGGTGTTCTTATTTCAATTTCCAGGAGTGTATTTGTATATTTCGAGTCTGCTCCGTGTAGATTGACCCTCTTTAGCGACAGGTCTTTGATCATTAATCTACCTTCCATTCTTCTCATTAGAGTCAGTTGTGAATTTTACTTGCTTCCCATCACTTCGTAGCACATATAAGCGCGGCTACTAGCGAAACCATAGTAGCCGTTATTGGCTAGTCTTTGAACGCTTTACTACTGTGTATTAGGACCAACCACTCCATTCCAAAGACACTCATATGAAATTACACGACAGCCTGTTACACTTAGAAAGCCTTCAGAGATGAGATTTTTTCCCTAACTTTCGGTCAGTTACAAAACACATGCCGGCCGGTGTGGCCGAGCGGTTCTAGGCGCTTCAATCTTGAACCGCGCGACCGCTACGGTCGCAGGTTCGAATCCTGCCTCGGGCATGGATGTGTGTTATGTCCTTAGTTAGGTTTAAGTAGTTCTAAGTTCTAGGGGACTGATGACCTCAGCAGTTAAGTCCTATAGTGCTCAGAGCCATTTGAACCACAAAACACACACATAAACAAGGACAATCATACGCCGCAAAGAATACACACACACACACATATCGGAAAATCTAAAGACTCACAGGGCGATAGCAGATGGTCCCACCATTACTAAAATCAACAGGAGACGCTCGCGTACCGCAATAGCAAAACAAAACACACGGAGTGGCGAGATGACAATGGTCCTTGTCAACACACACGTGAATGTGTTTAGTGCAGTGAAAAGGCTGTATGCTGAAAACCCAAAACATCCACGTAGAAGAACGAGAAGAATGAAATAAACAACAAAAAACTGTGAGTAACGATCCGAATTAAAACTGTTTGTATTAATACGTAGAGCATGCGGACTGTTCAAGATCCAAGCAAACGAAATTGTAATACTGTTACAATGACCGCTGAACATGCTTTAGGGTAATGCGAAAAGCGCCTGGTCTTAATAAGACTTTCATTACAGTTGCAAAAGTAGTTTTAACCTAGAACTCTGGTATATCTGCAGCTGCGGGAAAAAAAAGCCCAGAAACAAAGAAAGCAACATATAGAAATTTTCTGTTGCATTTCCGTTTATTCGTGGTTTTCTGTAGGCTGTACGTTACTGCAAATCAAGGACGGCTAATGTACCTAATGTGTTCTATAAGTCGGGTACATAATCATTGGCTACCTTTAAAATGCTAGAATCCAGCTGCTCTGTATTTATCGTGACATGTTTGCATTGCATGCGAATGATTTCGTTTAGTAAACTTCATTTCTCGCAGAAAAATTGTTTACTGCACGTCTGATGTTAATTATTGCAACTTTTTTGTCCAATATCTCTCATAGTTTCTTTGAATACGGAAAATTTGAGACATTATCTATCACTGAGGAGTCAGATTTGGCATCTGATTATGAAGCTCCTTTCGTATGATTTTGCATTTTGTACTTAAAGCTTTCGTAAAAATGAAAGTACATATTCATATTAAACATTTTTCAACCTTATACCAGTCGCCTCAAAACTCATAACACTATAAACAGACATCGGTTTTGTAAATACGATTTCTGTCAAGTTGTTTCACTGTGCTATTTACAAGACTGACGTCACCTCCATATAAATCTAAGCAAATAACAGATACAGAATGAGATTTTCACTCTGCAGCGGAGTGTGCGCTGATACGAAACTTCCTGGCAGATTAAAACTGTGTGCCCGACCGAGACTCGAACTCGGGACCTTTGCCTTTCGCGGGCAAGTGCTCTACCACCACCCGCGAAAGGCAAAGGTCCCGAGCTCGAGTCTCGGTCGGGCACACAGTTTTAATCTGCCAGGAAGTTTTAAATAACAGGTCATCAGGGAGGACTCATCCCTTATAACATGAAAACTGGTGTTACACAGTTTTGGTTTTCTTTAAATTTAACATGTTTCTTTTCGACGTTAGCCGGCCGCGGTGGCCGAGCGGTTCCAGGCGCTTCAGTCCGGAACCACGCGGCTGCTAAGGTCGCAGGTTCGAATCCTGCCTCGGGCATGGATGTGTGTGATGTCCATAGGTTAGTTAGGTTTATGTTGTTCTATGTCTAGGGGACTGATGACCTCACATGTTAAGTCCCATAGTGCTTAGAGCCATTTGAACCATTTTTTTTTTTTCGACGTTACCTTTAAAATTGGAAATATACTGGGAGGGGATGCAGTATTCTGCAAGTTTGATTTTTAATAGGCTTCCAGCGGAACTCAATAACTTGAGTGATAAACCGAAAGTCCTCAAATCGAAGTTGAGGATTTTCTTCTAGCACACTCCTATTTTGTCGAAGAGTTCCTCGCAATAGTTGCGAACTTTGCTCTATGATGCATTACTTATTCGTAAAACCTCGTGTTTTATTATTTCCTTAGTTCCTTTTCTTGTGCATTTTCTGATCAGCAGTGTACCCCTCAGTGATCAAGTCGCTATCCCTCGATTGGTTCCACGGAACCTGACAGATACAAAAAATTATTATAGTATAGTGTCCTGGGTCATCTAGTTATCTTACCTGCTGGGTACATTTTCTGAATAGCCTAATTACAGGTCGAGTGTTGATCTTAATGAGTTCTGCCATATTCAAGTAAAACGAGGGTCTGACAGTGTAACCAGGGAGAATATTCTCTCCGGTCCTGTTTAAGAACTGGTATGTCTGCTACAATAGGTTGTTCTAGATATTCGGTTTGCCGGACGGAAAAGGGCTTAGTTGTCAGAGGGTGTTAAACATTTGTTGCAAGGACTGTTATGCCCGAATACCGACAACGCAAAGCTCGGATATGGGTCTCACTTTGAATGGACGTCGCACCGATAGTCCTCACTAGACGCTAAAAATATGAATGTAATCAGTAATCCACACGGTGTTTCCTCCACTACACCAGCAATGGTCGTATCTTAAATTTAATCAGTGTAGTTGGTACCATAAATCACCACTGACAATTGTTTTCAGCACAGAAAGTGAAATAACTGGAGTAAAATGCAGTAGATCTCATTTGCATTACAACTGTGACGCAATAGGTCTAGTGAAGTCAAAATAAAGTATTCTTCACGTATTTGGTAGGGTGACTAAAGCCTGTAGGACGTCGGCTTCACGTAGGTACGTTATATTGCCGTCATATTTGCCCTCTGGCTGCATGTCATTATAGGCGCAGAAACATTTCAAGCAGTTCTTTTTCATTCTGAAACGTTGTTGTTTGTAATGAGTGGCATAAAACAAAAGCGTTTAATATGCGCGTGTCGATAACTTCAGTAGAAAAAGAGAATCTGAAGGTATTGGGTCGCATGTTCAAATAACTTACGGTCGAATGTTCAAATAACTTATGGGAATGCAGCGGGTGACTTAGTTGGCGGTTATCGACGATGTCACACGGCTGCATCTCCCGTAAGTTATTTGAACCGTGAATACGCCGGGAGGAACTCTGGTCACTTGCGTAAAGCGAGAAATCCGGATTCGAGTTTCTGTCCAGAACAGCTTATCATCGTCGTCATTCACTTACACAGCTGATAGTTGTTCGTATTCGCAACTGCAAATGCGTTTCATGGAATTCATAACGGCTGTAGTCGCCGCAGTGGCTGTTCTTTCGGTCATGCAAGCATTGTGATGTCCTCCTTAACAACACAGAGACTGCAATATCGACATCACTCGTTGTTGACACATGATCTAAATGTGACTGTTTGGATCATTTAACACATAAACCTAAAGTGTACCTCAGCGAAAGTACCGTTGGTCAACGGTACTCGCTGATAGCTCGCTACGTCTTGTCACTCATCGCGAATGACTCAAGGCTTAATGGCCGGGACTAATCTGCAAATACTGTTCGACGTGCTGCAATTTAAATGACTCGGTAGAACAGGTGTTCAAGAAGAGCGTAAAACTGGTGTACGGTCTGCAAGGCAGTCTTCCAGGCCTATTATTTGGTTAGTGTGCCCCCTGCACCAGTATCTGGAAGACAGCGCAAGAAAACGCCTGAAGATCTAGGAAACTAACGGGAAAATATTTCAGAATCACGGTTCAAAAAATATGCAGTATCATGTTTTCCTGAGATCAGACAGTGACGCTTCGCTTCGCTGAATATGGAAATGGAGAGATAAAATATACCAACTCTTTATAACAACGACAGAGAAACCATTGTGAGGCGATATTAATCATCATTCAGTCCGTCCGCCTCTAGTGACTTCGATGTACTTCTCTTTAGCATTGAAGCTTCGTGAATGTCGTCATTTTTTTGAAGGAAGATGATCTTATGTCGTTGCTTGTAAATTCGTTGTTTTGTTTACAAGATTCTACACCGCCCGTAAAGATATAAAGTTGTTGTTGTGGTCTTCAGATCAAAGACTAGTTTGATGCAGCTCTCCCTGCTACTCTGTCCTGTGCAAGCTTCTTCATCTCCCAGTACCTACTACAACCTACATCCTTCTGAATCTGCTTAGTGTATTCATCTCCTGGTCTCCCTCTAAGATTTTTACCCTCCACGCTGCCCCCCAATACTAAATTGGTGATCCCTTGCTGCCTCAAAACATGTCCTACCAACCGATCCCTTCCTCTAGTCAAGTTGTGCCACAAATTTCTCTTCTCTCCAATTCTAGTCAATACCTCCTCATTAGTTATGTGATCTACCCATCTAATCTTCAGCATTCCTCTGTAGCACCACATTTCGAAAGCTTCTAGTCCCTTCTTGTCCGAACAATTTGTCGTCCACGTTTCACTTGCATACATGGCTACACTCCATACAAATACTTTCAGAACGACTTCCTGACACTTAAATCTATACTCGATGTTAACAAATTCCTCTTCTTCAGAAACGTTTTTCTTGCCATTGCCAGTCTACATTTTATATCCTCTCTACTTCGACCATCATCAGTTATTTTGCTCCCCAAATAGCAAAATTCATTTGCTACTTTAAGTGTCTTATTTCCTAATCTAATTCCCTCAGCGTCACCAGACTTAATTCGACTACATTCCATTATCCTCGTTTTGCTTTTGTTGATGTTCATCTTATACCCTCCTTTCAAGACACTGTCCATTCCGTTCAGCTGCTCTTCCAAGTCCTTTGCTGTCTCTGACAGAATTGCAATGTCATCGGCGAACCTCAAAGTTTTTATTTCTTCTCCATGGATTTTAATACCTACTCCGAATTTTTCTTTTGTTTCCTTTACTGCTTGCTCAACATACAGATTGAATAACATCTGGGAGAGGCTACAACCCTGTCTCACTCCCTTCCCAACCACTGCCTCCCTTTCAAGCCCCTTGACTCTTCTAACTGACATCTGGTTTCTGTACAAATTGTAAATAGCCTTTCGCTCCATGCATTTTACCCCTTCCACCTTTAGAATTTGAAACAGAGTATTCCAGTCAACATTGTCAAAAGCTTTCTCTAAGTCTACAAATGCTAGGAACGCAAGTTTGCCTTTCCTTAATCTTTCTTCTATGGTGAGTCGTAAGGTCAGTATAGTCTCACGTGTTCCAACATTTCTACGGAATCGAAACTGATCATCCCCGTGGTCCGCTTCTACCAGTTTTTCCATTCGTCTGTAAAGAACTCGCGTTAGTATTTTGCAGGTGTGACTTATTAAACTGATAGTTCGGTAAAGTTATTTGTATAAATTGTTCGCTGTTTTAGCTAAGACGGCAACACATTCTTCGGTAGTCACATAATTCCTTTCTGCGATGTTTAATTTCGATCGAATCGTGTCTTTACTGAACAGTGCAACCTTTTAGTTAGTTAAATCGGTAATCACATGAAATAAATCTTCCATCGTTCCAAATTATTCATTTAGTCCTAACTTCTTTAGGGGTTAAAGACTCATTATCAAATATTCATCATTACTACACAAGCTTAACAATAATATGAAGATGGCATCTGTTCTTTCGCACATGTCTTCATGTCGTTTAAGGCTAACCGGTTGATGACCTCCTTCAGTGCGGATGCACATGATTTGCTTGAACTCTTACGGGACTCGGTGGACTGTCTGCCGCGAGTAATGGGTATAATGGCAGGGGCACTACGAATGTAGTGTGTGGACTATAAGTTGAGAATGTAGGTCTCATGGGGAGCGTGCCGGCGATAAATTCCTGCAGTCGTACTATCCTCTGTTCTTTCGGTGGCCCAGAGGGATAGAGCGTCTGCCATGTAAGCAGGAGATCCCGTCTCCCATGTAAGCAGGAGATCCCA
The DNA here is from genome assembly GCF_021461395.2 of Schistocerca americana. Taxonomy (NCBI): domain Eukaryota; kingdom Metazoa; phylum Arthropoda; class Insecta; order Orthoptera; family Acrididae; genus Schistocerca; species Schistocerca americana. The sequence goes on from NC_060119.1 coordinate 1,043,045,055, forward strand.
GGTTCGAGTCCCGGTCGGGGCACACATTTTCAACTGTCCTCGTTGATGTATATGAACGACCGTCAGCAGCTAATGGTATTGATTAAATTGTAATTTAACAATAATACGTTGTGACAGTTTTGGGAAGACGAACGTTTCGTAATGACGCATTATCTTGCAACTACTTAAAAGCGAAACTGGAGAAATTTCTTTCCGGATATATTATACTTATTTCCGCATATATTATCTACTAAGAACACTGACAACAAGTTCCTTTGCAAAAAAAAAAAAAAAAAAAAATCTAGAGAACGAATTAAGCCGATAAACCACTCTAGTCAAACAACACCGCAACACCTACGAATCAGATGGAAAACATTTGCATAAATATTTTTCCCTTCAAACATATTTTCTTATTTACGTTGTGTTGTCAATAGTACATGATGACCTTCCATTGCAGGAGGTATTTTTTGCATTGCTGGTGCCATATTAACGTCTTTAAGTTTTTGGATACACATTGTACGTTAGAATACTATTGTCACCACTGTAATGTGAAAGTAGTTTGACGGACGTACTTTTTATAGCTAATAAGTTTGTCTTTCAGAGATTTCGTTAGTTTCTCAGTTCAGAATACCGTTCTTCTGTGCCATACAGTTGTTTTGACCCGTGTGGATAGGGGGCACAAATTGCACGCTCGTGTTTAAGATTTCGATTAAGAAGGCAGTTCGTAAGAAATCAAAACGTAATGGTATTTTCCCAAGTCCTCAAACTTTCATTATACTTTCTCCGGAAAATTAGAGCTTAGCATTTTATTCATCCAATAATTAAGCTAGCTTATCAGATTGGTTCTGATGCACACAAGCAGACTTGTTTGTGCTCACAAATGCCTCTGCATACTTCGGTGTGGTTAAATTTTAATCTCTTCTGAATACAAGCAGAATAACGAAGTGTGATTAACTTTGTACTGAAGAAACAGTCATTAGTTAGTGGTAAGTGACCACAGTAATTACCTCCCACAAACAATATGGTGCTTAAGGTAGCCAAACAATTAATTACCGATCGATAAAATGATGTCACAGAACTCCTATAAGCCAAATTAGCGTAATGCGGCGACAGCGTTGACACAGATTTGTTGGAGCCACTACAAAGGGATTATCCTGTTTCTCTGAAGCAAGAGCACGTCGCTTGTCTCGCTTAATGCAAAGAACCTTATGGTTTTACGTAATGGGTTCAATAAGCCCGTAACTAACTCCCCCCCCCCCCCCTCTCTCTCTCTCTCTCTCTCTCTCTCTCTCTCTCTCTCTTGCACGCCCGCTCTCTGTCCCTATCGTTCTTTAATTGTACTGGATGTTGATCGTGGTCGCGTTTGCTTAACCAATCGGAATAAAAGGTATTTAATAATCTTCGAAACACACCGTAATCAGTAAACCGCCAGTCCAAATCGGACAATGCAATTGAAATCTTTAATCTCAGCATTTCAATAAAGAAATTAAAATTCACTACCAGCAGCTTGAGGTAACTATTCACAGGAGAAAAATTTTTCACTACAGTGTTAACTTTACTCTGTTACTAGGGAATATTAATTAACGTGTAAATCACTTTCCCACACTAACGATTACGTAAATAGCCTTGGCGGGGCTGCCTAAATTGACAGCTGTAGCTGCAGTGGAATTTAACCCGCTGACCTACATTATTTACATACATTGCCTGACAAAAAATGAAATTTGCAATGCGATGCGACTCATTAGTATGACGTTCCACACCCTCTGGCTTGAATGCACGCAATGGTTCCGTTGAGATAGGTGTCCTAAAGCCGTTGTTTACCCTCGTTGCTAGTATCAAACATAGGCCTCAGTTTGAGGAAGAAATTTCTGAAAACGTACGTTTGCAGCACAGCATTGTGTGGTGGTGTAACATGCAATGTGGGAAAACTGGTAAACAAGAGAATCGAAGCATTAGAGATGTGGTGCTACAAAAGAATGTCGAAAATTGGATGGACTGCTAAGGTAAGGAATGAGGAGGTTCTCCGCAGAATCGATGAGGAATGGAATGAATGGAAAACACTGACAAGAAGAAAGGACAGGATGATAGTATATCTGTTAAGGCATCACGGAATAACTTCGACAGTCTAGGAGGAACTATAGAGAGTAAAAACTGTAGAAGGAGACAGAGTTTGGAACACATGCAGCAAATGATTGAGGACGTAGGTTGCAGGTGCTACTGTGAGATGAAGAGGTTGGCACTGGAGAAGAATTCGTGGCGAGCTGCATAAAACCACTCAGAAGACACATGACTCAAAAAATCGCCTCCTGAGCCAAGTTGGCCCGCCACTGTTGTGACTGGTCCTTGATACGCTTATACTGGCACTGGGACGAATTTTTTTTCTAAATCTATGTTATTTTTCATACGGTCGACTAATTTTTCTAGGGTAGCGAACGTCCATCCGAGGTTGTAGTTGCTTGAAACTGGAGATACTGTAACCACGCTTCCACACAGAGCTGTGTACGATCCGATAACGAGTGACTGGTACTTGTTCTCGGTTGGCTCGTTTTCTCTGCACCCTCCACCTTTTCTTTTGGCGCATTTTTTTCTCCCCTACACAGAAGGACTTCCCTCCACCAATTCTATCGATCCTGTACGTGGACTAGTAAACTAAATAATGCGGGGTGTCCCAAAAATAATGACCCGATTTTAAATAGAATTATTTATTAGGAAGAGGGCTTAACACCAACAAATTGGATCCTAAATTACTCAGAAAAGACAGAAGTTTATAAAAATCCATCGTAAATGTTCAGTATGTCCTCCACTGGCTGCACGGACTACATCTAGCCGATAGCCGAATTCATCCCAAACTGAGCGTAAGGTGTCTCCTGTCACTGAAGCTACAGCTGCTGATATTCTGGTTTTTAGTTCATCAATGTCACATTGCTTAACATATCCCCACAGGAAGAAATCACATGGTGTTAAGTAAGAGGACCTAGGAGGCCAAGAGTGTAAAACCTGGTCTCCCGGTCCTGTACGCCCTACCCAACGTTGAGGCACGTTGGTTAGCGCTCGTAGCGACATCTAGCGGATTTTTTATGAAACTCTAGCCCATGCCGATTACCTCTAGTACTCTTTCAGTTACCTAGTGATATTTGTCTCAATATTATTACAAGTTAAAATCGGGTCATTCTTTTTGAGACACTCTGTATTTTACAGTTTACATGTACATATAGAAATGCCCGTATCCAATACAGAAATAAAAGTCAACATAAATATTAACGAAGTGAGCACGAAACACAAAACATTATTTATAAAAAAATTGAAATTGCGAGAGGCATTGGTTTTGATGTTACAAGCCTTCTACATAGTTCATAGCAAAAGACGTTCGAAAACACATTTTGTGTCACTGAGCGCATGTTGTGCGTCGTTACACTTTTTGTGATTGACATATTTTAATGCGTGTATTTACCCGGTTTTGTCTGTTCTTTCCCACTCTTTGTTACAATTGTTTGTTGGAGTTCGTGGTAGAACTGTTACTGTATTATACATCGAATAAAAGTCCGCCTCCATCCCCAAATGTTTACAAACTTTTGTGGACGGTGAGTTTGTAATGCTCAATTGCATAGCTGTCGAGGAAAGAACACGACGGAGAGACATAGGACTGCTGATATCATAGTGTCGCTGGTTCTACCAAGAGCAATGTACCTGAGCTAAACGCCGGAACCTCCTCACCTGTTGTTGGAGCAAAGCTTATGGAACGTGTCGTAATTTTAATGACTAGTTACGACGTGTTTTTCATTTATATTTGTAACTTTTAACCCTGAAGACGAAGTGTTTGCTCCGAAGTACGCATAGATAGATAAAAAAATAGAAATACAGATAGTTAGTACACATCTTCATTCAAACACACACCTTCCAGCCGCGCTGGGTAGCCGTGCGGCTTAGGGCGCCTTGCCACGGTTCGCGCGGCTCCCCCGTCGGATGTTAGTGTGTGTGTGTGTGTGTGTGTGTGTGTGTGTGTGTGTGTGTGTGTGTGTGTGCGTGTGTGTGTGTGTGTTGTTAGCGTAAGTTAGTTTTAATTTAGATTAAGTAGTGTGTAAGTCTAGGGACCAATGACCTCAGCAGTTCGGTCCCATAGGAACTTACCACCACGTACCTTCCACTGTCTGAGTGTGCAGTTTGAAGCTATTATGTATTCGTTAGAACACGGAAGAGATTTACAACTGAAATACACAGTGTTGATTGCCACAGTAATATCGGTTTTACACTTCGTTGTGAACTGGCTTTCGGTTTTCTAGGCCATCCTCAGATAACTGGAAGTCCACACAATCAGCGAGGTTTATAGTTATGCAGATATTGTTTTTACCAACATCTGTGACCTTTTATGAGAATATATCTATACAAAAACTCAGGCATAAGGCAATTGACAAAGAAACTTTGAAAAAAAAATTACTTTATTCTCAAAAGTATAATAATGCACAGGCCAAAGGCGGTACTCTGGTGAGCACTGGTACGGGCTACTATGTTATATGAAAAAAAAAAACTGGTGAATAAGATGAATAGGACAAAAAAAGGTGTACAGGGGAGGAAAAAGTCAGTGGAGTGTGAGAATGTGGGTGGGGAACAGTTATACTATTTACAACGAGCATATTGTCTTATGGCACGACAATACTAACTGCCTGCTGCTACGTTGGCAATGGTGAACAATGGAATTGTATTCAACATTAAGGATTAATTCAAGATTTGGTGATTGGTGCTCTTGATAGCTAGAATTTCAAGTAGCGTTGTCTGAGAATGGCCTAGAAAGCCATAAACCGATTCTCAACGAACTATAAAATGAATTTTGTTGCGGAACTTAAGTACTGTGTACTTCAGGTTTTAAAATGTGTACGTTCCCATAAGTACCGACGGAATTTAAATAAATAAAAGGTACCTGTATCCAAAAGTATGGTTCGCGATTTCATTTTTACGTCAATCACCTGCCATTGGTGCTGCTTTCTGTTTTGCTTCCACTTCGTAACCATCCACAAGGACCATGCCCGCGGCTCTCTTCTTTTATATCTAGCGAGATATCCTATCAACTGTCATATTTTTTATTGTATCTTATTGACATTTCGGGGATGTCCATAAGTAAATTCACTGGAGCGAAGATTGGTTGGCTTCACAGAAATACCTGTCGTTTATTGAGAACTGTTTTATGTTTTCGCGATTCCCAGCTTTTCAGCAATTCCCACTGTATTCACGTTTTGCAAATATTCCTGTCTTTGACGGCAGAGTGATAAAACTGAACGCCATACTAATTTCAAACAAGCAGTTAACGTTCTTGGAAATGTATCGATTAAGTATAAAGTGCCCAAATGTGTAACAATTGCCCACTGCAGCGGCTCACCGCCAAAGTTCAGCGTGTTTAGGGACGCGCTGCGTGAAATGTTAAAAAGTAATCCCATATTTCTGAGTGGGAAACATTGAAGATCGTATCTACACTAATAAAAATCTGTAAAACCGTTGTGACTGGCTTTGAATACGCTGATCTCCAAAACTATAAGACGAATTTTCATGGTATTTAAACTTGTAATTTGAGCATAATTTGGAGCACCGTATAGGTTTTAGCTAATCAGAATCGGATTACGGAAAGAAGATATCGTGATATAAAATTTTAATAACAATTTCTTTTCTCTCTGTATGTCTTTGTCCGTCTGTCTGAACACGCTAATTCCAAAAGCAATAATACAGATTTTAATGGAGTTTTCAATGGTATCTTCAGTGTAGCTAGAGGTACCCTGGATCTATATTTCACCGAATTCGGATCACGAAACATATATATATTATAAAAATGTATGTGTGTATGTATGTTTGCCTTACATCTCCGATACCATTGAACCGATTTCATAATGGTGGTGGTGGTAAGGTCTTACGGGACCAAACTGCTGAGGTCATCGGTCCCTAAGCCTAGACACTACATGATCTAACTTAAACTAGCTTACGCTATTGGCAACACACACCCATGCCCGAGGGAGGACTCGAACCTCGGACGGGGGGAGCCGCACGGACCGTGACAAGACGCCCTAGGCCTAGACCGAGCGGCTACACCGCGCGGTGGACCGATTTCAAAAATGGCTGAAATTTCTCTGAGCACTACGGGACTTAACTTCTGAGGTCATCAGTCCCCTAGAACTTAGAACTACTTAAACCTAACTAACCTAAGGACATCACACACATCCATGCCCCAGGCGGATTCGAACCTGCGACCCTAGCGGTCGCGTGGTTCCAGACTGTAGCGCCTAGAACCGCTCGGCCGCTCCGGCCGGCGGACCGATTTCAATCGAACTTGGTATACATATCGTTTTTTGTCTGGAAAGAATCTCTCTCCGGGTAAGAACGGCCTACCTATCGAAGGAATGGCGGTGGAGTGGGGGTGGTTGGTAAAAGAGAAGTATAAGTCATGACGCGCTAATACCCAGCTTTTACTCATCCAGTATTTCGCGACGATAGCACTTAGTGACGCAGAACAAACTTTACACAAACCTTTACGAAACATTTTCTATCCGACAACACACACAAAATGTTGAAGGGAAGAAAGTTTACCGTTTACTGCATTTTCGCTGTTCATGCAGTAAAACTGTCGTAAAATAGTGTTGTTTCTTTGTTACTAACTCTATTCTCAACACATTTAGCAGACAGTATCCCAATATGCTGCTGAATGTACCTACAAAATTATATTAGTGTACGAAACACGGTTCAGGAGATATAAGAGAAGAAGACAGACAGAGAGTGTTGGTTGGAGGAGGTGCACAGAGAGAAGGTGGGGAAGGATATGGACAGAGAGCGGGGCAGAAGGGGATGTACTATTAATATTGAAATACGAGGTGCGTTCAGTAAGTGATGCAACACATCTTTTTTCTCGGCCAATTTCGGTGGAGAAAACGCGGATTTTGTTGTGAGACATCCACTTCAGCCCCAGCGATTCCGATAGGCGGCGGCACTATACGTAGCTTCCAAACGGCGTCTGTAACGGAGGTGCGTTCCAAGCAGAGAGCTGTCAAAGAGAGTCTTTTGGCGGAAACCCAGAGTATCGCAGATATTCAGGGGCGCTTGCAGAATGTCTGCGGAGACCTGGCAGTGAACAAAAGCACGGTGAGTCGTTGGGCGACGCGTCGTATCCTCATAGCAACATGGCCGCGCAAACCTCTCAGGCCTCGCGCGTGCCGAACGGATGCACACAACTGTGACTCCTGCAGTGTTGGAGCGTGCGGACACTCTCATTCAAGGTGATCGACGGATCGCAATTATACACCTCGCTGCTCAGCTGGACGTCTCTGTTGGTAGTGCTGAAACAGTCGTCCACCAGTTGGAGTATCCAACGTTGTGTGGCCGCTGGATTCGTCGCTGATTGTAAAGGTCAGATGCACTCCGCAGGAAGCAATACTTGGGTGATGGGGATGTTACTGATGATGCAGCAAAACGTTGACCTGTAGAGCAGTATCATGCGGGCATACGAGACCACCCAGGTGGCGTAAGGCCGTTCCATTGAACGGAGAATGTGTAGAAAAATAGGGTTTTGTATTCAACAGAATGGGGAATAATGTGGTGTATTGGAATCATGAATAAACTCAACCTGCTTTCAGAAAAAAAATCTTACATTGCTTACTGAAAATAAGCCCCATGGCAACGCCGGGTCTCGGCTACTTATAAACTCCTGGAAATGGAAAAAACAACACATTGACACCGGTGTGTCAGACCCACCATACTTGCTCCGGACACTGCGAGAGGGCTGTACAAGCAATGATCACACGCACGGCACAGCGGACACACCAGGAACCGCTGTGTTGGCCGTCGAATGGCGCTAGCTGCGCAGCATTTGTGCACCGCCGCCGTCAGTGTCAGCCAGTTTGCCGTGGCATACGGAGCTCCATCGCAGTCTTTAACACTGGTAGCATGCCGCGACAGCGTGGACGTGAACCGTATGTGCAGTTGACGGACTTTGAGCGAGGGCGTATAGTGGGCATGCGGGAGGCCGGGTGGACGTACCGCCGAATTGCTCAACACGTGGGGCGTGAGGTCTCTACAGTACATCGATGTTGTCGCCAGTGGTCGGCGGAAGGTGCACGTGCCCGTCGACCTGGGACCGGACCGCAGCGACGCACGGATGCGCGCCAAGACCGTAGGATCCTACGCAGTGCCGTAGGGGACCGCACCGCCACTTCCCAGCAAATTAGGGACACTGTTCCTCCTGGGGTATCGGCGAGGACCATTCGCAACCGTCTCCATGAAGCTGGGCTACGGTCCCGCACACCGTTAGGCCGTCTTCCGCTCACGCCCCAACATCGTGCAGCCCGCCTCCAGTGGTGTCGCGACAGGCGTGAATGGAGGGACGAATGGAGACGTGTCGTCTTCAGCGATGAGAGTCGCTTCTGCCTTGGTGCCAATGATGGTCGTATGCGTGTTTGGCGCCGTGCAGGTGAGCGCCACAATCAGGACTGCATACGACCGAGGCACACAGGGCCAACACCCGGCATCATGGTGTGGGGAGCGATCTCCTACACTGGCCGTACACCACTGGTGATCGTCGAGGGGACACTGAATAGTGCACGGTACATCCAAACCGTCATCGTACCCATCGTTCTACCATTCCTAGACCGGCAAGGGAACTTGCTGTTCCAACAGGACAATGCACGTCCGCATGTATCCCGTGCCACCCACCGTGCTCTAGAAGGTGTAAGTCAACTACCCTGGCCAGCAAGATCTCCGGATCTGTCCCCCATTGAGCATGTTTGGGGCTGGATGAAGCGTCGTCTCACGCGGTCTGCACGTCCAGCACGAACGCTGATCCAACTGAGGCGCCAGGTGGAAATGGCATGGCAAGCCGTTCCACAGGACTACATCCAGCATCTCTACGATCGTCTCCATGGGAGAATAGCAGCTTGCATTGCTGCGAAAGGTGGATATACACTGTACTAGTGCCGACATTGTGCATGCTCTGTTGCCTGTGTCTGTGTGCCTGTGGTTCTGTCAGTGTGATCATGTGATGTATCTGACCCCAGGAATGTGTCAATAAAGTTTCCCCTTCCTGGGACAATGAATTCACGGTGTTCTTATTTCAGTTTCCAGGAGTGTAGAATAAATGAGTTACAATTGAGGCTGGGCAATTTGAAGGTGGAAAGGTTCGACAGGCAACCCATTTCTACCATTTGTAATAAAATATAACACCAGATTCAATATTACAATAGTTTCAAAACGCGAAGACAAAGTAAGAAACAGAGAAATTTAGGTTTCGAATAAGAATTTATTTTTCCGTCACTCCAGACATGTAAAATTTTCAGACGTAACAACAGTTCACCGTACACTCGCACCAGTTATAAGACGCGTAGTGCTCGCATTGGGATGCGATACTGCACTCGCCTCTGCAGTGAGATACGAATTCTTTTAAACACCTTTCGATCATCTCGTATATCTGGCGCTTTAGTTGTCGCCTAAAATTCTAAGCAGATCGTAGAAGTTCTGTGCAGAACATAATTTTTGTCGAAGATTATCTCTTTATGAAGATGTAGTCTGTGAAAATGATGCTTGTTTCTAAGTATACCCTATTGGAGATACTATTCGTTGAGGCAACGAACGCCGAGGCCAACTCTTTTAGGGCCTGTGCTCACACGTCGGGTTGTTTGCCCCGTGACCTGCTCTTCTTTCACTTTACGGTGCCCGTAAATGTTTTACGACGGCTGTTCCACACAGTCCACCAACCCACTTGCTAGGCATAGGACGTACTCGCTGCACACACCTTAGTCTCCAGAATTCTAGGTAACACGAGGGCCAGAGGGGCATTCTTCTAGAAGGTCATATCTCTGTCAACTTAAATAAAAGAAAAGCTTTTGCTCTGTATTTTGGATGCAGAAAACCATAAAATGTAGAAGCAGATCTTGCTAGGTAGACGAACACGAAGAGACGTTTTAACATTGTTAGCTAAACTTTCCGTCGGCGCTTGGTAGAACATCGCGATAATATTAAAAAGGAAAACACTTCCTAATATTCAGCAAAATTATACTTATTTGGTACGAACCGGCTTTCTGCTTTTCAGGCTGTCTTCAGGTGACAACTAAATGTCAGAAACACAGATAAACATTACGGGCAGCTTACACATACGTTATTGGTGCAGAAATACAAAAACGACAGTGTGTTCACACGGGAAAACGTTACGTACTTACGTCACACAAAATAATTACATTAACTAAAAAAGGCGTAAACAGCGTGTGTGGAGGTTCATTTAACAGTCGATGAGAATTAAGATCAATTTACAGTTTGTAGTTAGTATTCGTAATGAAAACTCAACGAAGGGAGAATGAGTCTGATCATTTCATACCTGGCTGGCAATCTGTATCATGTATTAGTTGATTTACAGTATTTGTCTTTTAGTTAATGTAATTGTCTCTATTTGACAAAAAATGTACCGTTTCCTTATGTAAACGCACTGTTATTTTTGTATCATCTGTGCAAATAATATCTGGTGTAAGTCGTACATCATGTTTATCTGCAAAACGATTTAGAAAAAATATCTGAATGGTGCGAAAAGTGGCAGTTGACCCTGAATAACGTAAAGTGTGAGGTCATCGATACGAGTGCTAAAAGGAACTCATTAAACTTCGGTTACACGATAAATCAGTCTACTCTAAAAGCCGTAAATTCAACTAAATACCTAGGCATTACAATTACGAACAACTTAAATTGGAAGGAACACGTAGAAAATGTTGTGGGGAAGGCTAACCAAAGACTGCGTTTTATTGGCAGGACACTTAGAAAATGTAACAGACCTACTAAGGAGACTGTCTACGCAATGTTTGTCCGTCCTCTTTTAGAATACTGCTGCGTGGTGTGGGATCCTTACCAGAGAGTACTGACGGAGTAAATCGAAAAAGTTCAAAGAAAGGCGGCACGTTCTGTATTATAGCGAAATACGGGAGAGAGTGTCATAGAAATGATACAGGATTTAGGCTGGACATCATTAAAAGAAAGGCGTTTTTCGTTGCGACGGAGTCTTCTCACGAAATTCCAATCATCAACTTTCTCCTCCGAATGCGAAAATATTTTGTTGACACCAACCTACATAAGGAGGAACGATAACCATGATAAAATAAGGGAAATCAGAGCTCGAAAGGAAAGATAGGTGTTCATTCTTTCCGCGCGCTATACGAGATTGGAATAATAGAGAATTGTAAAGGTGGTTCGATGAACCCTCTGCCAGGCACTTAAATGTGATTTTCAGAGTATCCTTGTAGATATAGATCTGTGTTTGCGACTTTCAGTTGTCACTTGAGGATGGTCTAAGAAGCCGAAAGCCAGCTCGTGGCCAAATAAATATAATTTTTAGAACATTAAGAAGTGTTTTCCTTTTTAATATTGCTGGTACAATGTTTAAAAGTTGATTTTTCACATCAATAGTTTCGGAATTATGTTTATCATCAAGTGGTAGGCACGTACCAAAATACGGATACTTTTGCATTACAAAAAATTTCAGGATACAACCGTTTCCGCTGAACTAACCCGCTGATTCTTCTTTACTATTGCCCTTGTCGTATGAGGCTGTGAATTATCGTAAGGGCACCCTTGAGACAGCACTCATCGTTATTTTGGACGAACTGCAGGTAATAGTTTGTTTTTCAGGATTGCACAGTGATCTGAACTATTAACTCTTTCACCATGTACCTTGAACACCATCTGGATCGGGCGGTTCGACAACGGAATTAGCATCAAGTTCCTGAAGGGCAGGGGTCGATTGAATTTTCTGCGCTCGGGAAATGATGGGTTCTCCATTACAGGCTACGACACATCGGTTCCCTCAGATTCGTAATAATCAACCCACCTTTCGTCTCCTGACACGAATCGTTCCAAGACAGACTCTGGAATCAGCTGCAGAAAGTTGGAGATAATGAATAGCCGTTGTCGACAATGAGTTACGTTTCTTGGGTACCAACCTGCAAGAAAAAATTTTAAGTGCTCTGATTCATTATTGGCTAGTACATATGGAAGTCGAAAACATGTCCAAGAGTTCCATCTCTTCTGCTATTGTAGTACTGTAATTTTCACCGACTTCTTTTTCGTTAGATACATCCAGTCTCGGTTGGTAACTGCGGAAAAAGGCACAAAAATTCTAATGAACTCTCTTTTACGTCAGCGCACGTTCTCAGTGGAATGGACCACTGATGTCCATCTACGACGAAAAGAAAAATCACAAATCACCGACTTATATTTCCTTGGTTTATACACTCAAAAACTAAAAAGACGTCTCTTATTTAACATTGTAAGCACTAACAGTGAACCGCTCAGCCTATTCTTCAATTACTAAAAACACAAATCCGTTAGCTTTAAGCTTTGGTACTGTACAATTCGGCAGAACATTTTAATTTAACAGGTACACTGAGCGATCAAAACAACCGTAAACCAGTGAAGCCCACTTGTGAGAGCATTCAGTATTGTTTTAAAATATTCCACAAGAAATACCAGTTCGATCTTGTTCAAATGTTGCAATACGTGTTCCAAGAAATTATGTTCAGAATAATGCACATGAAAAGTTTAATTAGGAAAATCTGTAATTGGTGCTTCTCCGTGCTACATTTCAGTGCATTTTATTAAGTTCAGCGTTAAAAGCGTTCGCAGCGCGGGGGCGGGGGGGTGGGGGGGGGGGGCGAGATAAAGAGGGCGCACTTACGCGCCCCCATCCCGCCAGCCTCCTCTCCCGTGCTGGAAGAACCAGTACAGAGCTTTTATTCGTTACAGAACAGATATTCTCATAGGTGCGATTCCGCTAAACCTCTCGTTTAGGCAATAATAGCATTACGCGGCTGATCGCAGTAAGACAGTCCTACGGCTTTACCAGTTGCTGTTTACGTGTTAACACTTATTTAAAAATGACAGTTTTCAGTCTCGATGCCCTTCTCCCTCTCCTCCTCCTCCTCCCCTTCGCCCAGAATAAATTTCTGCGGACGACCATGTCAACATATATTTTTAATGGATTTCAGAGCTGAAATAGGTTGCCAGAAATGAAAGGAGCCTGAAAGCTCATTCATTTTGGCAGTACTCACGAGTAGTATGCACTTTCGTGCAATGAAACGTAAGAGTTCCTAGAATGTTGTTGAAGTCGGCTTCTGATCCGACACACACACACACACACACACACACACACACACACCCGCGCGCGCGTGCGACCATGCATACAAAAATACACAGGATGAATCTGAGAGAGAAAAGAAAAAGGTGGTGGAAGAGGAACAGAACAAAATTGAAAGGAAGGAGGTCTTGTACCATGTCGGTAAGTTCCTATTCGTCTTTTTAATACTTAAGGAGGCGGTATTGTGCCGCAATACTGATAATCAGAAAGAGCCGGCAAATTTCTGTTTCACGAAGAGTGGAGAGAGTCCTTAAAAACTGTTAATTATTACATAAATTCTTCTGCTCAGACATAATACAGCATAAAGTAAAAGGATTAAACAAAAATTGGTTTTCAAACTTTCTCTAGTCCCTAAATTGTATCAATGCCTTGGATGAAGCGCGGAGTATTGACAGCACTTAAAATTATCTGACAGTAATTGGAGCAGTTGAATTCATTACAGTTGATGAGGATGAGAAACAGAAACAGAATAGATGTCTGATGCTCTTTTCGACAGTTTGGGCAAAGAGGTGTTCAAAGATGTGCTACACCGTGAGATGGTTAGCTGCACCCAATGAAATGGCTGATCATTCAGTTTAGAACACTACAGACAAGTAGCCAAGTGGCTCTGCACACCCTCAATTTGATTAACATTCGGATACTTCGAAGGCATGTTTTAAAGCATGCGGCCCATTGCCAGTATCAGTGCAGCTCAATAAGTGAGCATCTGTCACACGATCGGTAAAATGAAAAAAATGATACCTAAAATTCCGTCCGTGTAAAGTTACGAAAGTAAACAAATCTCATATCTAAAATGTCAAATTAATTCCATCTCGATTTTTTAGAATAGAGAATCATAAATTAATAAATTTTAAAATACTTAAATGTGTTGATTATGTACCTCCGACCGGTCTCCCCCCTCCTCCCTTATTTTTTTCCCGCGGTTATTATTAAGGATATTATCCGCGACTCAAAAATACTCGTCTTCTTCCAGTGCGGCCAAAGTAAGCTGGGATACCCCTCCTCATAAAGCTTCAACATGCTCTTCCAGCCTCTTTCAAACAGTTCTCTAGGGGCGAAAAGCCAGGAGCGCTATGTTGTGTGAATGACGATACACAAACAGGAAAAAATGTCTTGTACACATGAAGACAGATTCATAAAGAAATCAGGAAATAGTGTTTTTTCCCTTGGGTTAATTGTTTAAGAAAATACTTCGAACTCGTCACCTAGACTACGTTCCTTTGTTTTATGTCCCGAAAACGGAAATATGACTTACCACACTGGGCCGACAATACCACACGCGCTTAAGACTGTCAGAGAAGGAGCTTTAGCATGAGTTAATGTTGTGGATAGTTGCAGTTTTTCCAGATTGTTGCGTTCTTTAACCGGGTGTTCCTTTGGTAACGACAGTAGCGGTTTCAAAAATCGGCTTCCGAAGTGCTCAACAGGAAATTTTGCAGTGAGTGTTCACTACTAGTTTTGACCTAGCATCGATGAACCTTGTAAGCCGACATTCACCTCAGACATCTATGGCCGTGGACTACGCTCTTTGCTTTAGGACATTGTAACGTTCTTTAATTATTGAATGAATGAATGCGTGACTAAGGAAAGGAGAGATAACTGGAGTTATCGTGTAGCGTTTTGTAACTGCAGGTGGTATGCTTACTCTGTGTTACTGTTAGCAAAAACTTTATACGAACTGACTGGGCAATGCAACTCCCAATACAAATAAAGAAATGCAGTCATGCTGCCCGCAATACATTGGAATGAATATTAAATTCGTTTGGCTGATAACAGAAAACATTTAAGAAATATTCACTGTCTTTGAGAAAAACATATGACCTGGACAGGGAAGCGGTTCTGATTGGGGTGAATTACTAACACTGACTTTTTCAATACCGGCTTTTCAAAACAGCTGACAATTGTCATTACATTACTCAGAAAAATTACATCCTTTTTAGTAAATGAGTCACAGCAAAAATTATCTAACCTCGCTAAAAAAGCATAAATACAAATCAAAAAAATTACGCATACCTATATGAACAAATCTTAAAAATATTACAAAAGGGAAATATCTGACTGGCCTTTACATCAAATCTTTTTACGTACGTTCAGGGGATTCTCAACAATTACAAATTATCAGCCAACTCATCTACATTAACGCGCTGGCGAAACGAAAGTCATAAATATTAAACATCTTTACCTTGTTTGCGAGAAGACTTCGGCTTTCACGTTTCTATTTCTAGTAATACATGTACTCGTAATTTCTACAGTATAATCTAACACTTGATGGCTTCACAGAGCACACCACAAAATCTGCGTACTCCACCCCCTTTAGCGAGCTACCCACTATTGTGCGCCAAGCGCCCTCTTGCTCCAACAGTACAATCTCAGGCCAGAAGCAATATCTTTGGCTCTGTGGTCGTGCACAGTCAACGATCTGCTTTATTAAGCCCATCATGACATACATCACCTCCGTAGCGTAGCGGTATTATTACCGCATACCACGCACGGGGCCCGGGTTCGACCTGGGTGTTGGGTGTCCATCATTATTTTCATCATCATTAACTCGTAAGTCGCCGAAGTGGCGTCAACTAAAAAGGATTTGCCATATGGCGGCCGAGGCCAAATTCCCCCGAAAGGGGCCTCCCGGCCAACACTGTCATCCGATCATTTTTTTTTTTACCGTTTATAACAATGTTATCATAATCGGGTGCCACATACAGGTGTACCTCAGTAGAATACTTTCAGCTTTACGAAAAGGTACTACTCGTTCACTGGCAATGGATTTTCATGATGGACGCTTCGTGAGGAGTCCTTACAGTTTGATGTTTAAGAACTAACATGAAAGTGGAAAGCAGATTGTTAATAAGCCAGAAAGTTGATTTGAATACCACTGTCCCATACCTGATACTGAACTTTGAGCAGGCTAATAATACGTGATGAAATAGGCAATAAGTGGTTTTTGTAGTTTTCGCATGATTAAACAATAAAACTCGAAACAGTAACCTGAATTTTTCATTCACATTAGCAGATGTTACAAATTTCAATCCAAATTTCTAATTAACGACAAGGCACACGTCTGCAACCATCGATAAACATGATAAATAACGAAATCTGAAATGACGTCAATTTATAATTGCAGTTTTGGAAGACTAAAAGATAATAACCACAACAGGCACAATGGAAAAAGATCTCTACTCGTATCTGAAATATTTCCACTTTCGAAGTCTACATTTTTGTTATACGCAAAGTGAGAAATGACAAATTGTTTTAAAAATACCATTTGCAGCGAAGAAAACGGGACCATTGTATCAGTATTATCGGTTTTATGTCCTGTTCCATACGTGTAATGAGCGAGAGAAAAACTACTATGTGCCCCTTTACACATTCTAATCTCTTATACACTGAGGTGCAAAACATGTAGACGAAATTTTCACATGCTGTGTCACTGCGAAGAAACGTAGCTCTATGAAACTGGATCCATACGTAGAAATAACTGCTACAATACACCAGTTAACTGAAAGAAATACCCAGTCAGTGACTAATTCACTGAAGACACCTCGATTTATGATTACAGACTGCAATGCATGCTTTGCAAAGGGCTCCCGTGTTGGTCAGAAGGTTAGTAAGAAATTCTGGTAAGGCGTTCTGTTCCTCCATTAGCGGTGACTGATGACCTCAGATGTTAAGTCCCATAGTGCTGAGAGCCATTTGAACCATTTGAGCCTCAGTTAGCGCGATTGGCGGTTGCTTTATGGTCTTTGTTAGATGTGGATGTGCCGGAATACGTCTCTCCAACGCATCCTACATGTGGCCGATGGGATATCAATCGGGGTAACGGGGAGGCCAATCCATTCACCAAATATGCTCTCGTTCCGAGATCTCCGCCATCTGCGTGTTTCGACGCGGACTTGTTTCGTCATCCATAAAAACTGAGGTTGGGGCCGAATGACTTCCTAAAAAGCCGGACATCGGGAAGAAGTACAGTGTCGTAATAACACTGACCAGTGAGTGTAGCGTGTTCAGAGATTTGGAGGTCAGTACAGCTGTGCAACATTAGGCCTTCCCACACCACATCTGGACCACCAAAATGATAATGTTCTACGTTGTTCCTGGGTGCATTGCGTGTTCCCATCTCTCGCCAAATGAGGGTACATCAAGCATTGTCGAACATGATCGTTTTAGTGGTCCAGGTGTCACGATGTGGGGAAGCATAATGTTGCATGCATGTACTGATCTCCGCCGGCCGCTGTGGCCGAGCGGTTCTAGGCGCTTCAGTCCGGAACCGCGCTGCTGCTACTGTCGCAGGTTCGAATCCTGCCTCGGGCATGGCTGTGTGTGATGTCCTTAGGTTAGTTAGGTTTCAGTAGTTCTAAGTCTAGCGGACTGATGACCTCAGATGTTATCCCATAGTGCTTAGAGCCATTTGAACCATTTGTACTGTTCTCCAAATCTTTGAACAGGACTCACTCACAGATCAATGTGCGTCTTTTCAGGGATGCATTCGTCCGCGACCTCATCGAACAGCGCAGGTGGAGGTGGTCCTCGAACGAACGGAAATTCGGCGAATAAACTGACCTGCCCGTCCATCCCCCCCCCCCCCCCCCCCCCCCTCCTCCCCCGACTTAAATTCACATCGATCACGTATGGGATGCACATGCACCAACGACCATAAAGCAGTTGTCAACCAAGCTGGTGGGTGAATGGAACACCGTACCACAGGAATTCCTAACCAACCCTTTGGTCAGCACGGGAGCACATTGCATTGATCCCGTGGCGATCCCACACACTATTAAGAACGATGTCCCGCCTTTTGTAATGTCCATTGAGCGTTCATGAATCGCAGTGACTTGAGAGTAGTTATAGCCTTTGAATAAAAGTGTCACTTCTCTTAGTCTCATTGCGTACTTCTTTTAGTTAGCTTCTGTGCTATACTGCAGCAATTGGGTGACTGGATTCGTGATTTCCTCTCAAAGAGGTCACAGTTCGTAGTGATAGACGGTAAATAATCGAGTAGTACAGAAGCCCCTCTGCTGTTCCTGATTTACATAAATGATCTAGGTGATAATCTGAGCAGCCCCCTTAGATCGTTTGCAGATGACAGCTGTAATTTACCGTCTAGTAAAATCATCAGACGATCAATTCCAATTACAAAGTGATCTAGAGATAATTTCTGTATGGTGCGGAAAGTGGTAATCAGCACTAAACAAAAAAAAAAAAAACAAAAAAAAAGCGAGATCATCCACGAGGGTACTAAAAGAAATCCGATAAATTTTGGGTATACGATAAATCGCACAAATCGAAGGGCTGTCAATTCTACTAAATATCTAGGAGTTACAATTACGAGCAACTTAAATTGGAAAGACCACATACATAATATTGTGGGGAAGGCGAAACAAAGACTGCGCTTTGTTGGCAGAACACTTAGAAGATACGACAAACCCACTAAAGAGACAGCCTACATTACGCTTGTCCGTCCTCTGCTCGAATACTGCAAAGGGAGTGCAAAGAAGGGCAGCTCGTTTCGTGTTGTCGCGCAATAGGGGTGAGTGTCACTGATATGATACGCGAGTTGGGGTGCCAGTCACTGAAACAAAGGCGGTTTTCTTTGCGGCGAGATCTATTTACGAAATTTCAATCACCAAATTTCTCTTCCGAATACGTAGGGAGAAATGATCACTATAATAAAATAAGAGAAATCAGAGCTCGAACGGAAAGATTTAAGTGTTCCTTTTTCCCACGTGCCATTCGAGAGTGGAATGGTAAGGAAGTAGTATGAAAATGGTTGCCAGGTACTTAAGTGTGGAGAGTAACCATGTAGGTGTAGATGTAGTTATTTCGATGTATTGTACGAGTTTTATCGACCTATGTTACTTCGTAGTGACACATGATGCAAAAGATAATCTTATCCTTAAATTCTTCATACCAGTGTATTATTCTCAAGATTTCTACGCCAAATATATGTTAGTACTAGCATCTGGATCGCATAATCATCTTCGAAAGCAGGTTCTCTAAATTTACAGCTTCGCGGGACTACGTCATCTTCCAAGGATTCCCACCGAAGTTACCAGAGCATTACTGTTAGACTGTTTTATTGGCTATACCGACGTGTTACAATGTTGGAAGCCCGTGTCTCTATTAATTCGAAGTCTGTTGTCACGCCTACTGAATAATGTTTCCTGACAGCTGTCTTGCATTCGCCTTCCCTAATCCTGATTTTACGTGATCGCACCATCTTACATTCTTAACACTACTGCAAATACTTGTATGTTGTGAAGAGCACTGATCCTGTTATTAATTTATCGTATGGTTTTACAAGTACATAAAAGTATCTACGATCAAATAATCAAACGATAATGTCCAAACGTGACAACCAGCCAAGAACACTTTCAGTCATTTGATTTATTAAGTCCTCAGATCACCGTCAAATGCTCGAAATGGGCACTCCTTAACTACTTAATGTATTGTTTCTCCTCCACTCCGTTCCGCAGTAGCATTCAGCTACATGTACAGAAACGAGCGTCGACCAGGCATGGGGTGGTACTTATGTATCCTTCGACCACCTTTGTTGGATCTTCAACCAGATGACCGTTGTTGTGTCAATATTCGTTCCAGCGTTGTCATCATCTGGAGGTCACACCAAAAGAACCGACACATTCTAAGTTAGGGTGGTGCATGTGATTGGAGACGAGTTGTTGATGGATCTTGTAAAGCATCATACAAGGGAGAGTTCTCATGATAAGTAATTATTTGGCAAATCTCGCTCGATCCGACGCCACCTACTTTGACCTGACCTTATCGAGTTGTTTTCCTGGACCCTCTATTGCATTTTTATAGACAGAAGTTTGTGACGATATGCATTAAGAGCATCAAAACTAGTGCAACACATAAAACATATTACTCGTGTTGGGGCGAAAAGAGAGTGTAAAGCGTGAAACATCACTTCAAACAGTATACGTAGTGTTATATCTTCTTTGTTTTACATTATCACTAGGCTGTCTGTTCGCTTTATGAAGCACGACCTGAGAAACACTTCTTCGCCACCAGTCTTTGAACTTACAGCGATGGCAGCTTAGTCTCAACGCGCGAGGAAGCTATGAAACATTCAAAGCGGCTCCATTAGGGCCTACTCGCTGCCTAAATTTCCGTGTGTAACGCAAATGCCTCACAGTACAAGGCTTCAGCAGTTGCCCGCATTCTGTATATCTGTTGACTAATGTACCGTCAAAGCCGGTGATGTAATGTGTGTGCGCCTCTTAATGCCAACTGTTATGACAACAACCAAATGAGTGAATGATCAAAGAAGTAGCAGCCGAGTACTGGCATGTAAAGAAACTAATAGGAAAACGGAATGTGCATGCCTGTTACCAGTATACACCTCCTGATACAGGGTCCAGTTCCTTCTTTAACCATTTATTTTCGCGAATACGTTATTCAGTCACTGTCGTGAAATGTATCAAGCATGTCATTCAGTTACACAACGAAGCCGCTGACAGCGGAAAAATGGCATGCAGGTATGTTAGCTTTCTTTCTTTAAATTACATGGTAACATCCTCAGTTGTGACAACATCTCCAGTAGAACTAGAATAAACAATTTAGAGGAAAAAATCCTTCTCACAACAGTCGGGTGGACGCAGTAATGATACGTCCTAACAGAATGAAAACGGCAGTCAGCGTGCTTGTCTCTCACAAGCGTCTTCTGCTCCACTGCCTTCTGGAATCTGGTAAGTTTGATACCGGCTGACTGAAACTGTTATTTAGTTTCTGAGTAGATGAGGTCTACTTGAAAAAGCGTTGATATTTCAGTGAAATATATACAGTCCGGTCTCTGGGTGCTAGGAATCTCTTTTGCAGGCGATACATTACGCCAAACCTATGATGCTTTCGGAGTGTATGGTACAGTACACGCGTAATAACTGAAACGCTGTTGGTCACGGTAAAGAGTTAATACTAATGTTCAAATGAGCTACACTAATATAAACATCAACAGTATGATGGGAACATCAGAAAAGAACTCTAATATAAGTACAAACAAAGGTTGCGGATTAATAAGAAAATTTACCAAGAAGACCTTGCGCACTTACCAAAAAATGTTAACAAGGATACATTGCGCAGTAGCCCTGTTCGATTTTCTTCGACAGTCACCGCCCGGACATCACTTTCATAAAGCAATATTTTGCAGTTAAAAAAAACACTCGAAAAAATCGAAATTATTGAAGATGTTAGAGAGCTGTTAAGCACAAAAAATTTCCGAGGTGTAATAGAGCCGTAAAGATCTGCAAAGGTTCAACATTCAGGAAGCTCAGATGTTAGATAGGGATACATTTCGGACCATGATTCAAAATTTGGAAGGATTTTTAAGTCGAAAGGACTAAGAAGACTGTAAGAGCCTGGACGGATGAACAGAAGCAACAGCACAGCGACCATATGAAAGAGTACTGGAGAAAGAGGGAACGTCAGACAAAGAAGAATGAAACTGTAGCGTAATACTAAGTGGTCAATTAGCTAATAAAACAAGAAAAAATAGAGCCGCTGGTGGCTACGTGTTTAGCGCTCCATTTCTTAACCCTTCGGTGGTTACATTTTTAGCCTAAGGAAAAATAATCACCCCATCAGTAATAAATAGGTAAAATGCATCAATTTCTTTTACCGTAATTTCAGCACTTGCTTTTCGACCTGACAAAACTTTTAGGATGTTCTTGGTTTTGTGAGAAGAAGGAAGCGGTGTTCACTTATCCAAATAGTTTCCTTATCTTTTCCTACGTAAAATCTGTAATCCTCTGTTTGTTGTCTCCCCTATTCAACCAGATGGTCATCTGTTTCCTCTGTTGGTCGTTCGGAGTCACTGCTGTGGTTTTCTTCTTCAATAACTTGCTCTTCCGACTCCGATTCACATGAATCTGACAATTCTTGTAATTCTTCTTCTGACAATTATCGCAGTACTTTCTCATAGTATTCAGGACGTACAATTAGACGGTGCTTGTCAAATGCCTCCGTTTTCTCCATTTCCACCCTTTTATGAGACCTAATGAAACACATGTTTTTGTAAAAGTAATATATTGAAGAAAATCAATATCCAAGAGTGTAAAAAGTAATGAACATTGCATATTGGAACTTTAATTCGATTCGAATATTCATTATTTACTAATATAAAAGAAAGACTGCCTTGAGGCGAAAGTAAAACACAAGTATAGAAAATACTTGCATCACAAGGCGCGTAGCGACGAACACAACGCAAACGCAACACTCACGTTTCAAAGAACAATAGCGACCAAACTGCTGAAAGCATGAATAGCGCAAATGTAGTAAGTGGCGACGTCCGTTGAGAACAACAAATACGTATCTCTATGTGGACGCAACTGAACGCTATCTGTGATACTAACAGAAAACTAAGTCTTGCGGCTATATGCTGCAGGCGCGCCCACCGAAGGGTTAAGCAGCTGGTTCGATACTAGCTAAAAGCAAATTGGAATGTTAACTCAGAAGTATCAAACAAAATTTTCAGATAAAAATAATACACTTGTTTGTAATTGCTCTTCGCATACAAAGGTAAGTGTCCATGACAAAATTTGGCACAAAAATATGAAACCTCAGTTATTGAAACATTTTTTTTTATTTCCAGAGATTATGGAGAATATGAAATAGGACTTAAGACAATTATTTTGTCAGGAAGCTAGATAACACCCATGAAGACGATATTCAGAAATATAATATTGACCGTCATAGCTCTTGCGTGATCGTTCGGCCACATATCTCCCATATGGCTTGTAATCCAACATTATCTTGTCAGCCAAGTCGTAAGATTTGCCCGTTAACAAGGGCCGCCAAAATATTGACTTTTAATTTTTAGCGATCTGTTAAATACAGAAAGGCATTTTTCATTTGATGTCGGTAGCTTGGTCGTAGTAGTCTGACCTTCACGTGCATTGATGTTAGGCTGTATCACAGCATATTAACAATGTGTAAAATGCATATGTGACCATCATATGCTTTTATTTTAAAATTTGATCACTTTATAGCTTGCGGTAGGTTCTCGTGGTGTCAGAGTTCGTATGTAAAGGCTGTGGTATTCCCTTACTCACTTTGGTGTCAACGAAGCTTTCGTTTTTCTTGAGGCCCCACGACAGAAATGTTTCACAGTAGCAAAGATGAACAAGTGCTCATAGGTAAACTCTCTAGAGCCCATGTTCACTGGACATTTTTGTCTTGTTTTGGTCCAGACTGCCGGAGTGGCCGAGCGGTTCTAGGCGCTTCAGTTTAGAACCGCGCGACCGTTACGGCCGCGGGTTCGAATCCTGCCTCGGGCATGGATGTGTGTAATGTCGTTAGGTTAGTTAGGTTTAAGTAGTTCTACGTTCTAGGGGACTGATGACCTCAGATGTTAAGTCCCATAGTGCTCAGAGTCATTTGACCACCTCAGAAAACGTGCAAAGCAAAGAACATCCACCAGAAGAGATTTGTTTAACAGTATCGAAGATGTAGCGCTCACAGTTCTTAAGGTATACATTGTCCAGACGTTTTCGCTTCGGATGGTCGTTTCATCATAGCCTTGAAAACTGAGCATTCGTCTTAAGACACCCTGTATTCTCCATACGTCCTGTCTCGTCCTTTCTCCTAAACCACTGGAAGAAAAAACAGCTATGTTTCGACAGTACTGGGAAGTTCTGCGGGATTTTGTGAGCTGTAATTGCGAAATTCTGACCTTTCTCAGTACCGAGAGGCTACTTTCATGAAGTTTCTCTGACAATAGGTTTCCCGACACTCATTTTTTATCCGCAATGGCGTCTTTTCCGTGCACTTTATTCGTATGTTTCTTGTACTTTTGTGCATTGAAAGCTGATACTTTTGCTGCATGACTAACCGTTATTCTGTCCACTTTATCCCAGCGTAATTAATGAGTCAGTTATATGGCCACTCTGACACCAGTGGCCTTCGTACATCTTCGTTCCTTCTTTGTGTGCCGCTGTCTGGCGCCTCGAAATGTGAGTGGAGGGCAGTTACCTCCATCGCATCACGTGATCGGCTGAGAATGTGAGAATGTGTAGAGCCTACAGACTGCTAATGAGTCCTTGAATTGGCAACAGGTCCGTTGGCATTGGCCGAAGCCTTGGAAACAGGCCAAGTGCTTATAAAGCGCCCACTAGCTGTCGAAGGCTGGTGGCCATCAAGAAAACTCGCCTACAGTCCGTGGAGCAGGCACACCCTCCGCTTAACTGACATTAAACGTTTGCAGTTTAGCCCGCTTCATACATAACCGCTCCGCGCGAGGATAAACTATATATAAGAAACTCGAATCCGTTCATGGTGCAAAGATGTCAGGAACAGAGATGAAGCAAAATAACTTGCACCCCTTCTAGCAGCAGCTTTTCGTAAGTATAAAAAAAAGGTTCAAATGGTGCTTAGCACTATGGGACTTAACATCTGAGGTCATCAGATTAGAACTACTTAAACCTAACTAACCTAAGGACATCCATCACACACATCCATGCCCGAGGCAGGATTCGAACCTGACCGTAGCGGTCGCGCGGTTCCAGACGGAAGCCACTCCGGCCGGCTATCGTGAGTATCGTAAGTCGCTGGAGCAACGAAGAGTATTGGCGACTGGAAAAAAGCGCAGCTCATTCCCGTTTACAAGAGGGGGTCATAGTAAAGATGCACATTATTATGGACCTATATCATTGACATCACTCTGTTGTACAATTATTAAACATGTTTTATGCTAAAGAATTATGACGTTCATGGAGAACCTTGTCTATAAAAATCAACATGCATTCCGCAAACAGAGATCTCGCGAAACTAAACTTGAGTTGTTGCTCCACAAGATTCACAACGCTGTAGTCATCGGTGCTTAGGCTGATGCCTTGTTATTCGCCTTTAGTAAGGCACTTAACACTGTTTCGCACTACCTTTGTGGAGGGGGGGGGGGGAGGGAGAGGGAGAAAACGAATTTACTTTCCGATCAGTTTTGCGACTGGATCCAAGAGTTTCTAGCAGACAGAACTCAACACGTTGTTCGTAACGGAGCAAAATCGACAGTTGTAAAGGTAATTTTGGGAGTACCTCGAGGAAGTGTAATAGGACCGTTAGTCTACTGTTTACAGTGTACACAAGTGATCTAGCAGAATGCGTCGGAAGATCTTTAAGGCTGTTCGCAGATGATGCGGTTGTGTGTAAGAAGGCAGCAGTGCCAGAAGACAGTAAAGCTTTGCAGAAGGACCTCCAGAATACTGATGAATGTTGCAGGCTCTGGCTGTCGACTCTGAACGTAAATAAATGTAACAAATGTTCAAATGTGTGCGAATTT
Organism: Schistocerca americana; assembly: GCF_021461395.2. Classification (NCBI taxonomy): domain Eukaryota; kingdom Metazoa; phylum Arthropoda; class Insecta; order Orthoptera; family Acrididae; genus Schistocerca; species Schistocerca americana. The sequence goes on from NC_060119.1 coordinate 1,043,070,458, forward strand.
CTAAGGGATTAAATTGCTGAGGTCATCGGTTCCTAGACTTACACACTACTTAAACTAACTTATGCTAAGAACAAAACACACGGCCATGCGTGAGTGAGGACTCGAACCTGCGGCGGGAGGGGTCGTGCCAAATGTAACACATCACGCATACATAGGAAAAGAAATCCACTACTGAGCAACTGCACTACAGATGACAAATTGCTGGAAATAATAGCTGCCGTACAATATGTAGGAATATCTATCTGGGGCGACCTTAAGTGGGATAACCACTTGAAACAAATAGTGGGGAAAGCAGATGCCATACAGATTGATGGAAAGAATATTAACTGAATGTATTTTATCCACTAAAGAAGTGTCTTACAAGCGGCTGTGCGACCGATTCTTCAGTGCTGTTTACCAGTCTGGGACTGACAAGAAACAGAGGGGGAGGGAGGGAGGGGGGAGGGCAGTGAAGAGCGTTTCGTCAGTGGATCGTTTAGTCGGGCGCTACAAGAGAGGCGTTGTGTACTATGGAGAGGTTTACAGTTGAAATTTCGCGGGAGTACAGTCAGGGAAGGCTTAGACAACATATTCCTTTAGAATTATGTATTAATACCTTCAGCTGCTAACAGGCGTTGATATTGAAAGTCGCGAGCTCTATCTTCTTATCTCGTGTTTTCTACTGAAAATCTCGTGCTTGTACTCTTGTTAACTTTACTATCACAGAGCTCGCCTAAGCTTTATTTTTTTTATTGATCCTGTGCTCAACAAATAACTTACTTGATCTTTCTGCTGCCACTGCTTGATCTGCTGCATTCCATTATTTAACAAAAACATAAAAAACCTATTATTCATGCTGAGTGCAATGCATGTTCTGAATGGCGGCTCCTGCTGTTGCTGCGGCTGCTTACTACAACTACATATAATTCAAGAGAAAGGGTTTGGTCAAATCTAAACTCGATAAATGATAACCCAAACAAGTAATTCCTTTTTTCAAAAACTATATTCTGAAAGCGATTCTTTCTCATTCAATTAACAAATCGCTAGAAGCTCTCTGAACAATCACTTCGTATGTAAATCTGCCTCCAGTGGCAATAAAGCAATATTACAAATTAATCGAACTCTTGAGACAGACTGAAATACTTCTCAATTAAATACATAGTGAAACAATTCCCTGACAATTACAAAAGAAATCAATGAAAAAATCAATACTTAATCTATTTGCCTTACAATGGTTTCCCTTAAGAATTCAGCTCCTATCATTATCAAAATTACCGTCTGCTGCTGCGCACATACACAAACCCCTTTCTTTAAGTTAATAAGCGCGCTGCAAATTATAAAAAATATCAACTCAATACCAAACCCGGTGTCGCTGCTGGCGGACACGGCAGTGTGGCAGCTCAGCGACGACCCTTCGCCCAACACACGTGCACACCACAGAAGGCGGGCTCCTACACTGGCTTCCAAACTGCCACAAATGAATTCGTGCGCTGCGAAGCGCGACAACAATATCTTAGATTCCAGAGCTTGTGTATGCACGCTGTAGCCAACCTTTAAATCCTAAGAGAGTATTGACAACTCTCAATATACAAGGGCAGTTCAATAAGTAATGCAACAAATTTTTTTTCTGAAACAGGGGTTGTTTTATTCAGCATTGAAATACACCAGGTTATTCCCCAATCTTTTAGCTACACAACACTATTTTTCAGCGTAATCTCCATTCAATGCTACGGCCTTACGCCACCTTGAAATGAGGGCCTGTATGCCTGCACGGTACCATTCCACTGGTCGATGTCGGAGCCAACGTCGTACTGCATCAATAACTTCTTCATCATCCGCGTAGTGCCTCCCACGGATTGCGTCCTTCATTGGGCCAAACATATGGAAATCCGACGGTGCGAGATCGGGGCTGTAGGGTGCATGAGGAAGAACAGTCCACTGAAGTTTTGTGAGCTCCTCTCGGGTGCAAAGACTTGTGTGAGGTCTTGCGTTGTCATGAAGAAGGAGAAGTTCGTTCAGATTTTTGTGCCTACGAACACGCTGAAGTCGTTTCTTCAATTTCTGAAGAGTAGCACAATACACTTCAGAGTTGATCGTTTGACCACGGGGAAGGACATCGAACAGAATAACCCCTTCAGCGTCCCAGAAGACTGTAACCATGACTTTACCGGCTGAGGGTATGGCTTTAAACTTTTTCTTGGTAGGGGAGTGGGTGTGGCGCCACTCCATTGATTGCCGTTTTGTTTCAGGTTCGAAGTGATGAACCCATGTTTCATCGCCTGTAACAATCTTTGACAAGAAATTGTCACCCTCAGCCACATGACGAGCAAGCAATTCCGCACAGGTGGTTCTCCTTTGCTCTTTATGGTGTTCGGTTAGACAACGAGGGACCCAGCGGGAACAAACCTTTGAATATCCCAACTGGTGAACAATTGTGACAGCACTACCAACAGAGATGTCAAGTTGAGCACTGAGTTGTTTGATGGTGATCCGTCGATCATCTCGAACGAGTGTGTTCGCACGCTCCGCCATTGCAGGAGTCACAGCTGTGCACGGCCGGCCCGCACGCGGGAGATCAGACAGTCTTGCTTGACCTTGCGGCGATGATGACACACGCTTTGCCCAACGACTCACCGTGCTTTTGTCCACTGCCAGATCACCGTAGACATTCTGCAAGCGCCTATGAATATCTGAGATGCCCTGGTTTTCCGCAAAAAGAAACTCGATCACTGCCCGTTGTTTGCAACGCACGTCCGTTACAGACGCCATTTTAACAGCTCCGTACAGCGCTGCCACCTGTCGGAAGTCAATGAAACTATACGAGACGAAGCGGGAATGTTTGAAAATATTCCACAAGAAATTTCCGGTTTTTTCAACCAAAATTGGCCGAGAAAAAAATGTGTTGCATTACTTATTGAACTGCCCTCGTATATCAACGGGGACACGTGAAAATGTGTGCCCCCACCCCCCGGGACTCTACCCTGGGATCTCCTGCTTACATGGCAGCCGCTCTATCCATCTTATTCACCGAGGGCACAGAAGATAGTGCGACTGCAGGGACTGTCTGGCGCACACCTCCCACGAGACCCACATTCTCAAAAAAAAAAAAAAAAGAAAGGTTCAAATGGTTCTGAGCACTATGGGACTTACTTCTGAGGTCATCAGTCCCCTAGAACTTAGAACTACTTAAACATAACTAATCTAAGGACATCACACACATCCATGCCCGAGCAGGATTCGAACCTGCGACCGTAGAGGTCGTGCGGTTCCAGACTGTAGCGCCTAGAACCGCCCGCCCACTCCGGCCGGCCCCACGTTCTCACCTTGTGTGTCCACACACTACATTCGTAGTGTCCCTACCCAGCAACTCCCGTGAGAGTTCGGGTAATATGTGTGCATCCGCACAGAAGAGGAAGGTCACAGCCCGTATTGCCAGAACTATATACTTATATGGATATGGTGTCTGTTGTTTCGGACATGTCAGAAAGAACACACGCCGTATCCATATAAGTACATATTCCTTTGTCCCACATACGTCTCACAAAATGACTGGAACCCGAAAATCTGAGAAATTAAACATAATGCATAGGTTTACCGACAATCATTCTTCCCATGCGCCATACTCGAATGACAGAGGGCAGGTTGCTTATGGAGTACTGATGTAGATATAAATAAAAAAGTGTTTCGTAAAAACTTAATTATGTATACAGACAGTTCAACTATTCCGGAGATCGATATTCTGGATCATTTTTGCCTGTTATGAGGTGTTGATAGTGGAATCTTTGTCGCCTTAACAATACTCTTGACAACGTCAACCCACCAGGTCCAATCTCAAAATGCTCACCAGCATTACAGCGTTTATTTAAAGCAAACCTGATTTGCATCCTCATAGTGGCGCTACTAGCACCACTTTTACGTGGCTGGTGCGAAATCTGAACAGATGTCATCTTTCAGATGTACAAGCACGCTTACCAACTTTCGTTCATGTCGCACAACTTCTTCAATAAAAAGCGCTTCCTTACTATTAGAACATACTATTTGATCATGTTTAAACACGCCCTACCAAGAAACAACAGCAAAAGTAAGAAGTACTATCAGAAACCCTTTAAAACATAATGCTGAAGCTGAAGTTATTGGAAACCAATACAAATTTCCGTTTCCAAGATAGGTAAAATAATGACTTTAACTAAGCGTAGTTAGCTTGAATTATCATATGCTCCACGTTAAAAAAGACCACCTCCTGTTTCAAGCTGCAAGATGGTGCACCAAAGAAGTATGGCTAAACCGTTTACACGTTATATAACTAGTTTCAAAAATATATAGAATTTTACTTGCCATAAAATTCTGTTATTCAAAAATTAATAATTTATTCCAAAAAGCTTGAATATATTAGACAGCACGTAAATGTGTAGAATATTTACTAATGCTACACAAAACACAACCTAAAGTTTAGTTAATTAAAAATTGCAGAAAATGGCGAAAACTACTTAGTGCGCCCTGTTGTGCGCATTCCCTTATGTTACTCTAAAATCGGATACTATACTGAACAGCTGCTCAGAAAGCAGCATGTTTTCTTGGGTACACTATTTTCTAGGTACAACACTCTCCCCTACTATTCCTGAGAATCAGTTTGATAATGTGAGTTTTTCATGTGCTTCTACATTGTGAAGAATAAATACTGTACTAACACTGAAATAATTGACGTAAAACCTCGTTAACGTAAGAGGCCATTCACCCCTCAACCTGCTCCGCAAAAAATCGGCAGAGAAAGATAGATACTCAACTTTTTTACGTACGTATCATAAAAATTTAGGTTGGTTGTCTGAAATTCTGCGGAGTGCAGTGGGTCACATGTCTGGCAGCAGTATGTAAAAGACAGGCACTGGATTCCGAAACATGTGGAGATAGATGCTGGGCGAGTCACTGCTGTAAAAGTAATTACTTCCGCCTCGGGACAGGGAAACATACGGAATTTCGCAAAAAAGGCGCATATCGCAAACGCAGCCCGCATGTGTCAGTCGGCGTGACAGCGTATACACACTGAATTCGTCCCTGCCCTAGGGCCAAGATCTAACTGAGCGGTTTCATTCCGCAAAAAGCGACGAAAATGTTGCCAAAGGCTGGAATGTCGACGCATCGTTCCGAGTGGTAGTCGCTGCATAGGCATTAATTCGTCAGCGCGAGCTTCCGTACTTCCGCATACCGCTAGCACCCCTTAGTCACTACCATAGCGTTCCGAAATAAAACTCTAGTTCCAATAACGCAGATAGCTTCAACTGTCAGTATTAACTGATGTACACTATAACTAATAAAGTACACTCTGGTGTAGCCATGCTGCCGAAATGCCGCAAAAATTTTGTTGGAACGTAATTCGCCTTAAAGTTCGTAGTAACACCAGTACTGATTATTGTTGGTTACGGATTTTGATAAGTTTCGCACGTTGTTATACATTCCTGGAAAATATTAATGCAATGTAAGATACTGCATTGGCGATCAACAACGGTATTTAGTTAAGAACGAACTCGCAAACTGCGATTATGATCCCGCTATTTAAACACACCACATCGTTGCTTCTCCATCAGGTGACAGCATCTGGAGGCTTCCGCGGATCCTTTTCCGTGGCTCCGTCTCCACATATGAGCTTCGGGTGTACCGTCGTTTTATTTTTAATTGTTATTGTTATGGTCTTCAGTCCTGAGACTGGTTTGATGCATCTCTCCATGCTACTCCATCCTGTACAAGCTTCTTCATCTCCCAGTACTTACTGCAACCTACATCCTTCTGAATCTGCTTAGTGTATTCATCTCTTGGTCTCCCTCTACGATTTTTACCCTCCACGCTGCCCTCCAATGCTAAATTGGTGATCCTTCGATTTCTCAGAACATGTCCTACCAACCGATCCCTTCTTCTAGTCAAGTTGCGCCACAAGCTCCTCTTCTCCCCAATTCCATTCAATACCTCCTCATTAGTTATGTGATCTACCCATTCTTCTGTAGCACCACATTTCGAAAGCTTCTATTCTCTTCTTGTCTAAACTATTTATCGTCCACGTTTCACTTCTATACATGGCTACACTCCATACAAATACTTTCAGAAACGACTTCCTGACATTTAAATCTATACTCGATGTTAACAAATTTTTCTTCTTCAGAAACGCTTTCCTTGCTATTGCCAGTCTACAGTTTATATCCTCTCTACTTCGACCATCATCAGTTACTTTGCTCCCCAAATAGCAAACCTCCTTTACTACTTTAAGTGTCTCATTTCCTAATCTAATTCCCTCAGCATCACTCGACTTAATTCGACTACATTCCATTATCCTCCTTTTGCTTTTGTTGATGTTCATCTTATATCCTCCTTTCAAGACACTGTCCATTCCGTTCAGCTGCTCTTCCAAGTCCTTTGCTGTCTCTGACAGAATTACAATGTCATCGGCGAACCTCAAAGTTTTTATTTCTTCGCCATAGATTTTAATGCCTACTCCGAACTTCTCTTTTGTTTCCTTTACTGCTTGCTCAATATACAGATTGAATAACATCGGGGTTAGGCTACAACCCTGTCTCACTCCCTTCGCAACCACTGCTTCCCTTTCATACCCCTCGACTCTTATAATTGCCATCTGTTGATATTTTATCTGTATGTCCTTCTGTAGTTATATTACTCTGTATTCCAGAGTACGGTGGGTAGATGGTCTGCCTTTGCACTAAAACCGGTCACGCGATGTAGACTTTTCCTATGTTCAGTTTCCTTTCTTTCTGTTCCATTCGTAGATGGTAATGGAGAAGAAATATTGTCGGTACTCCCTTTATAAGCTCGAATTACTCAAATCCTGCCTTCGTTGTCATTACATGAAAGGTAATTTGGAGGCGGTACTATAATACTAGACTTGCACTTGATGGGCTCTCGAAGTCTGAAACAACAATTCGAAATGGTTTATCTAGGATGAGTGCGTAACACATTTATTTCCTGAAAACGGACGAAGATAGAGGAAACAAAAATAAATAAGTAAACTACACTCCCCGAAATTGAAATAAGAACGCCGTGAATTCATTGTCCCAGGAAGGGGAAACTTTATTGACACATTCCTGGGGTCAGATACGTCACATGATCACACTGACAGAACCACAGGCACATAGACACAGGCAACAGAGCATGCACAATGTCGGCACTAGTACAGTGTATATCCACCTTTCGCAGCAATGCAGGCTGCTATTCTCCCATGGAGACGATCGTAGAGATGCTGGATGTAGTCCTGTGGAACGGCTTGCCATGCCATTTCCACCTGGCGCCTCAGTTGGACCAGCGTTCGTGCTGGACGTGCAGACCGCGTGAGACGACGCTTCATCCAGTCCCAAACATGCTCAATGGGGGACAGATCCGGAGACCTTGCTGGCCAGGGTAGTTGACTTACACCTTCTAGAGCACGTTGGGTGGCACGGGATACATGCAGGCGTGCATTGTCCTGTTGGAACAGCAAGTTCCCTTGCCGGTATAGGAATGGTAGAACGATGGGTTCGATGACGGTTTGGATGTACCGTGCACTATTCAGTGTCCCCTCGACGATCACCAGTGGTGTACGGCCAGTGTAGGAGATCGCTCCCCACACCATGATGCCGGGTGTTGGCCCTGAGTGCCTCGGTCGTATGCAGTCCTGATTGTGGCGCTCACCTGCACGGCGCCAAACACGCATACGACCATCATTGGCACCAAGGCAGAAGCGACTCTCATCGCTGAAGACGACACGTCTCCATTCGTCCCTCCATTCACGCCTGTCGCGACACCACTGGAGGCGGGCTGCACGATGTTGGGGCGTGAGCGGAAGACGGCCTAACGGTGTGCGGGACCGTAGCCCAGCTTCATGGAGACGGTTGCGAATGGTCCACGCCGATACCCCAGGAGCAACAGTGTCCCTAATTTGCTGGGAAGTGGCGGTGCGGTCCCCTACGGCACTGCGTAGGATCCTACGGTCTTGGCGTGCATCCGTGCGTCGCTGCGGTCCGGTCCCAGGTCGACGGGCACGTGCACCTTCCGCCGACCACTGGCGACAACATCGATGTACTGTGGAGACCTCACGCCCCACGTGTTGAGCAATTCGGCGGTACGTCCACCCGGCCTCCCACATGCCCACTATACGCCCTCGCTCAAAGTCCGTCAACTGCACATACGGTTCACGTCCACGCTGTCGCGGCATGCTACCAGTGTTAAAGACTGCGATGGAGCTCCGTATGCCACGGCAAACAGGCTGACACTGACGGCGGCGGTGCACAAATGCTGCGCAGCTAGCGCCATTCGACGGCCAACACGCGGTTCATTGTGTGTCCGCTGTGCCGTGCGTGTGATCATTGCTTGTACAGCCCTCTCGCAGTGTCCGGAGCAAGTATGGTGGGTCTGACACACCGGTGTCAATGTGTTCTTTTTTCCATTTCCAGGAGTGTATTTGCCCGACCTCTAAGTAGGAAGATGGACGAGAAAAGATTGTACCTACTTTGATGTACTAATATGATTTGTTTCGATTCCAGGTAAGTTTTCCTACGAAAATATCGTGTGAAACTTACTACAACCGAACTAGGAACAGGATATGATGCAATGGGACTCGAATAAGACAAAATAAATTCCCAGTTGCGCGGAAAGTATGTTCTAGGTATAAGCATTCTGCAGTTGCATTTGCTAAGGTCTGCTTTTAGCTCGTCGGTCAATAGGCATGGCCTGTTTAAGTACTATTTTTAATATTTAACTCATACTCATCTAGTGATCCTTCAAAATATTGCTTGTGGTACTGGCGAAAATGTTGGTCTTTAAATGTGTCTCAGGTGGCTGACGAAGCATGTTTAGCAACGAACGTCAGGATTGCTAACTTGCATTGGCTTGTAGCATAATTTCAGTACTCGTTTCCATCTCCACTGGAAGTTATAAGCAGATTTTAAAGTTTACATAAGATTCCTTCGCATCCGCTCCTCCCTTCTGCGTGTATTTCCTGATCTTAGCAGGCCCCGTTTTGAAGAAGTTAAAAGCTTTTAATTTGATTGAATAAGGTAGAGCTGGTGAACTTGAGCTGAATTTGCTCCCTCTGTAAACTGGTTCTTTAAAGGAAGTTCCAAGGAACGTGACGTATCCTATGTACGTAGCAAAATCGGCAAAAAGGGTGCTTAACACAACATCATTATTTTCTGTGGAATTTTTTTCTTCTTCAATTTATGTGTCTAATTTACGTAATCTCTTTCATCTCACCGACTACACCAGTTGTAATTTGCTTAGTAGTGGCATGTAAAGCCAAACTGCTGAGCACTTTTAGAAGAAAGAAACAGTGCTGAGGGTTCACGAGACTGAAAGATCATCTGTGAGGGGAAAAGATATGGTTCACAGCCATGACCTATTAATACACTGTTAGGCTCCAACAGGGTGTTACTACAATTATTGTACGGTATTGCAATGCCTGTGTTGTTCAGAAGTAGGATACAAAGTTCCTCATGCACGCATGTTTGAAGGAACAGGCCTGTGGCGACTAGAGCCGTTACGGGTATGGATAACTATCAGCTGTATAATACACTGAAGAGCCAAAAAAACTGGTACACGAGCATAATATCGAGTAGAGCCCACGCTAGAACGCAGAATTGCCGCAACACGATGTGGCATGGACTCGACTAATGTCGGAAGTAGTGCTGGAAGGAACTGACATTGTGAATCCTGCAGGACTGTCGATAAATAAGTAAGAGTAGGAGGGGGTGGAGATCTCTTCTGAACAGTACGTTGCAAGACATCCCAGATGTGTTCAATAATGTTCATATCTGGAGAGTTTAGTGGCCAGCGGAAGTGTTTAAACCCAGAAGAATGTTCCTGGAGCCACTGTTTAGCAGTTCTGGACGTATGGGGTGTCACATTGTTCTGCTGAAACTGCTCAAGTCCGTCGGAATGTACAATGAACATGAGTGGATGCAGATGATCAGACAGGTTGCTTACGTACGTGTCACCTGTCAACTCGTATCTAGACGTTTCAGGGGTCCCACACCACTCCAACTGCGTCCTATGCCCTTACAGAGCCTATACCTGACTGAAGAGTCCCCTGCTGACATGCAGGGTCCATGGATCATGAGGTTGTCTCCACATCCGTCCAATCGCCCAATACAATTTGAAACGAGACTCGTCCTACCAGGCAACATGTTTCCAGTCATCAACTGTCCGATGTCTGTGTTGGGCCCAGGCGAGGCGTAAAGCTTTGTGTCGTGCCGTCATCAAGGATACACGAGTGCGCTTCCGCCTCCGGAAGCTCATATCGATGATGTTCCGTTGATAGGTTTGCGCGCTGACATTTGTTGATGGCCCAGCACTGAAATCTGCAGCAATTTGCGGAAGGTTTTCACTTCTACCACGTTGAACAATTCTCTTCAGTCGTCATTGGTCCTATTTTTGCAGGATCTTTTTCCAGCCGCAGCGATGTCGGAGATTTGATGTTTTACCGGCTTCCTGATATTCACGGTACACTCCTGAAGTGGTAGTACGGGAAAATCTCCACTTCATCACTGTCTCGGAGATGCTGTGTCCCATCTCTTGTTCGCCGACTGTAACCCCAAATTCAAACTGACTTAAGTCTTGATAATCTGCCATTGTAGCAGCAGTAACCGATCTGACAACTGCGTCAGACACCAGTCTTATATAGGCGTTGCCGGCCCAGCGCCGTATTCTGTCTGTTTACATATCTCTGTATTTGAATACGCATGCTTCTACCAGTTTCTTTTTCACGTCAGTGTAATTTTTGTGTGGTACAAGCTGTCAGCATGTGGGTAGACATACAGTTTCAAAGATTTTTGCACTCAGGTTGCCACATAATAATGACTTACTCAATTTTACAATTGGAAAATAGATCTTTCAAACACCTATCTTGATCGGAATATTTTATCACGTTCGCAACCTCTATATGGAAACTCTTCCTCGGGAAAACGAGATAGACCTCTTGGACAGTTTTAACGTAAAAGAATTTGTCTAATAAACTGGAATTACACTGCAGATCAAGCGGTTCCATCTGCACACGCTTTCAACTAAAAGGCAACCGCTCTTGAAAAAAGCTCGAATATTGGCAGTGTTCTCAAAACGCTTAGAAAACTATTTTTGTAGTGGTTTCAAGGCGACAGTGAATTCTTCAAACCTCGCGTTTTCTTTAATGCTAGTGAGCTTAGGGAAATGGACTGTGTTCATTGTCAGAAATTGTTCCTCTCACATTGCGATAATCTTTCTAAATCCATCACCATCATATCAGAAAAAAGTTATTTCTCACCTTTCCGTGTCTTACTGACGGTCTAGCCCATTTGAAAGTACGAGGTCTGCAATGGGTTCTTGATGTTCTAATTTTCGTTCCTGCTCTCCCATTTCCTTCATAAATCCAATAATAACGGTTTTTAGAATGAGAGATCGTTCCAGACGTTCCCCGTGACTTAAAACTTCGCTGTAATATACAAAATATTCATCGAAAACTATCGACACTGCAATAATGTGCACGACTTCACGAAATTTACCATTTGTACCACGGATTTCTTCACGTGCTCCATTCCTGCAAATTTAGCACAAAGTGCCTCTTGGTGTGCAGGACAACGAGTCTCGTCTGTCGATCGTTGTAACTTTTTGCTTTCAAGTCGACTACATTTTTAAATGCCGGCCGCTGTGACCGAGCAGTTCTAGGCGCTTCAGTCCGGAACCACGCTGCTGCTATGGTCGCAGTTTCGAATCCTGCCTCGGGCATGGATGTGTGTGACGTACTTAGGTTAGTTAGGTTTAAGTAGTTCTAAGTTCTAGGGGACATGACTTCAGAAGTTAAGTCCCATAGTGCTCAGAGCCATTTGAACCATTTTGTCGTGGATGCAGATGGTCATCAGAATGAGCAACATTTGTAACTGGGAATGTAAACATTGCACGGAATTAACAAATGTTATCCCTCTAATGTGGAATGATAATGTTACTTTCAATGATTTATTCTTTATTTTTCTTTCGCATGTGCTCACAAAGTTTCATTGTTCCACAGTTACCTCTTTTTTTGTGAGGGCATTCTCAGGAACCAAAAGTTAAATTGTCAGCACCCTATGTATGGAATGATGGATAAGGGCAGTCTGTCTCGGGAACACACCTTAATTCCATTTAGCTTGTTTACCTGATCACTACATGAGACACACGATGATGCAGGACAAATGCTGTACACACATGTTGCCAACAACCTCTCCTTTCTCCCAGACGTTCCTATTTACGTGTCTTGAGCTTCTCTTTCACATATCCTCAGATTAGCTTCGATATGCCCCGTTGCAATTCTTTAATAATAAGTATAAGCGCTACAGTAGTATTCTGGTATTGATAGCACCGCTATTTTCTTTTTGATGTACACTAACGCGAAAAAAAAAAAACCATCGAACGACTGGAGAGAGGAAGTTAGTATTCACAGGACATATACATTAGTATGTTCTGCAGAAATGATTTCAGTCACGTCGGTTCAGCATGTGTCCCGTTGCCTAGTAGGCACTGGGCCCGCCATGGGCCGTCATAACTTGCTCCCTGCGTCATGGCATCGACGCGTATAAGGGGCGAATGGCGTCCTGTGTTATAGCCATCCATGCTGCATTCATCTGGTTCGTCCATGGTGGTTGGCACGGCGTCATAGTGCCGCACCTGTCGTTTCACCATATCCCACAATTTTCTGTTAGCAACAAGTCTGGTGATCTGGCAGGCCAGGGAGAAAGGCTGACATCCCCTGCAGTCGTGCATTGTCTTGCTGGAAAATGGCGTCAGATGTGGTGTGCAGAAAGGGTATGACTACGAGTCGCAGTATATCATTCAAATCACAGTGCCCTGGACACGCTCCACCTGTGATTTCTGACTGTACCCAACTGCACCACACACCTTTAGGCCATGAGCTGACGCTGTATGTCTAGTGCGAATGCAGCCACTGTGATACCTGTCTGCGGAGAATAAAAATGCTTCCATCACTTTCAGACAGACAGAACCTGGATTCTTCCGAAAACACAATCTGATGCCATTTCTGTTCCCAGTGACGTCGTTCGATACACCATTGTCATCTAGCATGTTTCTGCACGTTGGTCAATGGTAGGAGGAGAAGTGGACGACGCGCATGTAACCCATGTCGTAATAATCGGCGACGGACTTGACAGTGTACGATGTGTTACACTGTCCCACTGTTGTGCAAGATCCAAGGAAGACGCAGATCTGTCCTGCAATGCCACTCGAATGAGTTGTCGATCTTCTCAGGAGGTGGTCTGGGTGGTGAGACCACACCCATCTCGTTGTGTTCTGCGGCCTTCCGTGAACCATTCTGCACTCACCCGTTGCACTGGGGAACCCTTCGTCTTACACTAGCAGCATCATATTCTCTCATGCCAATAATGTTGCCTCTTTCAAACTCACTGATTTCACAGCGCGGTTCGAGCTTACGTCTGCTAGGCATCTTGCAGGTCTACCTAAGTCACACTAATGCATTACCTTCGATTTATAGCGACAACGAGAGCCGCAGGCACATTTTACTGGAACATGGTGTTGCGACGCGATATCGATGTTGACCTGAACCCACGCTCAAACATTCTTCAAATGCAAATCGCTTCTGCAGAACATACATGTCCTGTGAATATGAACTTCCTATCACTAGTCGTTCAAGATTTTCTGTTTATTTCTGAGCATGAGTGTGTGTACGCAGACCAAAGCGATGAATAAAAACTTGTACCAAGACTGGGACTCGAACTCGGGTCTCCTGCTCACTAGATAGATGCGCTAACTATGACGCCATCCTGGCGCAGTGGTTTTGCGCAGTTGTACGGTCTGCCCTAGCAAGCCTTAGCCCTACTTGGCGTTTCCCCTGAACTCGAACAGAGTTGCAGAGGCTCTCGTACTGTACGGGAATAACACCTCAGCATTGAACGAAGCAGGTAGTCTTGCTCGTTACTTTTTAAGTCTCAACCTTCTATGATTTAAATGCTGACTGAAGTGACGAATGAAAATTTGTACCAAGGTTAGAGCATCTCTATAGTGAGCAGGAGACATGGCTTCGAATCTCAGTCTTAGTACAAATTTTCTTTCGTTGCTTCTGTCTGCATATATACATTATAAATGCTGGAGACTTTAAAACGTCTCTGCAACCATTTAGTTTTATTTCATTTCGTTTACATTAACATAAGTGCTGCATTTTTCCCAGAAATGTTCAACGATCATATCTTTCCATGTTCCTTCCTGGTTTCTGATTTGTCTTCTATCGGTAAAATCTACGGTGATTGTGAGGTGACGGTGACTGTGCTATGAAGGAAAGTCTCCTTACTTTACTACAGTAAGCTCCATACATATTTGAGTAATCTCTCTAATTAAATATCATTTCCAGAAAAGCCTTCTGTATTCTTTCCCACCCTCAGCGTTGATCTATAGGTTACAGTTGTTTCGGTCAATCTTCGTTAATTTTTGTTTTAGCTATTTTCTTTCATTCATAGCCACTCCGTTTATCCCATACACACGGTAACTTCATGCACACTGTTCACACCCGACGCTCGGGAGGAAAAATTTATTTCACTGAGCTATGGTCATATGTAATTTATATTGCAAAATTAATTTTTTCTTCGTACTTTTCTCTGAAAGCTTCAACATGTAATTTCTTTCTGCGTTTCCGTAGACGCAAATGACAAGTGTTTTTAGGTTGTCGGGAATGTTCGCCAAAGGGAACGCTCGCCCCTGTAGTAATAAAGTTACCTGCACCATTTTTTCATGTCTTTCTAGGACAACTTTTCATACATTAACGAAGCTTGAGAGGCCGGTTTCCTTGTTCGGATATTGCTGATCACATTTACTGAGGATATAGCATCAGTAGCAAAAAAGAAAAATGAGATGCCGGTACCTTCAATGACAAACTTTCAACTCATACGTACGCTGATCTTTCAAGAAGCAGCTGACATAATATCTTGGATTCATTGCGCTAATCTAGGATATCCACCACACCTCTAAACGCTTCAATTCCTTCTGTTGTTTACATTATCCCGGAACACACTTTACTTATCACTCGGTGAAACCACTATAATGTCTTCATTCACTGTGCAGTGGCACGTACTTTTCTTTGCCTTTTGTCCGCTTTATTCGGCCACACCGCCTCCAGTCTACTTAATACGCAGTTCCTTCATATTTCTCATTAAGTGAATTTGGGTTGAAGCCAAACAGAAGACAGGGATGTCTCGCGCAGTTGAGGCATTTAACCTCCTGCACAGAGTTATTTAATTTGGCCGTAGCTGCACTAGAAGGCACTGGAGATAATTTTATTTTCGTAGAAAGCTTCGTGTCTTGCCCAGTACTTGCACAGATTCTGCTCCACTATCAGTTACATGTTTATCAGGAACCGCAATATAACACTTTCGCATGTCACAATGGCTGTTCCTTCAAACTTATTGCGCGATTCCATTCCTCCTTCGAACAAATTCACACGACAACTACATCTTCGGTCATTGGTAGTAAATTGCAGATAATTTTCTTTCATCTGAATGGAATGGAGGTGATATATTTCATTGGGAGCGTTGCACAGTCGGCGATACGCAGTTTCTAACTACCAGAACGTTTGTCAGCATATGGTTTAAATTCTAAATTTGACTATTATGTCCCGTGAAAGGAGTGCAGTGTACACTCTGGATAATTTCGCTCCATAGAGAGCACTACGTGACTCACTGTAGGACCTTGGGGAAGTGCTGCTATGCCACCACATCTTGACTTAGTGTTTTACCTCACTCCCAAGAACACAAACCTAAATTTAGCTGTTCAGTTGCTAGTCTAATAGCTCACAACTTTCCTTCTGACTCAGGCGCAACGTATTCGAGGGTGGGATCTCCGCTCCTAGAATTCTGGTTGTTGAAACTTTCATCGAATGGATAACTACTCTGAAACGCTTAGAGGCAGTTCGCGAATGGCACAGCTTCTCTCAGTGTACAAATATGTGCTGAATAATGAAACCATTCTGCTTGTTTAAGTCTTAATTTCTGAAGTTGTTTGCGGCTCGACACTATCACTTGTGGCCAGAAATGCAGTTACAGATTTTCCTTTCACACAACCCACAATCCCCGCTCACCACCAACCATTTGTTGACTCAGTGCCACGGTAGAATGTCTGAACGAGAAATTTCATTTGTTCTGCATTTACTATGTTCACTATGTGATACAGTTCGAAGAAAAGAAATCTTTCTTACATCAAAATTACCAGTAAAAAATATTTGCTTTTATTTGACACCTTCACCTGCTACTTTTCGACGGCCATACAACCATCGTAGATAAAACCGCAGTCGTATACACCTATGTGGTGTCACTGTAACCAGCTAATTAATAGATATTATGGATTCAATTGACCTACTGCCACTCACCCTCCCTTTCTTTCTTCCAAAATAACAGACCAAAAATTTCGTGTTCACGTTGTCGCTGCAACTGGACACATCGCAACCGAACGCGAGTAACTGGAAAGTAACTACACATTGGCACCCTAGCGAAGGTTTGCCTAATAGCCCGAAAGAATCCTGGCGAAACGGGCATACATGTCTGATCTCTCTTGATGATGAGAGTCCTACTAAAACGCTACCTTGACATGAAAAGTCCCAATCAAAGGGCTTCCGTCGTGTAGCCCTGACCTTACGCTGAGTGTTTTCTTTCTCTTCTCGGAAGATAAATTCAACCTCCGAACCCTAGAACCGAGTGTGTCTTCGTGACGAGATAGAAAAAGGGAGGTAAGAAATCATGCAGAGCAATATCATGAGAGGACTGTGGCAATTATAACCTCGAACATCCGTTTTCAACAGAAGATATTCATCAAACAAGCTTACGGTTAGATTAAGACATCAATTTCGTACAACGGGATGCAATTCCTGGCCGTCCGGTGTGGCAGAGCGGTTCTAGTAGGCGCTTCAGTGTGGAACCGCGCCACCGCTACCGTCGCAGGTTCGAATCCTGCCTCGGGCATGGATGTGTGTGATGTCCTTAGGTTAGTTAGGTTTAAGTAATTCTAAGCTCTAGGGGACTGATGACCTCAGAAGTTAAGTCCTTTAGTGTTCCGAGCCCTTTGAACCATTTTTGATACAATTCCTACCGAATTAATGCATACATTGACAGATCGGGTTGATACCTACCTGCGCCAATGATACAACATGTGACTCCTGTAAGGAACTTGGACCTTGGTGAGTATATGAGGTGTTGAAACTTCATGGTTGATTAAAACTCCGTTGCAGGAACCAAGAACACGAAGATTCTGGGATCGAGCCACCAACCAGCATAGAATTTTAATCTACCATGAACTTAGAAAACAACCCACAGTCCTTTGCCGAGGGAAAGATTCATTCTTCAGTAAAGGTTAGGACAAAGGTCTGCTTCTACCATACAGATCAAGCTGTGTGAGACGTTCTGGATAAGATATTCGAGAAGCTGTTGTGTAAACAATTAAAATTTATCTGTAATTAAATGGCATCACCTTCTGTAGTTGTTCGATCTCCTTTACGATGTATAGCACAGTTAGAAATACTCTAGCGGTTATGATTGAAATAAAGGTCCGTATTTGTTTCGGTATCTTAAATCAGTAAGAATACATGTCTTTTTAAATATTTAATGTTTCAGTTTTTCACGGAATCGCAGGAACGCTGTCATGTGATAAACGGACAGTGAGAGTAAATTTGTCTCAGGCTGATGTTAAATGATCTATGATTTTATCATAACATCGATTTCGAGTGCTCCAGCTTCATCATCAGATGTAACTATTATCATTAAAGAATTGTAATCCAGGCCAATAATACAATTGCATTACATGTTGGTTACATTTTAACAATTTCCTTGACCTCTTCTGATTGGGAGGACAGTTAATGATCTCATGTTAAATTCAAAAAGTGTTTAAAAAGACAATGTCCTGTAATCACGCGCAAGAAACATTTACGCGTTGATATTATCCAGTCTAAGTAAGTTCACGGTCGCTTACTGGCATTCACTTTATACCTTAAATGTGGGGCTGGAGACGTTGAAATCTACAGTGTGGTAGAAGATCATTTAATCTGCAGCCTGTTGCAAATTCATTTTTAACTTTCCGTTTCAAATACATTAAAAGCAAATTTTTGAATTCTCGCTTCGGTTGACGCGAGTCACTTTTGTTCTTCTGTTGTTTATTTATTTATTTACTTCGACTAAAGAAACTACGCAACCAGTTGTACGGACCTTGAGTACTGTCGATCATATCACACTTTCTTAAGGGGCTCCGGAACGCCCTATACTTGCAATTTTAAAATAACGCTTATAAATTACATCTTTCCTCACAAAGTATTTGAGGTAGGAAGTTGAACTTTTTACAGATTATTTATTGGAATATGGACTACAACTTAACACAGGAATTTTACAAAATTTTAGTTCAGTTATTAAAGATGATTTTTTTCAATTGTAATGAAAATTCACAAAATTTTTTTGCAATTTTTTATTTATATATTCAAAAATATACAGTTTTTTGGAAAAAGGCTGTGTTAAATTATGCAGAAGGTACTGTGTAACATTTACTGAAAGTTTGAAACAAATATGTTTGGAAGATCCTTAGAAAACATGAAATTAATTTGAGAAAATAAAAGTTTTGGGAATTGAGCGACAAAGATTGGATTAACTTTTTAGTGCATTCCAGGTCCATAGGATGGATTATCTTCATCCTCTGCAAACTCCTCCTCCAGCTTCCTCTTTTTCCTCCTCCTGTTTACTCTTGCTTGTATTTCTAGACTCTTTACAGCCCTGTCTGCAGCCCAAAGGCGTTCCTTGTCTAAAGCAAGCATCGCTCGTTGTTGTGTTCGTAGATTTTGCTACCATTTTCTTCAGTTGCAGTTACTGCAACACTGTTCCAAAAGGTGGTCATGTATGAACACTTATCACATTTCAGTTGTATTTCACTAGCAAGTCCTACGTGCTTTATTATGGAGAGTTCCAGACCAACTTCACTACAATGAATACATCTTACACAGTTTGAAAAAATTCCTTTGAGAACCGACATATCAAATATTTCATTCACATCCGATTCGCCCATAAAACATTCATAGTTTTCACTCATTGAACCAAGCTTCTTCTGTGAAGTATTTTCTTTCCCACTTTGACTGCTATGGGCAGGTGTACTTGAGAGGTTAGGTTCACTCACTTGGTTATCGTCTTTATTGTTTACAGTAATAACACATACCTTTGGCTTTCCAACATTTCTCCTTTTCTTAAAAGCCTTCAGAGGATTTCTAATAACTTTACTTTTACTCATTATTATACTTCAACAAAACAGAGACTCAAGAAACAGAATTAATTACGAATATTTTCGAGATAACGACAGAGTAAATAAACATGAAACAATCGACAATCACACCAGCGATATATATTGAACCATCACAGGTTAGCCACAACACATACTTTATCTCACATCACTAAAATGTACCTGATGAACACGGACGTTAATAATAACACCATTTGACAGCAGTTTAACAGCGCCACAGTGGGTCACGCCCATGTAGAACACATTTCAAAAAAAATTTAAAAATAGTTGTAGTCTTCGGAATTGAATAAATTATATATCTATTAAAAGGTAATAGTCTGCAGATTCAGAAAACGCAAAAAAGTAAAAATTGAACTTTTCATGATTTTGAGCCTTTCCGGAGCCCCTTAAAGCGCAAAGAATTCTATCCGCTACGATGACACTCGCTCACTCTTGGTGCAGAGGTCGCAGAAGCCATCGCCCTTAGGAAGGGTGCGATCGCTGCCAGTGGCGCAGTGCAGCAGACGCGCCGCTGAGTAGACGTCACGGCCACGTGGAGTGCACGTACTCTTGGCTGGCCGCCGCCCGATTGGGAGCAGCGCCGAGACGGCTAGCGCAACTCGGCCGTGCTTGATTCCATTAGGCGCAGCCCTGGCACCCTCGGCTCGCCACTTAGCAGGGTCTACGGCCAAAGGCGTCTGTGGCGCCTGCAGACGCTCCAGCCACATCCGACTAGAGTGAGGAAAGAGCTGGATAATCAAAGGGATCGGATTGCAATGAATATTAAATTGAGCCACATTCTTCAGGAGGAAGTGAACGTCTTTGTCAAAACCACGCTATCTTCGACTACCCTCACTTTTTATCTCATGGTGGGGGGCCCTTTCACGTTGTTCCGGCTATACAGGGTGTTACAGAAAGGTACGGCCAAACTTTCAGGAAACATTCCTCACACACAAAGAAAGAAAATATGTTATGTGGACATGTGTCCGGAAATGCTTACTTTCCATGTTAGAGCTCATTTTATTACTTCTCTTCAAGGGTAAAAATCGTAGAGGGAGACCAAGAGATGAATACACTAAGCAGATTCAGAAGGATGTAGGTTGCACCGGTACTGGGAGATGAAAAAGCTTGCACAGGATAGAGTAGCATGGAGAGCTACATCAAACCAGTCTCAGGACTGAAGACCACAACAACAACATTCAAATCACTTTAATCATGGAATGGAAACACACAGCAACAGAACGTACCAGCGTGACTTCAAACACTTTGTTACAGGAAATGTTCAAAATGTCCTCCCGTTAGCGAGGATACATGCATCCAACCCTCCGTCGCATGGAATCCCTGATGCCCTGATGCAGCCCTGGAGAATGGCGTATTGTATCACAGCCGTCCACAATACGAGCACGAACAGTCTCTACATTTGGTACTGGGGTTGCGTAGACAAGAGCTTTCAAATGCCCCCATAAATGAAAGTAAAGAGGGTTGAGGTCAGGAGATCGTGGGGGCCATGGAATTGGTCCGCCTCTACCAATCCATCGGTCACCGAATCTGTTGTTGAGAAGCGTACGAACAATTCGACTGAAATGTGCAGGAGCTCCATCGTGCATGAACCACATGTTGTGTCGTACTTGTAAGGGCACATATTCTAGCAGCACAGGTAGAGTATCCCGTATGAAATAATGATAACGTGCTCCATTGAGCGTAGGTGGAAGAACATGGGGCCCAATCAAGACATCACCAACAATGCCTGCCCAAACTTCACAGAAAATCTGTGTTGATGACGTGATTGCACAATTGTGTGCGGATTCTCGTCAGCCAACAAACGTTGATTGTGAAAATTTACATTTTGATCACGTTGGAATGAAGCCTCATCCGTAAAGAGAAAAGTAGCACTGAAATGAGGATTGACACATTGTTGGATGAACCATTCGCAGAAGTGTACCCGTGGAGGCCAATCAGCTGCTGATAGTGGCTGAACATGCTCTACATAGTACGGAAACAACTGGTTCTCCCGTAGCACTCTCCTTACAGTGACGTGGTGAACGTTACCTTGTACAGCAGCAACTTCTCTGACGGTAACATTAGGCTTATCGTCAACTGCACGAAGAATTGCCTCGTCCATTGCAAGTGTCCTCGTCGTTCTAGGTCTTCCCCAGTCGCGAGTCATAGGCTGGAATGTTCCTTGCTCCCTAAGACGCCGATCAATTGCTTCGAACGTCTTTCTGTCGGGACACCTTCGTTCTGGAAATATGTCTCAATACAAACGTACCGCGCCACGGCTATTGCGTCGTGCTAATCCATACATCAAATGAGCATCTGCCAACTCCGCATTTGTAAACATTGCACTGACTGCAAAACCAAGTTCGTTATGAACACTAACCTGTTCATGCTACGTACTGATGTGCTTGATGCTAGTACTGTAGAGCAATGAGTCGCATGTCAACACAAGCACGGAAGTCAACATTACCTTCCTTCAATTGGGCCAACTGGCGGTGAATCGAGGAAGTACAGTACATACTGACGAAACGAAAATGAGCTCTAACATGGAAATTAAGCGTATCCGGACACATGTCCACATAACATCTTTTCTTTATTTGTGTGTGAGGAATGTTTCCTGAAAGTACCTTTTTGTAACACCCTGTATATTTAGCTTCTGGTTTCTTTCTTTCACTTTATTACCAATTTACTTTATGCCACTTTTCAGCTGAGATAATTTTTGCTCGCCTTTTGGTTTCGAGCTCCATTTTCAAATTCTTTTCTGTAGTCTGGACCGACTGGAGAGGTAACCTCAAACAGCGCGAACTGCCTGCACAGTCTGCACACCAGAACATGCGCTTGAAAGCCAACGCAGTAGCCAATCCGACGTGGTGGGGTGTTT
This sequence comes from Schistocerca americana, assembly GCF_021461395.2. Taxonomy (NCBI): domain Eukaryota; kingdom Metazoa; phylum Arthropoda; class Insecta; order Orthoptera; family Acrididae; genus Schistocerca; species Schistocerca americana. The sequence goes on from NC_060119.1 coordinate 1,043,092,557, forward strand.
AAATACGTTACCGGTAGATCCCCATAACACCACGGAGCACACGCTTCTGATCCCTGAGCTGCTAGCTTCCCTCGCATGCCAACAGCAAGTTTGCGTCTTCTCAGGGTATCAGGACTCCCGGCAACGAACATCGAGCGAGGTGAACTATGGGTGTCCGTGGGGAGAGACCTTGACCGAAGAGGGTGGCATCAGAGCCGACATTCCGTACAGGAAACACATCAAACTCAACCAGCGTAATAGCCCTACGGATCCGGCTGTTTCAACAGACAGGTGAATGAATGAATGAATGTCGTGTGGCGGGGCCTCCCGGCGGGTAGACATTCCGCGTCGATGAGGATGAAATGATGATGATGAAGAAGACACAAACACCCAGTCCCTGAGCAAACAAAATCTCCATCCCAGCCGGGAATCGAACATGGACCGACCCCCCCCCTCCCCCCCCCCCCCCCCCCCCCCACCCGGCATGACATGTCGGCGCGCTTTCCACTCAGCTACAGTGGCAGACAACAGGTAGGTGCAGATATTTCAATGCGGACAGCTACTTTCTCTACTGTGCAGTCCCTCTGTGGTGTCATGGGGATCTGCCGGTACGGTATATAACGACCCCACCACGTCGGATTGGCTACTGTGTTGGCTTTTAAGCGCATGTTCTGGTGTGCAGACGGTGCTACTTTTGCTACTCCAGGGGAAGGGGAACAAGCCTGAAGTTTGGAAACAAAACGATTTACTTAGTACCTGGTGCGTACTGTAACAGATGGAGATACTTTTACAGCGACGAAATCATTAGTTTTCGAATAACAAATAGAACATAAATTTTTTGAAGTGGCTCACAGGGAAGCAGATAACTTTCCTTTAAAGTCGCGTCTGCCGCAAGTCTCAAGCAGTTCAGACATGTCAAAGACGGGGTGACCTACCAGTGACATTACACCAGGTAAAACTCTTAGTACAAGTAGTTAATCTTTCACAGGGACCTTACACTCCGAACAGATGAGGTGCTACGAGCTAATCAAGAACAAGGAGGCGACGTTTTGTCTGATGAGTAGAGAAAGGTCCAAAAGGCAGCCGAACATATACAGATTTCATGTTAGCTTTTGAAGGAAATGTCCTTCCGGAAACAGTTTAAGTTCTGGTGTATCAGTGTGACGTTAATCTCGCGTCCCACCGCCAATGAGATGTTTCCGATGCTTACGCGTTGGACAGATAAGAATGCCATTCCGTTGCACGGAAGACCGGAAATGTGAAAACCGTGGAAGATCACAAAGGTCGTCGTTTCGAACAACCGCCTTGTGTGTAAATTGTACAGAACACCATCCTTTCACCAGATTGCCCAGTACTTAAAAAAGAAAAACAAACAGCTATATAAATCGGTTGTCACTTTTTGAAGCAAGGAAAACACGTGGACGCCTGCATCCAGTCAACATGATGAAAATTATGCAAAAGGCTTAACTATGACACCGCCTACGTCAACTTTTTCAAACCCAGATCTACCAACACTCTCCCCTCTCCCCAATGCATCCCATGCGTTCTCGATAGACTATAAGTCCGGTGAACGGATAGGCAGTCCATTAGCGAAACATCCTCTTGTTACAAGAGCTCCTCCATTCCTGCGCTTTTAAATGCGGTAGCGCAATGCTATCCATAAAAATGAAGTCAGGACGGCCCAGTGCACCCCTGAAAATACGCAGTTGGGGAAGAAATACAGTGTCACAATAATATTGACCCGAGGGTTTAGCGTGATGAAAGATTTGTAGGTCAGTACCCAGATGGAACATATCATAAAACTTGGACCATCAGAACGATTATGTTCGACAGTGTTCCTGGGTGCACTATGTGTTCGCACTCGTCGCCATATAAGGGTACATCCAAAATCACCTCAGACTGAACCTACCCTCTCCCGAGAAGAGCACGCGAGCCCATTCCTTGTTGGGCCAACCCTGTGCTCATGACACCACTGTAAGAGGTGCCTTCGATGTTCGGGTGTCAACGGGACACAGCGTCTCATCGTTTGGAAAAGAGACCACTCTCGTGCAGTTACTGTGCCGCAGTGGAGCGTGAGATTGCGTGCCTTGCAGTCCTGCCAAATGTGTTTGCAACTGCACCCGGTCACTTCTTGCCTGGTGCACAGTGTAGCGGTCTTGTGCTACTGCAATTGACGACGGTCGACCACCTCCTATCCTTCGGGCAGCAGTGTCTGTGGTTCGGAACGCTCTCTATCACAGTGCTGTGATCAATACCCAACCCATGGGCTACACTTCTCATACTTGGTCCTACTCCCAGTTTCCTGGTCACTCATCCCCGTCTGGAGTCACGCAAATTATGTCTTCGGGCCATACTGTAATGAAGAGCGTCACCACAGTGCACCGTAACTGCTTGCCGATTGACACACGTTCTCTTTCCTCGCTCATTCAACTACCTCGTTTTGCGGGACCAGCCCCATTTGTCGCTATAGTCACGCCATGTGACGTCTACCTGCGCACGACGGAGAGACCTGATGCAATATCCTCCCACACTTTCATTCATTTCCATCTAGTAGTTTATATGTTATATTTCTTTATCTAGCTCTCTTTAAATTATACAGAGCCGTGCGTTATATTAAACAAGGACGTGAAACACGTCATTACTTTCCGTCACTAACAAGTACCTTGCTCGCTAACGGCGAATGCTTCGTAATGTGCATTATTTAAGGAAATTGGAAAACTTACCTTCACTCGTAACTGAAGGGAACGAAAAAGTGGTTAGACTCTCCAGCACTCAAGAATCTGACTACACTGGTAACAGAATCTCCGCCTTCCGCGGGCCACCAGCTAAGGCTGATGATAACAGGCTGCCAACACCCGACTTGTAATCGCAAAATTAATTTTCCGAGAGCATAGTAAATCGACGACAGAGCCTATAGCCGAGAAAATGTCTTTGTCTGTCAGTCGGACTTTCAGTAGTGCATTCAAGCGTTAGGAGTACGGCATGTATAAAAACGTATGCTCCAGTGTATTACACGAAAAATTTTTCCGTCGTTTTGTGACAGAAAAGAGCACAACTAAAAGGAAGATCTTCTCGGACTGGAGTCACAGTGGAGAACGGAAGTTTGTTGCATGGTGTTATGGACGGTGGGTTGGAAAGAATAGTCGGAGACTGTCACCAGTTTAGCGACAAAACGAAAACAGGACTACGTTCGACAAAGTAAAATATAAAAATCACTACTTCCGTTAAATCTGCGAGTGGGGAATGATAAATTTGACAGGTCGAAGACTCTCGAGTTTATGTTTTTTTTTACTGTAAACAAGGGTAATTGATGTTCCTAATGGAATAATGCTGACACAATTATTACACTTCTCCGCAGACATTCGCTGAGAGTCGTTCCCACCGGCCTCGACTTTGAAGGCCGAACGAGTTGGCACTGTTATTAAGACACTGAATCAAGCGCAAGTGCCGAGTTATTCTGGTTTAGGTTTCCACCACTTCTTAAACCGATTGAGGGCATCGCTGCTGTCGATTCCCTTCCTTACAATTTTTCAATCTGAGTTTGTGCTTCCTCTGCATCCACCACGATGTCGACGGAACGTGAAACTACAGCCCTACCACTTAACAGACTGCAAGCATAGTGGCAGAGCATGGACAATGAAGTGTTTTCCAAAATGCCTCAGTATCCGTTTCATTCTGTGTCTATAGCACGCAGTCAAGTGGAAGGCTACGACGCCTCCGAGGAATCCGGCAGGCGCTCTTGTCACAAGTCCATTTTTCTGCTCCACTAAACACTGAGTCATATCCGCACAATGTCGCACGCTACTGCGTCGCGCTCTCGCATTTTCTCTTCACAATACGAAACCTATCACCCTGGCTACTGCCTATACACAGGGAGGAAACAGCCGCCGTTGTCAATATTCTACTTACAGGCCACGTACGTTCTGCCGTCATTACTTCACGTCGCAAGTCCATGACAAACTTATACTGTATAAAGGCTTCCACAACGCAAGCTGAAAATTGCTCCATGAGGCCATAAATCACATACGAATAGCACTCAAAGCAGCCACTTTTCTGGTATCTTGGTCTCATTAGAACGTAAAACAATATTATATTGATGTTTATAAACGTCTACATCTACATCATACTCCACAAGCCACATAATGGTGTGTGGCGGAGGATACTTCCAGTACCACTGTCTGATCCCTCCAACCCTGTTCCACTCGCGAATAGTGCGTGGGGAGAATGCTTGTCGCTAAGCCTCTATATTGGCTCTAATTTCTCGAATTTTCTCCTCTTGGTAATTACGCGAAATGTATATGTTGTCCGACTCCTCCTGAAAAGTGCTGTCCCGAAATTTCAATATAAATATCTCCGTGATGCGCAACGCCTCTCTTGTAACGTCTCTCGCCAATTAAACGACCCCGTGTTTCGCCGCTCTTCGTTGGATCTTCTCTATCTGTTCTACCAGCCCTACCTGATAGTGATCCCAGGTAGATGAACAATACTCAAGAATTGGGCGAACAAGCGCCTTGTAGGCCACTTCTTTCGTGGATGAGTTACATTTCCTTAAAATTCTTCTGATGAATCTGAGTCTGGTAACTGCTTTTCCCACTATCTGTTTTTATGTGATCATTCCACTTACGGTCGCTCTGGATAGTTACGCCTGGATATTTTATGACAGACGCTGTCTCCAGCTGTTTGTCATCAATAGTGTAGCTGTACAGTAGTGGATTTCTTTTCCTATGTATGCGCAGCATGTTACATTTATTTACGTTCAGGGCAACTGCAAGAGCCTGCACCATTCATCAGTTCTCTGCAGGTCGTTCTGCAAATTCTTACTATCTTCGGGCCTTGCTACTTTGGTCTAGACAACTGCATCATCTGCGAATAGCTTTAAAGAGTATCCGACGCTTTCTACTAGATCATTTCTATATATTGTAAACGTGGCTTTCGTGACAGAATAATGAATAGAGGCAGGACGGTGGGGAGGGCAGAGCCAGATTGGCGGTTCCAAGAGTATTGACGGCTGTTAACGAGTTTCACTTTGCAAATAAGACATTCCTACTGTGTGTAATCTCCTTTATACACTGTCAAGGCGGGACAGATTGGTTGAACGAAGCAAATTTCGTAGGTGGTCAGGCAGTAGCTATTGAAAGAAAATTTAAAGCTCGTATTTACAGTCAATTCATCTTCAAACTGATCTGCGCACTCGTCAAATTCTGCAAGAATAAATGACTTAGGTGTTATCTAAAGTCGAAAATAATTCACCGTTCTTGACATACATCTACATCTACATCCATACTCCGCAAGCCACCTGACGGTGTGTGGCGGATGGTACCCTGAGTACCTCTATCGGCTCTCCCTTTTATTCCAGTCTCGTATTGTTCGTGGAAAGAAGGATTGTCGGTATGCTTCTGTGTGGGCTCTAATCTCTCTCATTTTATCCTCACGGTCTCTTTGCGAGATATACGTAGGAGGGAGCAGTATACTGCTTGACTCTTCGGTGAAGGTATGTTCTCGAAACTTCAACAAAAGCCCGTACCAAGCTACTGAGCGTCTCTCCTGCAGAGTCTTCACACTGGAGTTTATCTATCATCTCCGTAACGCTTTCGAGATTACTAAATGATCCTGTAACGAAGTGCGCTGCTCTCCGTTGGATCTTCTCTATCTCTTCTATCAACCCTATCTGGTACGGATCTCACACTGCTGAGCAGTATTCAAGCAGTGGGCGAACAAGCGTACTGTAACCTACTTCCTCTGTTTTCGGATTGCATTTCCTTAGGATTCTTCCAATGAATCTCAGTCTGGCATCTGCTTTACCGACGGTCAACTTTATATGATCTTTCCATTTTAAATCACTCCTAATGCGTACTCCCAGATAATTTATGGAATTAACTGCTTCCAGTTGCTGACCTGCTATTTTGTAGCTAAATAATAAGGGATCTATCTTTCTATGTATTCGCAGCACATTACACTTGTCTACATTGAGATTCAACTGCCATTCCCTGCACCACGCGTCAATTCGCTGCAGATCCTCCTGCATTTCAGTACAATTTTCCATTGTCACAACCTCTCGATACACCACAGCATCATATGCAAAAAGCCTCAGTGAACTTCCGATGTCATCCACAAGGTCATTTATGTATATTGTGAATAGCAACGGTCCTATAACACTCCCCTGCGGCACACTTGAAATCACTCTTACTTCGGAAGACTTCTCTGCATTGAAAATGACATGCTCCCTTCTGTTATCTAGGAACTCCTCAATCCAATCACACATTTGGTCTGATAGTCCATATGCTCTTACTTTGTTCATTAAACGACTGTGGGGAACTGTATCGAACGCCTTGCGGAAGTCAAGAAACACGGCATCTACCTCTGAACCCGTGTCTATGGCCCTCTGAATCTCGTGGACGAATAGCGCGAGCTGGGTTTCACACGACCGTCTTTTTCGAAACCCATGCTGATTCCTACAGAGTAGATTTCTAGTCTCCAGAAAAGTCATTATACTCGAACATAATACGTGTTCCAAAATTCTACAACTGATCGACGTTAGAGATATAGGTCTATAGTTCTGCACATCTGTTCGAAGTCCCTTCTTGAAAACGGGGATGACCTGTGCCCTTTTCCAATCCTTTGGAACGCTACGCTCTTCTAGAGACCTACGGTACACTGCTGCAAGAAGGGGGGCAAGTTCCTTCGCGTACTCTGTGTAAAATCGAACTTGTATCCCATCAGGTCCAGCGGCCTTTCCTCTTTTGAGCGATTTTAATTGTTTCTCTATCCCTCTGTCTTCTATTTCGATATCTACCATTTTGTCATCTGCGCGACAATCTAGAGAAGGAACTACAGTGCAGTCTTCCTCCGTGAAATAGCTTTGGAAAAAGACATTTAGTATTTCGGCCTTAAGTCTGTCATCCTGTGTTTCAGTACCATTTTGGTCACAGAGTGTCTGGACATTTTGTTTTGATCCACCTACCGCTTTGACATAAGACCAAAATTTCTTAGGATTTTCTGCCAAGTCAGTACATAGAACTTTACTTTCGAATTCAGAGACGCCTTTCGCATAGCCCTCCTCACGCTACATTTCGCTTCGCGTAATTTTTGTTTGTCTGCAAGGCTTTGGCTATGTTTATGTTTGCTGTGAAGTTCCCTTTGCTTCCGCAGCAGTTTTCCAACTCTGTTGTTGTACCACGGTGGCACGGTGGCTCTTTTCCATCTCTTACGATCTTGCTTGGCACATACTCATTTAACGCATATTGTACGATGGTTTTGAACTTTGTCCACTGATCCTCAACACTATCTGTACTTGAGACAAAACTTTTGTGTTGAGCCGTCCGGTACTCTGTAATCTGCTTTTTGTCACTTTTGCTAAACAGAAAAATCTTCCTACCCTTTTTAATATTTCTATTTACGGCTGAAATCATCGATGCAGTAAACGCTTTATGATCGCTGATTCCCTGTTCTGCGTTAACTGTTTCAAATAGTTCGGGTCTGTTTGTCACCAGAAGGTCTAATATGTTATCGCCACGAGTCGGTTGTCTGTTTAACTGCTCAAGGTAGTTTTCAGATAAAGCACTTAAAAAAATTTCACTGGATTCTTTGTCCCTGCCACCCGTTATGAACGTTTCAGTCTCCCATTCCATATCCGGCAAATTAAAATCTTCACCCAGAACTATAACATGGTGGGGAAATCTATTCGAAATATTTTCCAAATTATCCTTCAGGTGCTCAGTCACAACAGCTGCTGAGCCAGGGGGCCTATAGAGACATCCAATTACCATGTCTGAGCCTGCTTTAACCGTGACCTTCACCCAAATTATTTCACATTTCGGATCTTCGTCAATTTCCTTCGATACTATTGCACTTCTTATCGCTATAAACACGTCTCCCCCTTCACTATCCAGCCTGTCTCTGCGGTATACATTCCAATCTGAGTTTAGGATTTCATTACTGTTTACGTCTGGTTTCAGCCAACTTTCTGTCCCTAGTACTATATGGGCGTTGTGACCCTTTATTAATGAGAGCAGTTCTGGGACCTTTCTATAGACGTTCCTGCAGTTTACTATTAGCACATTAATAGTGTTATTCCCTGTTGCATTTTGCCTGCTCCTACCTTGCCGCGTCTCAGGAGGCGTCTTGTCGGGCCTAGGGAGGGAATTCTCTAACCTAAAAAACCCCCATGTGGGCTCCACACGTACTCCGCTACCCTTGTAGCCGCTTCCGGCGTGTACTGCACGCCTGACGTATTCAGGGGGACCCTACATTTCTCCACCCGATAGCGGAGGTCGAGAAATTTGCACCCCAGATCTCCGCAGAATCGTCTGAGCCTCTGGTTTAAGCCTTCCACTCGGCTCCAAACCAGAGGACCGCGATAGGTTCTGGGAACGATACTACAAATTGTTAGCTCTGATTCCACCCCGCGAGCGAGGCTTTCCGCCTTCACCAATTCCGCCAACCGCCTGTACGAACTGAGGATGACCTCTGAACCCAGACGGCAAGAGTCATTGGTGTCGACATGAGCAACAATTTGCAGTCGGGTGAACCCAGACGGCAAGAGTCATTGGTGCCGACATGAGCAACAATTTGCAGTCGGGTGCACCCAGTGCTCTCTATCGCCGCCGGTAGGGCCTCCTCCACATCTCGGATGAGACCCCCCGGCAAGCAGAGAGTGTGAACACTGGCCGTCTTGCCCGACCTTTCCGCGCTATTTCCCTAACGGGCTCCATCACCCGCCTAACGTTGGAGCTCCCAATAACTAATAACCCCCCCCGCCCCCCCCGTGTGCCTGCTCGGACCTTGCTGAAGGAGCGGCTACATGTCCACTCACTGGCAGAGCGGGCGATGCCACACGGCCAGCCTCCACATTTACCCTCCGTCTCGTGCGCCGCGAACGCCGCTGAACCCGCCACTCCCCTTGGGGAGAGGGTGGCCCAACCCGCGAAGATGTCTCGACAGCAGGGACAGTGGGTGAAGCATGTAACACCTGGGGTGTACCATGCGACGCACCAGACTCCCTACTGCCGCTACACTCCGAGGCAGCAGCCTGAAGACGGCTGACCGCGGCCATCAACACGTTCAGCTGTTCGCGAACAGACGCCAGCTCCTCTTGCGTCCGTAAACAGCAGTCACACATCCTATCCATCCTAAGAAATCAAATTACTGTAGAGAGTTAATCAACTTTTAACTAGACTGCTAATTCACTAAAGGCGGCTGATTGTTGGCTAAACTGTGGTTGTTAGCCACTCCTTGTAGAAAACAATGAAAATAGCACTACCTGTCTCTGGACAGGACTTAGACTGGACTTAGAGTTAACTTCATAAAACATATCCGACGCTTCCAAATAAGTCAATCATGAACATAAACCAATTATTTCGCTACTGACCGTGAACTTTCAGTGAAGAGAAATAATTGAAACAACGTGTTTAGCTGGGCGTTCACTTTGAGTGAGCTGTTACGTCAAAGCAACCCAGTGTTACACATGCCCAACGATAAACGTGCCCCTGTGATAACACTATCCCGGACATAAAATTCTGGACAGTAACTAATCAATTCACAAAAGTTGAAGGTACCTCGCCATTTGTGGCGGAAATGGAAGTAATTACGTTGTCACTAAGAAATTACAGATTCTCGACCCAAGCATAAATCGAGTCTTTCAAAAACTGGACATCGTCTTCTATATTTGCCAAGATAAAAAGTCGTGAGTTCTAAGTGCCGACTGACTGACATCATTGCACAAACTTCTACAGATGGTACATCGTACCTTGTAGGGTACACTACAGTTAGTCTTATATTTGACATCTCAGGCACTGACAAAAGTTAGTTAGAGAACGGCTATGATTTCCCAAGAGTTCCAGTCGAATGTCGTTTTCATCTAGCGAATAATATGAATATATAACCAGTGATTTTAGTCCATATGCTGGTACAAATTATAATAATTCGCCATTGAATCTGGAAGAAATTACCGAAAAACTGTACTGTATGCTCAGAGTCAGCGCGTAGAACGTGGTGAGTCTTGGCCGAAATAAAGATCCCACGGCTTGGCATAAATAAAGTATAAAACCTTTACAAACAAGAAATTTACTTATTTTTATAAAATGTACTTTAACCATCAGCTGTTTTTTGTCCCATTAGTTGACTACTGGGACGAATGAACAGCTGATGGTTAAAATGCATTTTATAAAATACTTTAAGGCTGTTGAACTACACCTTATGGAAACATTACAAAAATTTACTGTCAAATGAAGAACAAGATTGATACGTTCAAAACAGATGTGTCAGTTTGGCGCAGTATAGGGAGTACGGTCATCTGAAGAACAAGGTAGCAAACAGCTCAAGTAGTAACATGTGATGGTATAATGATATCGTATTGACCTCCATCGAAAGTGAATACAAATACCTTGCAAACTCGTTCTGAGCAGGGAAAAGTGGTAGAAAGGAAGAATGGAGAACCGAAACCCTAAAACGTCATGAACATGCTCTATTGAGAGACATTGTTCAATTTTCATTGTTTGCTTTTCAAGATATTGTGAGTTCAATTTTTTTTATGAAAGCTATTTTAACGGTGTTAGTGTGCACGTAATCAGCATGTGTAAGTTTAAACATCTACGGAATTCTACTTGGACCAAAGGTATATTAAATATCTCTCTCTCTCTCTCTCTCTCTCTCTCACACACACACACACACACACACACACACACACACACACACACAGCTAAGCACATGAGAGCAAGCTTAAAATCATAACGGATCCAGATATTAGATAAAGAACACGACACGTACGAAGACCCAAATAATTGTACAAGTAAGACGTGCACGCATATTTTCTGGTGTGAAATAATTAGTGGAAGAATTCAGTGTGCTGCGATCTAGGCTACTTGGAGTTACAGACAAAAAGAAAGTGACTTTATGAAGACCGTCACAGCACTCTATGCCCCGAGGATGGAAATGCGGACATGGGATAGATCTGAAGGAACTGTGGAAAAGAAATCGAACAATAGGTTCGTAATAGCTAATTTGCCGAAGGAAAGGATACTTCCTGTCGGAACTGTTCATTAGTTTCTCAAAGGCCATCTCTGCATAGTTCTTTTTGCGGGGGCGGAAATGCCTATAAATATTAAAGGCAGAGCAAAGAATCTAATCCGCTGGTCATGAAAAGGACACAATTCTGACGATTGAAAAGGTCTCAAGGGAAAACAAATACAGCGTTTAATTATCTCAACCTTAGAGGTGCATCCGAAGTTTCTCCGAACGAGCGAGGCAGCGATCCTATCAAAATAATGGAAGATGTAGTTTTCAAATCTCACAGCTAGGCACTCTTGATTTCCGCTTAGTGCAGTTTCCTTTGTCATTTCCTGAAAATTCTGCGATGCTCCCTTCAGCATTGTCCATTCCAATCCCAGTAGTTCTTACAGTTAGGTAGTGTTCCGTTTTTGTTCAGACTACCATATCTGCGGCACATTACGTTTTGTTCGGATATTTTCTTGAATGACATACGAACAGAATATTCCACTGCAACTTCCTGATTCCTCGTAGCTATTATTGGACATACTGACGTACCAAGCACGCCTAACAAACAATACAAATATTGTTGGAAGCTTGACGGATTTCTAGCTGAAATAAGAAAAAAGGAACTATAATTGGGAAACGCAAAAAAGGCTCTCAGCACTATGGGACATAACTTCTGAGGTCATCAGTCCCCTAGAACTTAGAACTACTTAAACTTAACTAACCCAAGGACATCACACACATCCATCCCCGAGCCAGGATTCGAACCTGCGACCGTAGCGGTAGCGCGGTTCCAGACTGTAGCGCCTAGAACCGCTCGGCCACATCGCCGGCTGGGATATGCAGGGTGTCCCCAGAGGAATGGTTAGTATTCAGGGATATGACAGGAACGATCATTCGAAGTAAAACTGTCCAGTAAACATGGGCTATAGAGTGCTTATCTTAAGAGCGATGAGCCCTTGTTTATCTTTGTTATGTGAAACATCTACTGAACAAGTGCTCCTAGCTCATAAGATATGCTTTTTGGAGCCCATACTTGAGATTTTTGCGTCGAGTGTGCCTTGCATTCGTTTCACTGCATATTGACCTTTTCTGCTGGACAAACCTGTATTGGCCTATGCAAAAGAAGCAAGACCCATTCCAAATATTATCCTCCAGACGTGGTAAACAATTTTTCATGCACTTCTCCATTATTTTCGATAGATATTCATATATGTGAGTTTGTAGCTGGTAGTTTCTATTTATGGAAATAGTAGCTCCACAGCTATAATACTTGGTATTGTTTACGATTATGCGAGATTCCAGCTTGACAGATCCAAGGCATGAGTGCTTGAAAATGAGGTAGCGAGCACGAAACTAGTCGCTGAGAACGAAGTATAAATAAATAAAACGAAATAAAAGCAAACTCCGATTCACCAGTCTCAAGCCCGGTGCCTAATCGTGCTTGTGACTAGGAAGGAACAAAGAGTGACTAACAGCGTGTTGAAAAAACTGGGAATCGCTTGGCCCCGAAAAGCCGAATCGAGCCCTTTCTGAGAGAATAAAAATATCTTCTAATATGTCACGATGCGGTACATTCATTAAAATATTTTATTAGGCTACAGAATTGCAATTATTATACAAGGAGTGATCAAAAAGTTTTCCTTCTAAGGCTCTACAGTCGAGAATCGGTATGCTAATCAGGCAAAATCGATGTGTGCATTAAGGCAATTATCACACCGACACACCAGACTCAAGACACCCGTTTCGTAAGACAACGTGTCCTAATGCGTGAAGAAGTCCGTAACTACATGTTGCACATCCTAGTTCGACGGGAATCGTCAACCCCTCCAGGCATTTTTTTAAGGAACCTAAGGGATGATAACCGCGTGGGGAGAGATCAGGACTATAGGGTGGGTGGTCCAGTGTCTCCCACTTGAGTTGGCGTAACTTCTACGTCACGACATTTGCGATATGGGGACGTGCGTTGTCATAAAGGTGCAGCTCCCATTGGCGCACCATTCCACAACGGTGGTTTTCTGCAGGCGTACTACCCCCCACACATTTTTCATTCTCCGATGCATGTCTGCCGGTGTTCGCCCTTCTGCAGCAAATAAAAGAATAACAGCATGCTGGTCCTGTTTGGACGCATTTGGTTATAACCTCGCCATAATTCACGTTTCCGCATTCACCACATGCACGTTGGAAAAACAGGAGTGCCACACTATTCCCTCGCGTACATGCGGTGCTTGTGTACCAGCAGCGAAGTCGCGCTACGTTGCATACGCACTGCAGCAACGCCCTCAAACAGAAACTTTTTGATCGCCCCATATTTCTCGTGACTAAACTATTAGCGAATTAATCACATCTGAACATAGTAATTTTTAAGCGATGTTGGTTGTAATACACTACTGGCCATTAAAATTGCTACACCAACAGGAAATGCAGATGATAAACGGGTATTCATTGGACAAATATATTATACTAGAACTGACATGAGATTACATTTTTACGCAATTTGGGTGCATAGAACTTGAGTAATTAGTACCCGGAACAACCATCTCTGGCCGTAATAACGGCCTTGATACGCCTGGACATTGAGTCAAACAGAGCTTGGATGGTGTGTTCAGGTACAGCTGCCCATGCAGCTTCGACACGATACCACAGTTCATCAAGAGTAGTGACGAGCCAGTTGCTCGGCCACCATTGACCAGACGTTTTCGATTGGTGAGAGATCTGGAGAATGTGGTGGACAGGGCAGCAGTCGATCATTTTCTGTATCCAGAAAGGCCCGTACAGGATCTGCATCATGCATTATCCTGGTGAAATGTAGGGTTTCGCAGGGATAGAATGAAGGGTAGAGCCACGGGTCGTAACACATCTGAAATGAAATGTAACGTCCACTGTTCAAAGTCCCGTCAATACGAACAAGAGGTGACCGAGACGTGTAACCAATGGCACCCCATACCATCACGCCGGGTGATACGCCAGTATGGCGATGACGAATACACGTTTCCAGTGTGCGTTCACCGCGATATCACCAAAGACGGATGCGACCATCATGACGCTGTAAACAGAACCTGGATTCATCCGAGAAAATGACATTTTGCCATTCGTGCACCCAGGTTCGTCGTTGAGTACACCATCGCAGGCGCTCCTGTCTGTGATGCAGTGTCAAGGGTAACCGCAGCCATGGTCTCCGAGCTGATAGTCATGCTGCTGCAAACGTCGTCGAACTGTTCGTGCAGATGGTTGTTGTGTCGCAAACGTCCCCACCTATTGACCCAGGGATCGAGACGTAGCTGCACGATCCGTTACAGCCATGCGGATAAGATGACTATCATCTCGACTGCTAGTGATACGAGGCCGTTGGGATCCAGCACGGCGTTCCGTATTACCCTCCTGAACCCACCGATTCCATATTCTGCTAACAGTCATTGGATTTCGACCAACGCGAGCAGCAATGTCGCGATACGATAAACCGCAATCCCGATAGGCTACAATGCAACCTTTATCAAAGTCGGAAACGTGATGGTACGCGTTTCTCCTCCTTACGCGAGGCATCACAACGTTTCACCAGGCAACGCCTGTCAACTGCTGTTTGTGTATGAGAATTCGGTTGGAGACTTTCCTCATGTTAGCACTTTGTAGGTGCCGCCACCGGCGCCAACTTTGTGTGAATGCTCTGAAAAGTGAATCATTTGCATATCACAGCATCTTCTTCCTGTCGGTTAAATTTCGCGTTTGTAGCACTTCATCTTCGTGGTGTATTAATTTTAATGGCCAATAGTGTATAACCATTAGGACCCATCATCATATACCGTCATGACTCGACGTGTGTAGCTGAGATTTAGCTTTGGGGAGAGGAGACAATGGGATGTCGTCGGCCAGCATGAGCGTAGGGACTGAACCACCAGTTGACTTACGCAGACGCATTTATACGTTGCAGGTGTGTGCCAACATGGGCTGCCAGGCAACCAGACGCCTCGGGTGCTGCGGGTGGACCGCAACTGGAACGTGCTCGCCTGGATGCCCCCGGGCAGCCTGGTGACGTATGCAACCGTCGACAGAAACGACGACCACCAGCTGGTCTTCCTGCTGGAGAAGCGCATGCCTGACGACCCACCGCTGCCGTTCACCATCGACAACGCCACCGGCGTCATCTACACCAACGACACGCTCAAGGACTTGGTGAGCACCACCTTTCCGCCTACGTTCTAGTAATACCACAAGACAGCACTAGATTTGTGTCTTCAACAGATTTGGTTGCTTTCCATTAAATAGATCACCTTGAGGTGGCAAATTGCCCTGAAAATCTTCGATTATTTCGAATTTACCAAACATTATGTGGGCGATGATAAATGATAACCATTATATTAAAACCTCTTGAAACTGCCTTACAAGTTCACATGCATCCTGACCAGTGTGATATTCCGTTAGGAAACGTGGGGGTGTATAACTCTTGCTTAAATTCTACACTCATGCTCATAAATTAAGGATAATGCTGATACTTGGTGACACACCACTCTGGTGGGCGGTTTGCGGGTTTAAAGCACCTCGGGGTATGACCATGCGGTGCATTTGACCTGCGCTCGTCTCACGGCTGCAGTCCACATACGCAGAGGTGTGTTGGTGCATGTCAGAATACAGTGCAGCGAGTAAGTGTGCAGACGTTTTCAGACATGCTACTGGCGACTGTTTGTTGAAAAAGGCTCAAAGAACACACATTGATAACGTTATGAGGGGTAGAATACTAGAGCGACTGGAGGCTTGTCAAACACAGCAGGTCGTAGCACGGGCCCTCCGTGTGCCACAAAGTGTGATCTCAAGATTATGGCAACGATTCCAGCAGACAGGCAACGTGGCCAGGCGCTACAGTACGGGACGTCCACAGTGTACAACGTCACAAGAAGACAGATATCTCACCATCAGTGCCAACAGACGGCCACGGAGTACTACAGGTAGCCTTGCTCGGGACCTTACCGCAGCCACTGGACCAGTTGTCTCCAGACACACAGTCTACAGACGACTGAACAGACATGGTTTATTCGCCCGGAGACCTGCAAGGTGCATTCCACTGACTCCTGGTTACAGGAGAGCCCGTAAAGCCTGGTATCAAGAACACAGTACATTGTCATTGGATCAGTGGTCCCAGGTTACGTTCACAGACGAGTTCAGGTATAGTCTGAACAGTGATTCCCGCCGGGTTTCCATATGACGTGAACTAGGAACAAGATATCAACCTCTTAATGTCCTCGAAAGGGACCTGCATGGAGATCATGGTTTGATGGTGTGGGGTAGGATTATGATTGGTGCACATACACCCCTGCATGTCTTTGACAGTGGAACTGTAACAGGTTCAAATGGCTCTGAGCACTATGGGACTCAACATCTTAGGTCATAAGTCCCCTAGAACTTAGAACTGCTTAAACCTAACTAACCTAAGGACATCACACACACCCATGCCCGAGGCAGGATTCGAACCTGCGACCAACTGTAACAGGTCAGGTGTATTGGGACGTCATTTTGCACCAGTATGTCCGCCTTTTCAGGGGTGCAGTGGTCCCACCTTCCTCATGACGAATGATAACGCACGGCCCCACCGAGCTGCCATCGTGGAGGAATACCTTGAAACAGAAAATATGGGGCGAATGGAGTGGCCTGCCTGTTCTCCAGACATAACCCCCATCGAGCACGTCTGGGATGCTCTCGGTAGGCGTATCGCTGCAAGTCTTCAAACCCCTAGGACACGTCAGGAGCTCCGACAGACACTGGTGCAAGAATGGGAGGCTATACCCCAGCAGCTACTCGACCACCTGATCCAGAGTACGCCAACTCGTTGTGCGGCCTGTGTACGTGTGCATGGAGATCATATCCCACATTGATGTCGGAGTACATGTGGAAGAAACACTGGCGTTTTGTAGCACATGTGTTTCGGGAGGGTTTTCTCAACTTATCACCAATACCGTGGACTTACATATCTGTGTCTTGTGTGTTCCCTATGTGCCTATGCTATTAGCGCCAGTCCTGTGTAGTGCCACGTTGTGTGACACCACATTCTGCAATTATCCTTAATTTCTGAGCATGAGTGTAGTTTTAAACCATAGACAGTAAATGTGACTACCTCATCCCATAATTACAATATCTGACAAAATAAAATATTTTGATATTTTGCAGTAATATTGGCAGAACTAAACAGTGGACATTGCCATAATCTAAGTCTAAAGACTGTCCTTCCCACATAATTAGGCAGCCTAACAGTGAATAACAAATCCAACATGAGGCAACTTTTACGAAGAATAAATTATGATAGAGATGTAAGATATTTCAAAGTCGACGGTATTGCACATGGTCAGGTCACATTAATATGAAGACCTGTCAAAAGCATGTATACCTTTGACAGCGCAGACGTGCAGGAAGAGTGTCAGTGATGTTCTGGAAGGTACAGACAGGGATATGGTGTCATACCGACTCCAGTGCTGTGGCCAGCTGCGCTGGGTTTCTAGGCTGAGGATTCGTGGAGCGAACAGCCCGGTAGAAGAGGTTCCGCAGATTCTCGGTTGGGTTTAAATCCGGGGTTTTGGTGGCCCAGGAGTACGGTAAACTCATACTGACGCTCTTCGAACCAAGCAAGTACACTGCGAGCTGTGTCATAGGTTGCATTGTCATGCTGCTAGGCGTCATCGTGCGAAGTAAAAGAAAACAAATTGCATGTAGGGGTGGACGTGGCCCCCAAGGATAGATACATAATTGTATTCATCCGATGTGCCTTCCAGAATGACGAGACCACCCAGGGAATGCCACGAGAGCATTCCCCAGACCATGTAGCTCCCTCCTGTGTCCTAGGCCCTTCCGTCTAATGTTGCAGGGCGTAGAAGCCATCTGCCATCCGATGGAGAATAAAATGTTATTCATCTGTAAGGGCCACCTGTCCCCACTCAGTGGGCATGCAGTTTCGGTACTGGCAAGCAAATCCCAACTTTCATTGCTAATGAACAGCAGCCGGCTTAAGTGCATGAACCAGGTGCCTGCTGCGGATGCCCATACATAGCAAAGTTCGCTGAACGGTTGTCGAGGAGACACTCTTGGTTCAGCAAGACGGTGAGTTGCTCAACAGTTGCACGTCTTTTCGCTCGTACGCATCCCAGCAGCCGTCACCCGTGTCATCAGTGGGCCGTAGTGCATCACTGTTGTTTGGGTGCCGGCTTTGGATAGCGCCATTTTGCCATGCGAGGTATACTTTAACCACGACAGCACGCGAACTGTTCACAAATTTAGCCGTTTAGGAAATGGTTCCACGCTTGGCCCGAAAGCCATAACTCTTTTGGACATCGCATAAATTGCTCCGTTTCCGCATTACGACAACGAATGTACAGTTCCCCGCGTCCGCGCAACGCGCTTTATATATCCCCCCCCCCCCCCCCCCCCCACACACACACACACTGCTAATGCTGCCATCTGCCGTCTGTGGGTGGTTAATGCACTTAGCGCGCTAGATAAACTTGCTCTTACATATCTTTGCGCCCGCTTCAACCGAGAATCTATTTGCGAGCTCTTGGATTATGAAAGATCGGTTTCATTGATTGACTACAATTGGTATCTCGAGTTCCGTAATTTGTGTTAGTTGTCTCTGATACGCCCCTGGTCCCAGAGATGTCGTGAAGCAAAAGGGCAGGAGTTGCCTCTAGTGGGTGAGGTAATTTTTCATGAGCCGTTAAACTCACTGTAGTTAAGAATCTGTCAATGACCTTGTTACTCTGGTGTGATTTCATTCAACGAACAAGGTTGGTTCTTCACTTTGGGAGTAACACATTGAACGCCCGCCCGGCTAGCCGTGCGGTCTAACGCGCTGCTTCCCGAGCAGGGAGGCGTGCCGGTCCCCGGCACGAATCCGTCCGGTGGATTAGTGTCGAGGTCCGGTGTGCCGGCCAGCCTATGGATGGTTTTAAGGCGGTTTCCATCAACCTCGGCGAATGCGGGCTGGTTCCCCTTTTTCCTCCTCAGTTACACTATGTCGGCGATTATTGGGCAAACACCTTTTCCACGTACACACACACACACACACACACACACACACACACACACACACACACCACCATTACTCTACCACGTAAAAATTTGGGGCTACACTCGTCTGGCATGAGACGTTCCCGAGGGGATCCACTGGGGTCCAAACCGCACAATGACCCTGCGTTTGGTGTGCGGCGGCGGTGGGATGGGTGGACTGCTGTGGCCTGTTGTGGGGTTGTGAGCCATTGAGGGCTACGTCGGGACGAAGCCTCTCCGTCGTTTCTAGGTCCCCGGTTTAATATAATATAATACAACACATTGGAGAGTTTCCTGATGTACTCACTAACAAACTGGACGTAATCATTAATGCAACTGGACCGTGTAAGTGTCCATGTAGCAACAACGTTACATGTTGACCCATAGATAGGCAAATTTTTCAATAATTTGCTTCTCACTAACCACAAACTTCCTTATATTTCCCTTCTTCTTCACGTTAATCCCGTTCAGTATGGGTTTGCTGTACCCACTATATGACAAATTTATTTTCTTTAACTTTGCGGCCGGATGTTCTTCCTACCGTCGCAGATATCAAGGTAATCTAGGAGGGAAATCGTGTGCATTACC
Source organism: Schistocerca americana (assembly GCF_021461395.2). Taxonomy (NCBI): domain Eukaryota; kingdom Metazoa; phylum Arthropoda; class Insecta; order Orthoptera; family Acrididae; genus Schistocerca; species Schistocerca americana. The sequence continues at coordinate 1,043,112,138 of NC_060119.1, forward strand.
AGCCTGTGAATCGCGTGAACTTTTGTTCTATATGTGACTGTATTTTATATATCATATTATCTGAGGTGGAAATTCAGAAACAGCCCAACATTTGCAGAACAACAGTGAGAAACCGCCTAAAGACAGATCAGGTTCGCTGATCCACCAGCCATGGTCGTTAATCCTCTGCACAGATTCGATCAGGGTCTGGCCCAACTATCTGTCTGGCAAGCTAACGCACCACGCGTTACGCTGTACCAGCAGGTCAACATCCTTGGAGTTACTAACACAGAAAACAACAAAGACTCAGTAGGACAAAATGAATGATGTGGTGGTCAAAAATATAGCGCAAAAGCCAGATTATCAAGCCTATCGTCTAATACGTTGTAGGAAACACCATGGCAATCAAAACAGCTTCTGCTCGTCTCGAAATGGACAGAAACAGTTCCTGTAAGGTTTTAAAGAGTATCTTACACCATCCTTCCTGAAACATAGTCGCAAGTAACGATGTTGCTGATGGATAACGATCACGCACCCTTCTCTCCGAAGTAGATCGCTAAGGCTCGATTACATGAAGATATGGTGCCAGTGGCGGCCAGGGGAAATGCAGAAATTCATCCTTATGCTCACAAAACTAATTCTGGATGATGCTAGCTGTGTGGACAGGAGCCTTGTAGTCTTGGAAGGCATCGTCACCATTGGGGAACAAACACAGTACCATGGGATGGGCCTGATCAGCCAAAATGGTCCCATAATCGTCAGTAATGCAACTTTGCAAAGTACCCATGGGGGTCGTGGACTATCACAGAAAAAGAGGGTAAACGAAGTTTTTACGTGGAGATAAATTTAACAACTGACAAGAAGTAAGATGATTTTACAGTTTGACTGTAGTATCTGCAACGAAAACTTATTTGAACGAAGGTGGAAATGGAAATACAGTCTGATCATTTAATACTAGGCTGACATTCTGTGTCATATGTTTATTTCCATTGTTTCTAGTAGGGTCATCTTTCTGCTTATCTTGACACTATGTAAAACTTCACTTTCTACATCACATGAATGGCTGATGTCAGAAAAAGTTAAATCTTCCTTCTTTAATCTATAGCTTCTCTTATGTTCTCGTAGCTCAAATGTCACAGAACCCCCCCTCCCGGAACCCCAACTCCCTCTAGCAACATGGAAGCTATTCCCTGATGTCTTGACAAATGTCCTATCATCCTGTCCTTTCTTCTTGACAATTTTTTTCATATGTTCCTTTCCTCGCCGATTCTGCTGAAAAACTCCTCATTCCGTATATCATCAGTCTACCTAATTTTCAACATCCTCCTGTAGCTCTTCAAATGCCTCGATTAAGTTCCTTTCCGGTTAACCAACAGTCCGAGATTCACTAACGTACAAAGCTGTACTCCAAACGTACACTCTCAGGAACTTCTTCCTCAGATTAGGGCACATTTTTGAGACCAGCAGATTTCTCTTGGCGAGGATATCTTTTTTGCCACTGTAGTCTGGTTTTTATGCGCTCCTTGCTCCGTCCGCCATGGGTTATATTGATGCATAGGTAGCAGAATTCCTTAACTTCATTTACATCGTAAACACCAATCCCAATGTTAAGTTTCTTGCTGTTTTCATTTTTGCTGCTTCTCATTACCTTCGTCCTTTTTTCGATTTACTCTCAATCGATATCCTGTACACATTAGGGTGTTCATTCCATTCAGTAGATCATGTAATTCTTCTTCGCCTTCACTGAGGTTAGTAATGTCATCAACTATCTTATTATTGACATTCATTCACCTTGAATTTTAATTACGCTCTTGAATCTTTCTTTTATGTCTGTCATTGCGTCCTTGATGTACAGATTGAACAGTAAGAGCGAAAGACTTCATCCCTGACTTACACCTTTTTTTAATCACAGCACTCCATGCTTGGTCTTCAATTCTTTTTATACCCTCATCATTCTTATATATTACCTGCGTTATTTTTCTGCTATTTCCAACACCTTGCACCATTTTACATTGTCGAACGCTTGTTCCAAAATGACAAATCCTATGAGCGTGTCTTGGTTTTACTTATGTCTTGCTTCCATTACCAAGCGCAACGACATAACTGCCTCTCTGACACCCTTACCTTTCCGAAAGCCAAAGTGATTGTCATCAACAGATCCTCAATTTTCTTTTCAATTCATCAGAACAGTAATCGTGTTGGAAACTTGGATTTATGAGCCTTTAAGCTGAATGTGCCATAGTTCTCGCACTTGGCCTGCTGTCTTCGGGATTGTGTGGATGATATTTTTCCAGATGTCCGATGATATGTCTCCAGACACTCCCCAGTATTTCAGAAATTGCGGTGGAATGCTATCTACCCTACCTACCTTATTCAATTAAAAGTTCTCCAAAGCTCTGCTAAGACATCGACTCCCATTTATTTCTCAGTCACATCAGAATTGTCGTTCCTTTTTGTTGGGGTTTAATATATAACTTGTGGTTATCTCCTACTTGACAGTCCCCTTCCGGAAATCCGAATGGGAGACTAGTTCAAAATATTTTGCCAGCAGAGACATCAACACGACGCTTTCAAATTACAGGCCACATGCCTGTGGCAAAAATACGGATTATTAAATTACGAGCTTTATGTTGGCTTTTGTGTTTACCACCCAAAAGCAAACCCACTTGGGATCAACCGCCGTGCGTCTGGTCACAGACGAGTAGGCTGTAATTGAAAACGTGTCGTGATGACCTCTCTACTGGCAGAAGATTTCGTATTAGTCCTCCACGCGGCACCCGGGAAGGGTCTGCTAAGGTGGAGGTATCCGCAAGAAAAATATGGAATAATCAAATAAATAGCAAGACACTGTGGTCATGGCGTGGAACGTCAAAAACGTGAACGTAATGGGGGAGCTAGGAAGTCTGAAAAGGGAAATGTAAAGCCTCACTCTAGATATGGTGGAAGTCAGTGAAGTGAAATGGAGAGAAGTTGAAACGTCCCCTTAGAAAAATTATATATGACTGTGCTTAAACTGACACACAATATTTTTAGCGCAACGCAATCTGACTTTCAATAATCCCTACAAAAGAATGGCCCTGACTAACATTAACCTATACCTTTCACAAATCACTTATCTCACAAAAATCTTCGTTACTCGAACTACTGCAATACGGCGAGCGCCACTACTGCCAGCTAAATAAAAGATTCAAACTACTGAAGGCACTAACTACTAATAGGCATAGTTAACAAATGAAAGATTTTGATAGAGAACGAACAATGTATTTACCTTAATAGTGTTCAAAAGTCATAATATATATATAGCAGTTCATGACATCTATTCTTACAAACGCACTGTTTCTAATGGACAAATGGCCAGATCATCCGCTCTCAAAAATCCGCCATCTCACTTCCCCACGTGCTGTTAACGGAGCCAACTGCCCAACACTACAATGGCAGACGACAATGCAAACCAGCCACAGACTGCACACAGCACAGCCAGTGATTTTCATACAGAGCGCTACGTGGCTGTGACGCTACCAATATAAGAACCTAAACAGCCTACTTACAAAGTTACAGATACCCGGTCAGAGGAATACAGGGTAATACCAAGAGCAGCAGGAGCTGGTATAGCGGGAGTAGCATTCGTTGTGAAAAGCAAAGTAAGGCATAGAGCAAGTTCCCGTCAATAGTGTAGTGATAACTGTTGTTCTCATCATAATCAACAGTAAATTACGGCCAACAACAACAGTTCAGTTATGCATGCCAGCTTCACAAACAGAAGCTGAAGAGATAGGGAAAGTATATGAGGATACTGAAGAGGTAATTCAGCACGTAAAAGGGGAGAATAACCTGATAATCATGGATGAGTGGATCGCGGTAGTAGGGGAAGAAACAGATGAAACACAGAAGAATATGGATTTGGTAGTACGAACGAGCATGAGTAATTGAATTCGGCAATAAATTTCTAATAGTAATAGGAAATACATTGCCCAAAGCCGGCCGGTGTGGCTGTGCGGTCTAGGCGCTTCAGTCTGGAATCGCGTGATCGCTCCGGTCGCAGGTTCGAATCCTGCCTCGGGCATCGATGTGTGTGATGTCTTTAGGTTAGTTAGGTTTAAATAGTTCTAAGTTCTAGGGGACTGATGACCTCAGATGTTAAGTCCCATAGTGCTCAGAGCCATTTGAACCATTTTTGAACATTGCCCAAAAATCACTAGAGGAAGAGGCATATCAGGAGAGGCCTGGATATAGGGAAAGATTACAGTTGGAATACCTCAAAGTCACGTAGAGATTCCGACATCAGATGCTGGATTGTATGACATACCGATGAGCAGACACAGACTCAGATCTCAATTTAGTAATGACGAGGAGTAGGTTGAAGTCCGAGACTTGTCCAGAAAAATCAGTGTGCAAATAAGTGGGATGCTGCAGTACTTAGGAATGATAAAATGAGCTTGATGTTTTTTGAGGCTCTACTTACTGCGATAATGAATATATCTGTAGGCAGTTAAAAAGAAGAGAAACTGACTCCTCCAAAAAGGGCAATAACCAAACTTGGAAAGAAAAACATAGGTTCAAGGAACGTAACTGTGAAAGAACTTTCAGTGACAGAAGAAATACATAAATTTATTGAAAAAAGTTGAAAAACATACGTGGAAAGACAGAAATAAACGATGCAGTTCAATCGTAAATGAGATGGATAGGAAGTCGAGCGGAGCTATTACGAAATGGCTGCAGGAAAAATAAGAAGAAATTGAAAGACAAGTGTTCGTCAGAAGGTCTGGCTCAGCGTTTAGAAAGGTCAAAATAACTCCGTATGATTTTGAAACTTGGTCGGCAACATTAAGAGTTCAATGGGAATTCCAGTGTAAAGTGCAGAGGAGAAAGCGAGTTCGTGGAAAGAGGGCACCCAAGGCCTTCAAGGGGAGGACCGACTAGTCTGGTGGCGTGATTGAGGAAGAAATGGGAGTCGATATCGAACACATCAAGTATAGCACAAAGAATTTAATAGAGCTATAAAAGACTTACGGTCACATAAGGTAGACAGGATAGATAACATTCATTGGAATCTGTGAGTCCGGAGTCATACCGTCGGACTCCCCGAAAATCACCATCTACAAAATCCGGAAGAAAGCAAAGGCAGATACGTGCGAAAACTGTCGCACAATCAACTTCACAGCTCATCGAGGTACTGACAAGAATAATACATAAAGCACGGAAATTAGTTACGCAATCGAAAAGATAAGGGCCCCAGAGAGGCAGTTATGACGTGGCGACTGATACTGCAAGCAAGGATTTGTAGGCCTAGAAAATGTAAAATGGTGCAAGATGTTCGATAGACAGAAAAATAAACAGTAATGGGAAGGGCGAGTAACGTACAAGAGCCAAGACAGTACAATGAGAATGAAAGACCAAGAACGGAGTGTTCGGATTAAAAAGAGTGCAAGACAGTGATGTAAACTTTCGACCTCTACTATTCAGTCTATAGATTGAAGCAGCAATGATGGAAACTAAAGAAAGGTTGAAGAGTGAGGAAAAATTCCGGGTGGAAGGATATCAGTGATGAGATTCGCTAATGAAATTGTTGTCCTTAATGATAGTGAACGGAATGGCCAATCTGAGAAGCACAGAATATGGATGGAGAATAAATCTTTGATAGACTAAAGTAATGAGGAATAGCAGAAACTAGATTAGCGTGTAACATCAGAATTGGTGATCACGAAGTGTAAAAAGTGAAGGAATTCTTCTACCTTCGAGGAAAAATAACATGGTGGACGAAGCGAGGAAGGCATTATCAGACCAGCATAATTGAATTGCACATTCCTGTTCAAATAAGTGTACTGGTATCAGACACTGGCCCTAACTTGAGGAAGAAATTTCTGAGGATGGATATCTGGAGCACATCATCTTATTGATATCAGTCATGGACTGTCGGGAGACCAAAATGAAGGGAATCGAAAAGTTTGTGTAGTGCTGTAGAAGAAGTAAACTATAAGATGGATGAGAAGTAAGAAGGATCAATGTAGAATCGGCGAGGAAGAAACAAGTAGAAAACACTGCGAAGAAGAAAAGGACAATATGATAAGATGTGTGTTAAGACATCAGGGAAAACCTTCAATTGTATTTGACGGAGCTGTAGTGGATAAAATCTGTAGAGGAAGTCAGAGTCTGGAATACATCCATCGCAGTGCAACCAGTTGCAGGTGGCTGCTCATGTTCGAACTAAAGATGTGTGTTGCTTTGGATTGGAAGAGATTCCCGCTGGTTTCTAGCGGGTGATTGAAGAAGTAAAGAAGTAAAGTTTGCCGGTCCTACTCGCGGGATGAAGTGGAGCTCACCATCTGCATCGTTGACTGAATCGATTGTGTTCATTCGGTGCAGAGCCGAGTAGAGGGTCTGAACCAAAGGCTGCAAATTCCTCGACTTGCGCCATAGGGGGTACCGCTTAATAGGTTAGGCGTCCACTAGACAAAGGAAGCAACTACACAGGTAGCGAGGGCACTGGGCGGTTTTTAGGTTAGAGGGTCTTGGGGAAAAATAGAAGGGTCGTCAGTCTAAAAGAGTGCAGGATAGACTCAGAAAGTGTGTTCAAATTGGCTCTGAGCACTTTGCGACTTAACTTCTGGGGTCATCAGTTGCTTAGAACTTAGAACTACATAAACCTAACTAACCTAAGGACATCACACACATCCATGCCCGAGGTAGGATTCGAACCTGGGACCGGAGCGGTCGCTCGGCTCCAGACTGTAGTGCCTAGAACCGCACGGCCACTCCGGCGGGCCAGAAAGTGTGTATTGCAGTTGTAAATTGTAGCTGTGTTGGTAAGGAATCAGAACTCCAAGCGCTAATAGAATGCACTGAATCTCAGATCGTCATATGTACGGAAAGCTGGCTATATCCGGAAATAAAATAAGCCGAAATTCTTACAAAGGACCAAACTGTGATCGGAAAGGATAGATTAAATACATTTCGTGATGGAGTGTTTATTGCTGTAGATAGTTCCTCCGAGTTAGTATGCTTAGAGGATATACTTGACAACCGTAATACATCAATAGTTGGTTCCTTTTACCGACCTCCTCTTCAAACAGCAGGTACGCGACTCAGAGTAACAGTAGGTGGTAGCCGCAACATACCCTCGATATGTTGGTGAAAATACGTGTTGACAGTCGGAGGTAGGTACAAAATGTCGTCCGGTATCGTTCTGAATGCATTCTCGGAACATTATTTTGAACGATTAGTTCAGGAGCCCACTCGAAGTGTAAATGGTTGCGAAAAAACACTTCCTCTCTTAGCAACAAATAATATTGAGGCAATAGGGAGTACCATGACGGATACAGGGATTAGAGATCACAAGGTTGTTGTAGCGAAACTGAATACTATAACATCCAAACCCACCAAAAATAAGCGCAAAATACATGTGCCTAAGGAAAGCAGATAAAAATTCGCTTGAAGCTTTACTAAGAGAGAGTCTCCACTCCTTCCGAGCGAGCCCGAGTGGCCGAGCGGTTCTAGGCGCTTCAATCAGGAACCGCGCGACTGCTACGGTCGCAGGTTCGAATCCTGCCTCAGGCATGGATGTGTGTGATGTCCTCAGGTTAGTTAGGTTTAAGTAGTTCTAAGTTCTAGGGGTCTGATGACCTCAGATGTTATGTCCCATAGTGCTCATAGCCATTTTAAACTACTTCCGATCCGAATAGTAAGCTTAGGCTAGAAGTGGTTTAAATTCAAAGAAATAGTATCGACGGCTATTGAGAGAAATACACCAAATAAACTAATAAGAGCTGACACTGATCCCCGTGGTGCTCTAAACATTTCAGAACACTGCTATAGGAGCAACGAAGAAAGAATGCCAAATTTAAAAGAGCGAAGAACCCTCAAGATTGGCGAAGTTTTACAGAATCTCGAAATGTAGCGAAAACTTCAATGCGGGATGCATTTAATACTATCGACAACGTAGCTCCGTCTCAAAATCTGGCAGAAAATCCTCAGAGGCCCTGTTAGTATGTTAAGTATAACAGCGGAAGAGACAATCAGTACCTTCACTACGCGATAACAGTGGTGATGTTACTAATAACAGTGCCACTAAAGCAGAGTTACTAAATACCGAAATTCCTTCACCAAAGACGAGGTAAATATTCCAGAATTCGAACCAAGACCAACTGCTAACATGAGTAACTTAGAAGTAGGTATCCTCGGTAAAGTAAAGCATCTTAAAACACTTAAGAAAGACAAGGCTTCTGGTCCAGATTCTATAGCAGTAAGGTGTGTCTTTGAGTGCGGTGATAAAAAAAACTCCATGTTAAGCGACTATGTACAACCAATCGCTCGTTGAAAGATCCATACCTAAAAACTGGAAAGTTGCACAAGTCACACCAATACCCAACGAAGGAAGTAGGAGGATTCCACTGAATCACGAATCCACATCGCTAACGACAGTCAATTTGCAATAAGATTTTGGAACATATACTGTGTTCGAATATTATGAGTTATCACGGAAAAAAAGATTTATTAAGAAACAGCCAACACAGATTCAGAAAATATCGTTCTTGTGAAACACAATTAGCTCTTCATTCGCGCGAAGTAATGTATAGTGTTGGCAGGGTACGGCAAATTTATTGTGTATTTGTTGATTTCCAGAAGGCTTTTGACACCGCACCTCGCATGCGACTTCTGACCAAACTGGACTATAGTTGCGCCTTTGGATTCGTAATTTCCTTTCAGAAAGGTCATAGTTCATAGTAAATGACGGAAAGTCATCGAGTAAAAGAGAAGTAATATTTATTGTTCTCCAAGGAAAATTGCTCTGAGCACTATGGGACTCAAATTCTGAGGTAATTAGTCCCCTAGAACTTAGAACTACTTAAACCTAACTAACCTAAGGACATCACACACATCCATGCCCGAGGCAGGATTCCAACCTGCGACCGCAGCGGTCTCGCGGTTCCAGACTGTAGCGCCTAGAACCGCTCGGCCACTCCGGCCGGCTTCTCCAAGGAAGTGTTACAGGCACTCTGCTGTCTCTGATGTATATAAACGATTTAGGAGGCAATCTGAGCAGTACTCTTAGACTGTTTGCTGGTGGGTGGTGATGCTGTCATTTACCATCAGATAAAGTAGTCAGATGATCAAAACAAACTGCAAAACGATTTAGACAAGATGTATGTCTGGTGCAAAAAGTGGCAATTGACTCCAGGTAATGAAAAGCGTGAAGTCATCCACATGGGCACCAAAAGGAATCCGCTAAATTTCGGTTGCACGATAAATCACAGAAAGCTAAAGGCAGTAAATTCAGATAAATAGATAACAAAAGATCAAAGATTACGATTTATTGGCAGAACACTGTGAAAATGTAAGAGATCTGCTAAATAGACTGTCTCCATTACATTTGTGCGTCCTCCTCTGAAGTATTGCTGTGCGGTGTGGGATCAGCAACAGATAGTATCGACGAAGGACATCGAAAAAGTTCAGAGAAGGGCAGCTTGTTTTTTACTATCGCGAAATAGAAGAGACCACGGATGTGATACGTGAATTGTGGTGACAATCATTAAAACAAGGCGTTTTTCATTGAGGCAGGCTTTTCTCATGGAATTTCTGGCACCACCTTTCTCCTCCACATGCGAAAATGTTGTGTTGGAGCCCATCTACATAGGAAGAAATTATCATGGTAATAAAATAAGAGAAATCATAGCTCGCACAGAAAGATTGAAGTGTTCGTTTTCCCGCGCGCTATTCCAGAGTGTAACGTTAGAGAAAAAGCTAGAAGGTGTTTCGAGGAATCCTCTGCCAGGCACTTAACTGTAAATTTCAAACTAATCATGTAGATGTAGAGATTAGTAATTGAAGACGTAGGTTACAAGTGATACTCTGCGATTTAAAGGTTATCATAGGAGAGAAATTTGTGGCGGACCGCATTAAGTCAAATAGTTTATGACCAAAAAATACACATTTGGTTGTAGCTTCAATAGTCTTCAGTATGCAGTACACTAGAGATTTTTGAAGACTAGTTTATCTGCATTACCTTAGGGCAGTCTTCCAACCGTGCTCAACCTTTCCGTTTAATCCATTCAAGACAGCACTTAACCTTAGTGAACAAAATGGGCAAATCTTCAGTATTTCAATGTTAGATCTACTTGTGTGCGGCTATTTAGGATTTTGGTAGTGTTTTTTCTTTCGATGAATTGCTTAGTTTCTTTATGTAAGGGTATGGTAAGATTGTAAAGTTCTGCAAGCATAAAATACGGTAATATCTCTGAAACTACATATCACCTTTTCTGGTATGTTACAACGTTGAAACAGGCACTCCGCCAGAAGACGTTGTTGTTAAAAAATGAAACTAAATTATAAAGTTACATTTATCACTAAACCTACCATGACACACAGCTACACATCGTTTGATGGGCATTTCGTTTCTGTCGATATGGGCGGTAAGAAAAAAAGTGTATTAAACGATTTCGCTCACATGGAGTACTTGTAATTAAAGTGCAGCTTCTCACGGAGTTCCAATGTGGGCTGTAATTAGAGTATGGCAGCGGAACTTGATGCATATGCTAATGCGTTATTGCGGAACCGTTTTACGCTGGAAACTTTTGCCTCTCCGGTGATAATCTGGCGCTGTGAACGCAAGAAAATCCTATAGAAACGTTTCCTTACGCAATCGTTTAGGAACGGAACGTGGGCAGAAAAGGTCAAGCAAGTGAGAAAGACATAATGTGAATTTCATTATTAACCAAAGGTTACAAAATTTGTTCGGTATCAGCACCGGAGACGTCGACGAGATGCTGCATTCGTATAACGACTTGTTCAACAGTTTTGCGCAGCATTCCGGTAGAACCTGAGCCATGCATTCTTGTATACTGGCCTTCAGACAGGTAGAACGGAACGTGTCCCTGGTAACCGCCTTCTTTCAGATGTCCTTAGGACCAAAAGATACATGGATTCAGATGAGGCGATCTTGCGGGCCATGCATCTGAAAAACCTCCGGAGACAACTTGTTCGTGTAAGGTTGTATTAAGCAGATCTTCCACTGAGCGAAGGACCTGATGTGTTGCCCCATCTTGCATGAAGACAGAGGTTTCCACACAGTTGCACTCTTCCAGATCAGGAATCACGTGCTGTACAAGAAGGTCTTGACAACTTCCAGACGTCACGGTACACCTGTCACGCCCCCTGAGTGTATTCTCATCAAAGAAGAACGGAAGGAGAGTAAAGATGCTTGTGGTTCCACACGACAGATTCACACATGGCGAGTGCAGTGGTTCTTCGTGCATAGCACGCAGTTGAACAGTACCCCAAATTCACAGTTCTGTGTATACACTGCAACTTCCAGTGTAAAATGTGCTTCGTCACGCCACAGAATATTGCCCAGCCACATGCCATCAACTTTGATCCGTGCCAGAAACTGAAGAGCAAATTCAGACCGTTGCTGCGGATCACGGTTGCAGTTACTGCACCGTCTGGATCTTGCACGGGTTCCAGTGTAAAATAGACCACAAGAATTTCCGTATTATTGACCATGAGATAGACAATTCTCGTAACATTGCCCGAGCACTAACACTACCCGGGGCACGTGCTGCATGGTCAGTTACAGCAACAGCAACTTCGTCAGTAACTTCCACTGGGGTAGGAAGCCTTCCTCTTCAGGTGCCATACCAAGTTCAATTGTGTTTTAGAATTTCATTGTCGTCCTCCTCGGTCAGTTTAATGAAGTCGGGCCTCACCCCCTTTCAGTCGGCTATAATCTCTCAGTGCTGCACTGCGACTGCTGCCGTTCAGATGAAACAATCCCACTAACTACGCTCGGCCTCTCTTCTCGATACCCATACTGTTCACTCACGTTTTGTTTGTCAAATGACAGCTTGGATGTCATACCGTCGTACAGTGTACAGCGCCACATTTGCACCCGGTAGCCGGCCGCGGTGGCCGAGCAGTTCTAGGCACTTCAGTCCGGAACCGCGCGACTGCTACGGTCGCAGGTTCGAATTCTGCCTTGGGCATGGATGTGTGTGTGCTGTTCTTAAGTTAGTTAGGTTTAAGTAGTTCTAAGTTCTAGGGGACTGATGACCTCAGATGTTAAGTCCCATAGTGCTAAGAGCCATTTGAACCATTTTTTGCACCTGGTAGCCAAAATTGGAAATAGTTTTTTCTGCGCATATCGGGTCTGCATAAACGCATTAGCATACGTACCAAGTTTCGCTGACGTGCGGTAGCTGCAGTCCACATTAGATCTTCGTGAATAGCTGCACTTTAATGACAACCACCCGGTGTTATTGGTTTACGGCTTAGGTGACGTACGCTGTAAATGATTACGACAGGCAGGTGTGCTATAAAGAGAGGTTACCACTTACTGCCTTATTTGTGTCGACTCGCTGCTCTGGCCCCGTGACCTTTTACCCGCAACGTCACTTGACGTTCCATTTCTCATCTCCCGTGGTCGTCCGCTTCAAAATGAATCGTTTTCCTGGCAATCTACAGTGAATCACAGATGGGCATGAAAGCGGCCGAGTTGTCATCAGTCAGTCCACGTTGCACTTAATAACTATCCGGAAACTTACTCCGGGAGGCATAACCCAGTCCATATTCTTTCAAGCTGATTTTCTATGTTTTAAGTCGGTCTCGGTTGGAAAAGATGAGCGGCGCACAGTGTATTCGTACTGAACTTGACAACCTTCAGTTGAGATATAGCATTAAAGCACTTTTCGGTGTCAAGTAATAATTTCCGTTTCGAACCCATTCTGATGTTACCCATAGTGTTAGTAGATAGTAAGCCATACGCTATATACAACTGTCATTTCTCTGGCGTGAGGTATAGATGAGATACTTGAACAGCTGCCTGATCGACGAAACAATGATTTGGTTCAGGTATCATAGAATCGACGTTAAATAGAAAGACTTGAAACTCGTAGTAGCTACTCGTACCAGGTACACTTATGTACTGGGTTATTAAGTTGTTTGTTGTAAGCAGAAATTAAAAGAGCATGCTTAATAGTAATTTAGGCAATCTTTCTTAAAAATATTACAAAGCATTACGTTCCGGAACCGAAGAAATAACGACCTGCAAGCACGTATTATGGGAGTTATTATGTTTACCTACCACAGGGCGCCAGCTACCCGCTGAAAGCGGTAGTAAACATCTCGTTAGAGTGAACAGGAACCTCTGACATTCTTGACGCCACCGGTCAATGCGTAAACAAGACTACGTTATCATAGCAGCTTTCCGCTTATGCGCCGTTCTTAAATAAATTAATCGCAGCCATACTTCTGTAAAGCTACGACTACGATGGTTCCGACTCAACAGTCACTGGTTCAAAAGGCTCTGAGCACTATGGGACTTAACTGCTGTGGTCATCAGTCCCCTAGAACTTAGAACTACCTAAACCTAACTAACCTAAGGACATCACACACATCCATGCCCGATGCAGGATTCGAACCTGCGACCGCAGCGGTCGCGCGGTTCCAGACTGTAGCGCCTAGAACCGCTCGGCCACTCCGGCCGGCCAACAGTCAAATGGCTCTGAGCACTATGGGACTCAACTGCTGAGGTGGCTCTGAGCACTATGGGACTTTACATCTATGGTCATCAGTCCCCTAGAACTTAGATCTACTTAAACCAAACTAACCTAAGGACATCACACAACACCCAGTCATCACGAGGCAGAGAAAATCCCTGACCCCGCCGGGAATCGAACCCGGGAACCCGGGCGTGGGAAGCGAGAACGCTACCGCACGACCACGAGCTGCGGACAAACTGCTGAGGTCATTAGTCCCCTAGAACTTAGAACTAGTTAAACCTAACTAACCTAAGGACATCCAAACATCCATGCCCGAGGCAGGATTCGAACCTGCGACCGTAGCGGTCCTGCGGTTCCAGACTGCAGCGCCTTTAACCGCACGGCCACTTCGGCCGGCCGGCCAACAGTCACTGGGAATCAACACAAATGATTTATCTTGTCCTCATACCCGAGGACACAGTATGTTGGGCATCGGTTATTGCGCGAGATTCCAACCGATGTAGAGCCAGGAAATATCTGGGCGAGCTTCACTCCGATAAAATGTATTGTAATAAATACGACCGCTTTAGCTCTGCGATAAACGCAACAAATGACTTCGTTTCTGCGGAACGCATTGACACCATTGTTACCAGCATTAAATTCCTCTATCGCAGTTTTGTTATTATTATTATTATTATTATTACTGATAAATAATAAAATTATACACACATCTTCTGCACTTCAAACAACAAACCTAAATGCATTTAGACCTAAAAGTACATTTCTAACAAAAATAAAAGAGAAATAAACCAATCACTGATCCGACCGACACTCTGTTACTGCGACGTTACCCAAACAAACTTCACAGAGACGAGCTAGTGATGTATGTCTGTCTAACATCACGGAAGTCCTCATTTAGGGGGCACACGGCAAGCTTAGCTACGTGATAAACATGTTCGTCATTTGTCCTTAGGCCATGAACCATACAGTTTTACTCACGTAGTAAACACTCATCGTCACTCATAAACAAGATACAAAGCTTGATACTTAAAGTGTCTCTGCTTTTCTTGTGGCTAATTGCTATTTCTCTACGGCAACTGTACTTCAGCTGTTGACTAATATACGGTGCGATACTAAAGCAATCAGGATTCACGAAAGTCATATAGGTGGCGAAGTTTCCCCTTTCGATATATCCCAGAAGTCCTGCCCATCAGCAAACAACTATATACGTGCCGTCATCAAAATTTCTCTGACTATATTATTCCTGTTCCTTCCTCTTACTTTCTTTTCTCTGGATTTACTGCATTCCTTTCATTTTTGCTGAGCTCAATTTTTCAAATCTGTCCTCTATCTTTGTCATTTCGGATACCTATGCCCATCTTAAACTGGCAGCGTATTGAGCAGTATTGGCCACATATGTCCAGGGCAAAATTCAAGCCATGAGGACATAGAAAGTGGGTAGGGGAAGGCAGAAGGGAGGGAGGGACGAAATACGAGCGTCTGGATTCGAGAATCGGTCCGGGGCACAGTTTTTATCAGCCATAAGGTCTCAACAGATCTATTTCTGAGAAGTTTCCGATGTATCGACATTGCATAAGTGAGTCAGATGAACTATTGTCGACTAAATTACCTGCTGCTAAGCACAATAAAGCATATTTCTTAGACTGGAAGCCAGCCGGTGTGGCCGAGCGGTTCTAGGCGCTACAGTCTGGAACCTGCGACCGCTACGGTCGCAGGTTCGAATCCTGCCTCGGGCATGGATGTGTGTGATGTCCTTAGGTTAGTTAGGTTTAAGTAGTTCTAAGTTCTAGGGAACTGATGACCTCAGCAGTTAAGTCCCATAGTGCTCAGAGCCATTTGAACCAATTTTAGACTGGAAATATTGTGAGCGAATAACTAGGAAGTGATTAATAATGTGTGTCTCACCAAAAGACGGTATCAAAAACTGGAATAAACCACAGAATACTTTCGCAGCGACTGTTAGCTTCAACTAACTACTGGCAAGAACTGACTCTTCCCGCCTTACATAAGCACTTCATTACACAGTCGATAGGATCGTTGTAGTCTCAAGAAATTTACTTACGGATTTGTTAGCAGGCCTGAGATTGTTACAAATGAAATTTTTTTAGTATATCTACTTTCACTGTCAGTATAATAATACTGTTGTTAATAATTGTGGGTATATTAATTTAACGTGTCGCAGAATGGTTTGTTCACCCTACTCAGTTCAGTGACCTTACAAGCCATTATTACCTAAATGATAGTTTTACAGTTTTGACTATGTGTCAGTTTCAACTTTACGTATATTTTATATATTACACCTAAAATTTTATACGTCTTTACTAACGAAATTGTAACATTGAAGTATAGAACTGTTCACCATCTTTTATTTGTTCTCACGGTGGATGGACCTTTTGCCGGTTTCGTTTAAAATCTTTTCAACCAATTCTCGTTTTATTTTCTTCTATTTCATGACTAAATTACAGTTTTAGGAAAACAGGAGGAGAGGGCATGAACGTGCATGGATACAGGCATTCTCCAATGCGTGCTTTTTGTTATCCATTGCAACACGTTAATAAGCAACCGCTGCCTGTGTTATCAAACCCAGTTAGTCTTTCAAGTCCTTAATATACAGTGTGACCTAAAATTCCACCGATAAACTTCTTGACGTGGTAACGTGGACTAAAAGAAGAAAAAAATGTACAGTAAAATTGGTCCCTAAATACATATCTTAAGAGCTATTAGCACTTGCTAAGTACAAAGATGTGTTTCACAATATCGAAGATGAAGAATTTTGTGTGTTTTGGAATGTATGTTTAATAGACGCGCTTTCTTTGTTTTGGTCTATACTATCACCCCTGAAAGTTCGTCTATGGAGTTCTTCTCCACCCTGTATATCCACGAACTATTTTCAGTAAAATATTGCTTATGAGGAAAGACTACGTTAATTAAGACAGCAATTTCCATGAGAAGTGTAATTTAATTTGTAAAGAGAACTTCTGAAGGAAATGTCGGATATCACTGTTACGAAACATGCAACATGGCAGAGAAAGTATATGAAATTACTCGTTAAAAATACAAATACTGAGCACACGAACATAAATTTACTGAAGCACTTTTTGGTAAACAGTATCTCGGCAAAAGAAGCATAACAATGACGATAAAGGACAGAAACACATTCATTCGTGCGTGTGCGTCAGCTGAAATACGCAGTATTTACGTGCAGTTATCCAGCATTGAGTACATTAATCTACACTACTACTCTGCATTTCATACGTACACAAAGTTCACTGCAAACAATGTATGAAGTTACCGAGCAGTCTATTCGCGTACTGAGCAGACCCTAACTGAACTACGGCAGTCTGCCGACTTTTTAGTAACGCATCTGTGATGTGGGAGGGACTGTTGCCGGCTCGCTTCAGTTTCGTCACTAAGCAAATCCTTACTCTCTTAGTCGCGTTGAACGTTTTCCATTACTCGTATGAGCATCTCCCAGGTAGAGATTATCTTCTCACGAATGAGCACCCAGTAATCAATAACGCGTCCACTCACATTCAAGGCTACAGCAGAACCTCTTTCGACAGTGGCGTGCTAAACCTTGCCTCACAAGAGGTAAACACTAAATAGTAATATGAAAGTGCGAGAATCCCAGACTGAGGACTCGACAAAGTATGTGTTGTTCAAAAAATAAATGGTTCAAATGGCTCTGAGCACTATGGGACTTACCATCTGTGGTCATCAGTCCCCCAGAACTTAGAACTACTTAAACCGAACTAACCTAAGGACATCACACACATCCATGCCCGAGGCAGGATTCGAACCTGCGACCGTAGCAGTCGCGCGGTTCCGGACTGAGCGCCTAGAACCGCTAGACCACCGCGGCCGGCTTCAAAAAAATACTAAACAAAGGTTTACAGACAGGCAAATTCGTACATTGAAGTCTTTTTTAATTTGAACGAACGGATAACGATTCCCAGCCCGAATTATTGAACGTACGAATGATAGAAACGTTTTCTAAAATATTTATAGGGTGTATCCGTTTTAAATGCTGCGTATAAAACCTGTTCGTCTATCATTAAAAGAAAACGCCAGTCAATAACAAAAATATATTTGCAAGAGGAGCAATACGGCTTTTGTAAAGGTCAGTCCTGCGAAGATGCAACATTTGTTCTAAAACAACTGATAGGAAAGGAAATAGAGTTCAACAGGTAACTATTCCTGCCTTTTCTAGACTATGAGAATGCCTGCGACAATGTAGGAAGGATTAAATTATGGGAAATACTGAGTATTAAATTTAGTGACTGCCTTTAAATCACTGTACAATGACACCAAAATCAGTATAAACGAGGATTTATTAACTGTGAACCTCAGACTAAAGCCAATTTTTGAAGAATGAAATTATAAAAACCGCAAGAGGACTGACATTGGAAGGAATAAATTAACATTATTTAATTTTCGGGTGACCAGGTTGGTTTAGTAGGAAGTGAAATCACTTAATAAAATATAACTAAATTGAATAATGTTTCGCATCTTACAGAATGGTTGTATCTGTGTAAGAAAAGTAATGGCGGTGGAAACGAAACACGTTGACAAACAATAACGTAATGCAACAGGTAATTTCATTTAAATACCCCCGGACAGGTATATCAACGTTCACAACTACTTCAAATGTGGTTCAAAATATGCACAAATATAACGCTGGAAAGATACTTTGGCAGAACTACGAGCAAAGAGATAACACAAAGACAGCACAAAATGGTGGCCAAGCCCGCTGTTACGTGTGGTACTGAATACTGAATTCTAAGGAACAAAGAAAGGCGAACAAAGAACTGAAGCATTTGTGATAAGGTTTCTGAAGCCACTTCTTGGACTGACATTAAGGGAAAGAGCGCTAAGTGAAGACTTAAGACAGTAGCTAGACGTGAAACAACGATGACTAAGACATTAGGCACTGCCAAAAAGAATGGTATGACCACATCAAAAGGATACCACCTGAGCTTCTGCCATGGCTAGCATTACATTTTATCCGAACTGGAAGACAGGATATAGGACGGCTAAGGAAGAGATGGAGACAACAGTTTTCTAAATTCCTTTGGTTTAGGAACGGGCCAATACCCACTCCCTGAAATGGGAGAGCGTAATGCGAAAGACACAAAGCAACAGCCCTGGAGGAACACTGTTTAATGTAGTGACTCAGGATCTTGCATATACGGATGATATTGATTTATTATCCGGGAAGAAACAGGACCTGGAAGAAAAGCTTGAAAAGTAGAAAGATATGGTGTGGAGATTGGGCTGACCATTAATCAAAATGGTTCAAATGGCTCTGAGCACTATGGGACTTAACATCTGAGGTCATCAGTCCCCTAGACTTAGAACTACTTAAACCTAACTAACCTAAGGACATCACACACTTCCATGCCCGAGGCAGGATTCGAACATGCGACCGTAGCAGCAGCAGCGCGGTTCCGGAGTGAAGGGCGTAGAACCGCTCGGCCTCAATGGCCGGCGACCATTAATCAAAGACCAAATATATATTAACTAGGAAAAGATATATTGAAGGAGTAAGAAACATGACTTTGAACGGAAAAGAATGTGCAGTGTGCTCCCTGCCTCCGTTGGATAAGCAGCTGAGCAGCAAGTCGTGTACTCCTAGCTCACTCATTTGTTACATAGTTTAATTCTTAATTTCTTTGCGTGCTTTTGGTACTTGCATTGTTCAATTCATAAATTTCGGGCGTATTATAGTATTTGAGAGTTGTAGCATCGCGTTTAATACCTGAATAGTGTAAATTCGCGGAGTCGTTTGTCTTTTGTTTTTGTTTTGAACGGCCAGTGTCGGTTGGTCACAGTCAGTGTGCTCCCTGCCGCCGTTGGATAAGCAGCTGAGCAGCAAGTCGTATACTCCGAGTTCACTCATTTGTTAAATAGTTTAATTCTTAATTTCTTTGCGTGTTTTTGGTACTTGCATTGTTCAGTTCATAAATTTCGGGCGTATTATAGTATTTGAGAGTGTAGCATCGCGTTTTAGTACCTGAATAGTGTAATTTCGCGTAGTCTCCTTCCGCCGCCGTGCAGTGTCAGCAGTGCGCAAGTAGCAGCATTACTGCATTTACTAGGCAATCTTGTATTTTAATAACCGTTTAAATTTTGTTGATTTGTTTGCGCTCTCTGTAGATTAGTTCAGACGTTCTTTGCAAAACAGTTTTTAGCATGGATAGGGACTGCAACTGCTGTGTTCGGATGCAGGCTGAGTTGGCATCCCTTCGCTCCCAGCTTCAGGCAGTGTTGGCTTCGGTCACACAGCTTGAGGCTGTTGCCAATGGGCATCACTGTGGGGGTCCGGATGGGGGTTTGTCGGGGACGGCCAGCTCGTTCCACGCATCCCCTGATCGGACTACGACTGTGGTTGCCCGGGATACTGCCCGCATTGAGGCTGATCCCTCACCTGTGGTAGAGTGGGAGGTCGTCTCAAGGTGTGGCAGGGGGCGAAAGACATTCCGGAGGGCTGAACGGAAAGCCTCTCCAGTTTGTCTGACGAACCGGTTTCAGGCTGATACTGATCTTCGGCCTGACATGGCTGCTCGTCCTGTTCCAGAGGTTGCCCCTCAGTCTGCAAGATCCGGGCAGTCGCAGAGGGTGGGCTTACTGGTAGTTGGGAGCTCCAACGTCAGGCGCGTAGTGGGGCCCCTTAGGGAAATGGCAGCAAGAGAGGGGAAGAAAACCAATGTGCACTCCGTGTGCATACCGGGGGGAGTCATTCCAGATGTGGAAAGGGTCCTTCCGGATGCCATGAAGGGTACAGGGTGCACCCATCTGCAGGTGGTCGCTCATGTCGGCACCAATGATGTGTGTCGCTATGGATCGGAGGAAATCCTCTCTGGCTTCCGGCGGCTATCTGATTTGGTGAAGACTGCCAGTCTCGCTAGCGGGATGAAAGCAGAGCTCACCAACTGCAGCATCGTCGACAGGACTGACTGCGGACCTTTGGTACAGAGCCGAGTGGAGGGTCTGAATCAGAGGCTGAGACGGTTCTGCGACCGTGTGGGCTGCAGATTCCTCGACTTGCGCCATAGGGTGGTGGGGTTTCGGGTTCCGCTGGATAGATCAGGAGTCCACTACACGCAACAAGCGGCTACACGGGTAGCAGGGGTTGTGTGGCGTGGGCTGGGCGGTTTTTTAGGTTAGATGGCCTTGGACAAGTACAGAAAGGGCAACAGCCTCAACGGGTGCGGGGCAAAGTCAGGACATGCGGGGACCAAGCAGAAATCGGTATTTTAATTGTCAACTGTCGAAGCTGCGTTGGTAAAGTACCGGAACTTCAAGCGCTGATAGAAAGCACCGAAGCTGAAATCGTTATAGGTACAGAAAGCTGGCTTAAGCCAGAGATAAATTCTGCCGAAATTTTTACAAAGGTACAGACGGTGTTTAGAAAGGATAGATTGCATGCAACCGGTGGTGGAGTGTTCGTCGTTGTTAGTAGTAGTTTATCCTGTAGTGAAGTAGAAGTGGATAGTTCCTGTGAATTATTATGGGTGGAGGTTACACTCAACAACCGAACTAGGTTAATAATTGGCTCCTTTTACCGACCTCCCGACTCAGCAGCATCAGTGGCAGAACAACTGAGAGAAAATTTGGAATACATTTCACATAAATTTTCTCAGCATGTTATAGTCTTAGGTGGAGATTTCAATTTACCAGATATAGACTGGGACACTCAGATGTTTAGGACGGGTGGTAGGGACAGAGCATCGAGTGACATTATACTGAGTGCACTATCCGAAAATTACCTCGAGCGATTAAACAGAGAACCGACTCGTGGAGATAACATCTTGGACCTACTGATAACAAACAGACCGGAACTTTTCGGCTCTGTATGTACAGAATAGGGAATCAGTGATCATAAGGCCGTTGCAGCATCCCTGAATATGGAAGTTAATAGGGATATAAAAAAAGGGAGGAAGGTTTATCTGTTCAGCAAGAGTAATAGAAGGCAGATTTCAGACTACCTAACAGATCAAAACGAAAATTTCTGTTCCGACACTGACAATGTTGAGTGTTTATGGAAAAAGTTCAAGGCAATCGTAAAATGCGTTTTAGACAGGTACGTGCCGAGTAAAACTGTGAGGGACGGGAAAAACCCACCGTGGTACAACAACAAAGTTAGGAAACTACTGCGAAAGCAAAGAGAGCTCCACTCCAAGTTTAAACGCAGCCAAAACCTCTCAGAAAAACAGAAGCTAAACGATGTCAAAGTTAGCGTAAGGAGGGCTATGCGTGAAGCGTTCAGTGAATTCGAAAGTAAAATTCTATGTACCGACTTGACAGAAAATCCTCGGAAGTTCTGGTCTTACGTTAAATCAGTAAGTGGCTCGAAACAGCATATCCAGACACTACGGGATGATGATGGCATTGAAACAGAGGATGACACGCGTAAAGCTGAAATACTAAACACCTTTTTCCAAAGCTGTTTCACAGAGGAAGACCGCACTGCAGTTCCTTCTCTAAATTCTCGCACAAACGAAAAAATGGCTGACATCGAAATAAGTGTCCAAGGAATAGAAAAGCAACTGGAATCACTCAATAGAGGAAAGTCCACTGGACGTGACGGGATACCAATTCGATTCTACACAGAGTACGCGAAAGAACTTGCCCCCCTTCTAACAGCCGTGTACCGCAAGTCTCTAGAGGAACGGAGGGTTCCAAATGATTGGAAAAGAGCACAGATAGTCCCAGTCTTCAAGAAGGGTCGTCGAGCAGATGCGCAAAACTATAGACCTATATCTCTGACGTCGATCTGTTGTAGAATTTTAGATGTTTTTTGCTCGAGTATCATGTCGTTTTTGGAAACCCAGATTCTACTATGTAGGAATCAACATGGATTCCGGAAACAGCGATCGTGTGAGACCCAACTCGCTTTATTTGTTCATGAGACCCAGAAAATATTAGATACAGGCTCCCAGGTAGATGCTATTTTTCTTGACTTCCGGAAGGCGTTCGATACAGTTCCGCACTGTCACCTGATAAACAAAGTAAGAGCCTACGGAATATCAGACCAGCTGTGTGGCAGGATTGAAGAGTTTTTAGCAAACAGAACACAGCATGTTGTTATCAATGGAGAGACGTCTACAGACGTTAAAGTAACCTCTGGCGTGCCACAGGGGAGTGTTACGGGACCATTGCTTTTCACAATATATATAAATGACCTAGTAGATAGTGTCGGAAGTTCCATGTGGCTTTTCGCGGATGATGCTGTAGTATACAGAGAAGTTGCAGCATTAGAAAATTGTAGCGAAATGCAGGAAGATCTGCAGCGGATAGGCACTTGGTGCAGGGAGTGGCAACTGACCCTTAACATAGACAAATGTAATGTATTGCGAATACATAGAAAGAAGGATCCTTTATTGTATGATTATATGATAGCGGAACAAACACTGGTAGCAGTTACTTCTGTAAAATATCTGGGAGTATGCGTGCGGAACGATTTGAAGTGGAATGATCATATAAAATTAATTGTTGGTAAGGCGGGTACCAGGTTGAGATTCATTGGGAGAGTGCTTAGAAAATGTAGTGCATCAACAAAGGAGGTGGCTTACAAAACACTCGTTCGACCTATACTTGAGTATTGCTCATCAGTGTGGGATCCGTACCAGATCGGTCTGACGGAGGAGATAGAGAAGATCCAAAGAAGAGCGGCGCGTTTCGTCACAGGGTTATTTGGTAACCGTGATAGCGTTACGGAGATGTTTAGCAAACTCAAGTGGCAGACTCTGCAAGAGAGGCGCTCTGCATCGCGGTGTAGCTTGCTCGCCAGGTTTCGAGAGGGTGCGTTTCTGGATGAGGTATCGAATATATTGCTTCCCCCTACTTACACCTCCCGAGGAGATCACGAATGTAAAATTAGAGAGATTAGAGCGCGCACGGAGGCTTTCAGACAGTTCTTCCCGCGAACCATACGCGACTGGAACAGGAAAGGGAGGTAATGACAGTGGCACGTAAAGTGCCCTCCGCCACACACCGTTGGGTGGCTTGCGGAGTATAAATGTAGATGTAGGTGTAGATGTAGCTTTAAATATCTTGGGTCACTGGTAGCTGAGAATAATGATAGGAGGGAAGAAATACATGCATGGATTGCAACTGGTGACTGGAGCTACTTTGCGTTAGTTAAAGTGTTTAAAGCAAGGAGCCTTAGTAGGAATCTGAAGCTGACTGCGTATCGTACAGTAGTTAGACCTGTGGTGATGGCGCAGTGGTTAGCACACTGGACTCCCATTCGGGAGGACGACGGTTGAATCCCGTCTCCGGCCCTCCTGATTTAGGTTTTCCGTGATTTCCCTAAATCGTTTCAGGCAAATGCCAGGATGGTTCCTTTGAAAGGGCACGGCCGATTTCCTTCCCAATCCCTCCCTAACCCGAGCTTGCGCTCCGTCTCTAATGACCTCGTTGTCGACGAGACGTTAAACACTAACCACCACCACCACCACCACCTGTGGTGATGTATGGTTCGGAGACCTGGACTATGACACAAAATTGGTGAGTAGTTGTTGCTGGGATGGGAAAGGAAGATACTTAAGAAAATCTCCGGGCCAGAGAATAATAAGGGTTTTTGGAGAATCAGAAATAAGGAGACGTACAACAAACCAAATATCATGACAGAAATAGAGAGTACGGGGTCTTTCAAAAAGAATATACGTATTTCTAATGGCTATGTTTATTATACTTTAAGACAAAGGAATATGAAACTTTATACTTATGTTTACGAACCTGTCAAATTCACATTACAGATGTTCAATATGTCCTCCATCAGCGACACGATGTAGTGCTACAACGATGATAATTATTATTTCGACGATGTCAAACCTTATTTTCATGATTTAAAGAAGTATTCATGATATTAAAAATGTAATTATAATTTTATCATTTTCATTTTTGTGCTCAGTGTATCAAAGACTTTCTAGTGCACGGAATAATTAGCATTGTTTGTACTACGAAACTATATATGATTGTTTAGGGTTAAGCATGTAATAATTCGATGTAAGACATTTTGTGGAGTCTGAATTTTGTTCTCGTACTAGTCGGTAGAGAAGGAAAAGTTCCTTAATCGATGTGAAGGGAGAAAGGCTGTAAAAAGGAAAGAGAGAGAAGGTAAATACAAGTTATTCAAAACAAATATCTCTAAAGTGTAACGCCTTATGATTTCCTGTAACTAAAAATTGCAAGGTCTAATCTGAGCCTGTCCTGAATAACAGCGAAGAACATTTATGTTATCATATATTCTCTTCGTTTGATCACGGTTGTGATTCGCATGTTTCTTATTGTTACGCGACGTGTTATGAATATTTTCATTATACGCGCAAAAGTGCACACAGCTTTAATCGAACCTGCGTCTTTCGGAAACGATAACTTTTAATCAGTACAATTACGCGAATACCGTCTAAATCGCAACCGTGGTCGCAAAAGTGTTTCCAGGACCAAATAATTCTTATAAAATGTGTATTCTCCAAAGCGAGCAGCATTGCACTATCGCTGACTCGTAACAATCGAAAGAGTAAAACCAATGCTTAAATAAAATTGCTACCTTTTAATAACTATTATTATCCCGTTAAATAAATAAATAGCAATTCAGTGGCTATCCAATCAATAAACAGAGGGGGCAATTCAACGAACAATATCACATCAGTTCTCATATTCCTCCCGTAATCGGGCTAGCGTGTTCTTCGTCAGTGATGTTATGGCAGTACGGATCCGGTTCTTCAAGTCTTCCAGATTCTGTGGGTGTGGTGGTACATAAACGTTGTCTTTAACGAAAGCCCACAGTGAGGGTGTCAATTCCCGTGACTGTGACTGTGGAGCCCACGTGAGACATGCTAAGTCGCCAGCTCCTTGACGACCACTGCAATGGCTCGGTAGAGTTTCATCCAGATGTTCACACATTTCACGACTCCAGTGAGGGAGTGTCCCGCCTTGTTGAAAAATGAACTTGTTGTCGTGCAGACTCGAAAACAACCAGTTTTGTAACATAGCGAGATACTGCTGACCGTTAACCATGTTTCCATCAAAGAAGAATGGGCCTTAAACAGATGATGTAGATATCGCACAAAACACATTGACTTTGGGAGAATCTCGTATATGTTCAGTGGCTGCATGTGGGTTCTGTAGGCTCCAAATTCGAACTTTGTGTTTGTTTACCTGACCACTAACACGGAAAGTCGCTTCATCACTGAACACGATGCGTTGTGCGAAAGTGTTATCATTGTCAATAGCATCGAGAATCTCGTTACAAAATGCCACACGTTTGGGTTTGTCATCAGGACCCAGAGCTTGTAACAGCTGTAACTTGTACGGCTTCACAACCAACCGACGTCTCAAAACACTCCCGACTGGCACGACGGGTTGATTTTGAAGGACTACGTTGGAAAGCAATTTGAATTCGTGCAACATTGTCTTCAGAAACACGAGGGCGGCCAGGACTCTTTCCTTTACATACAAATCCTGTACCTAGAAACTGTTGATACCATCTGCGAATATTCCACCCATTCGGAGCATCAATTTGGTATCTCAACCTGAAACGTCTTTGCACTGTAATCACGGAATTGCACACCGCAAACTGGAGAACACAAAATGATTTCTGCTGCGGAGTAGCCATTTTAAACACATGACGGTTACCAACCAAAACAGAAGACAACTGAAATCTAGCGGCTATTAATATAAACTAGACTTTGTATTGGTTTCTCCAGTAGCCGAGCCGTGGAGCAGCGATCGATAGTTTGGACAATATAATGCTTTGTAACACGTGTGTCCTTTTTGAAACACCCTGTAATACCTTGGTTGGGACACGTAGAAAGAACGGTGGAGGACAGCACAGTCACGAAAGTTTTTAAAGGAAAACCCGGTGGACGTCGTATAAGGAGAAAACCAAGAATCAGATGGCTAGACAACGTGGAAGAGGACTTGAGAAGGATGGGAGTTAGAAGATGGAGAGCGAAAGCAGCCAGCACAGTAAAGTGGGCGGAGAGTGTCCGGGAGTCCAAGACCCTACAAGGGCTGTAGCGCCAAGCAGTAAGTAGTGAAGTGGGAGGAAGAGGAGGAGGAGGAGGAGGAGGAGGAGAAGGAGGAGAAGGAGATGATGATGATGATGATGATGATGATGAAGTTACCTGAAGCCATAATTGTGGATATGATATAAATTGATGTAGTAGTCGAAAAAGAACTAGATGAACTGCCTTCACCGCTGGCCTGTGTACAATTGGGAATGGGCTGGTTCAAATGGCTCTGAGCACTATGGGACTTGACATCTATCGTCATCAGTCCCCCAGAACTTAGAACTACTTAAACTAACCAAACTAACCTAAGGACATCACACAACACCCAGTCATCACGAGGCAGAGAAAATCCCTGATCCCGCCGGGAATCGAACCCGGGAACCCGGGCATGGGAAGCGAAAACGCTACCGCACGACCACGAGCTGCGGACTTGGGAATGGGATTCCAAAATGAATCAGCTTCATACGCTTTGCAGATCTATGCCAAAAACAAATTTCCTTGGTCTAGAATCAGCTTTAATTCCTTACGAAATGGTTCAACACTTGGAAAAATGTGCACTGAAACTTTCCCAAAACACTTTTCTGTTAGAGGTATTTTACCGATTACGGAATCTGAACAGCCATTCGCTACCAGCCTTGAAACTTGTTTTCCTAATTTATCTGCAAATCTTTCCGTTACAGTCTGCAGTTCGCTCCATTTAACGGAATTCTGAACAGAGTTGTTTTTTGTATCAAGTGTAGAGAGTGTCATCATTGGTTGTGATTTTTGGTCCAGTTATCCGTTTTGTTTTCCAGCTAATTCTTCTTTTTTTAGCACAAAATACGAATTTTATTGCGAGATTTCTAAACGTTGTAAAATGTCGACCTAACTGCAACATTCTGACACAACACTTTGGGTGGAAGCAACGATTATGATTTTATCATGCTCTCTCATTTTATCTTTTAAAGTTAATGATTTATATTCAGTCGTAATATTCCTCTTTTTCTGTTGCGTTACTACTTGAATACACATGAGAAGCGATCGGAGAGATGGTATTTAACATAACTCGTCACGGGGGCTTGAGCATGAGATCTGAGCAAGCTTGGCTTAGTTGCCTGCTTGTGATCGAAAATAATACATACATAATAATAGTGGCTACCGTACTAAGACGTACGATGCAATGTTACTACGGAAATGCCGAGGGTCACACAGCTGATAACTTGGAATTACGGAGTGTTTGCGGGAGGTCTCTCATGACTTTCGCTTAAATTTATCGAGTGTACCAAAAGACATATGATTTCCTCTACTTATCGAGGTTTTTTAAAGCGACCGTACGACTACAAAACCTGATAAAGTGAAGCACCCAGAAGACATGGACAAACAAATACCATTGGGGAGGGTATAAATGATGAGAGTTGCAATTCTCTGTGACAGGTAACAAGGGCATAAGTGTGCATTAGCGTTTGTCCTACCAGGCCTGGTCGGGTATGTAAGGGGGTGTGAACGGCGTCAGTTGTTAAGTGACTAGTATTAAGGACACGGATGTGCCATGTACTAGTTTGAGAGAGCGTTATCAGCAACTGCCAGAGTTTCAAAAAGACTCAATTGTGGATCTCGTTGTAGCCGGCTTGCCGAAAAGTGCAATATCTAGATTTGTGGAGCATTCGGATGTGACAGTAGGATTTTGGACTGCATGGGAACGTGAGGGCAGATATCCCCGTCGTCAAAGTTCCAGTTTACCAGATCTGACCAATGCCATCGAGGATTGCTGTATGATGTACCAAGCACATTGCAATCCTTTGATAGATAACTAATACGAATTCCAGCTGAGATAACGCTTGTGGTGTCACGTCACACCTAAGGCAACTGGGAAATTTATATTCAAGGTTACTCTGGGGAACGCCTGTCCTGGACATGCACCTGACGCAATTGTATGTGGTACATACTAGGTCATGCTTTATCCGATACTGATCACGTGGTCAGCAGGAACTTGTGTGTGATGCAGTTTAGTCAGGATGTAACGTGATATTCCGCCCATGTGTTGTAGTAACAAAAGTGGAAGGGGAGAGCTAGAGTCTTACTGGTCCACCGGGGAAGGGATAACCTTCATTTTCCCAACAATTTAGTGCCATGCAGTTGTCCAAGATGCGTAGGCGGGGTATCGGGGTACATCCCGACCTTGAGTGACGCAAGTGTGTGCCGACCAAATGGTCGGTATCAGGGTGCACCATGACCTTGAATGTACCATATACAGATATGTCATATATTGGCCAGGATGGGGGTTTTCCGAGGTGACCTTGAATATAGCTCGCCCAACTGCCACAGGCATAGCGCGACACCGGAAGTAACCTTGAAATAGAATCATTAAATCATTATCTCAGCCCGAAATCTTTTTGTTAATTTACTCCCCTTCACATCTGCTCATACCACTGGAGAACAAGTAACACACCCCGTGTCATCCTGCACCACTGGTCGGAGTCTAGGAGCAGCTGGTCTACGAAATAACCATACGATTCGTATGTTGCCAACGTACCAGAACAAAAAGGGCTGCTTTTGGCGTGGTGCCGTGACCAGGAACAATGGACTGGTATTAAATGGCGTTACATTGTGTTCAGTGGTGCATCACAGCTGTGCACTACCCTGGGTAATCAGGGCGGCGCCCTGAGGTGGGTTTCCATTATTCTAATGTTTTGGACAGCCACGGCAGTGGCACTCGTGGCATCATGGTGTTGGCAGCCGTCAGGAATGACTTCAGGTCACGGCTGGAAGTGACTGGGGAAATGGTTGTACATCGCAGACATCCTGCATGCTCATTTGTTACTTCTCATGACACAGTGGCGCCATTTTTTAAGCTGTCATTATTCTACTTGCATACTCTGCAAATCACATTGAAGTGCCTGGCTGAGGTTCATCGAGCCACCTTCACAATTCTCTATTATTCCAATCTCGTATAGTGCGCGGAAAGAACGAACAGCTGTATCTTTACGTACGAGGTCTGATTTCCCTTATTTTACCATGGTGGTCGTTTCTCCTTATGTAGGTCGGTGTCAACAAAATATTTTTGCATTTGGAGGAGAAAGTTGGTGATTGGAATTTCTTGAGAAGATTCGCCACAACGAAAAACGCCTTTGTTTTAATTATGTCCACTCCAAATCCTGTATCATTTCAGTGATACTGTATGCCATAGTTTGCGATAGTATAAAACGTGATGTCCTTTCTTGAACTTTTTCGTTGTGCTCCGTCAATCCTATCTGGCAAGGATCCCACACTGCGCAGCAGTCTTCTAAAAGAGGACGGAAAAGTGTAGTGTTGGCAGTCTCCTTAGTAGATCTGTTACATTTTCTAAGTTTCCCGCCAATAAAACGCAGTCTTTGGTTAGCCTTCCCCATAACATTTTCTGTGTGTTCCTTCCAATTTAAGTTGTTCGTAACTGTGATTCCTAGGTGATTAGTTGAATTTGCGGTCTTCAGATTAGACTGATTTATCGTGTAACGGTAGTTTAACGGACTCCTTCCAGCACTAATGTGGATGACCCCACACTATTCATTATTTAGGGTTAACTACCAATTTTCGCACCATACAGATACCTTTTCTAGATCGTTTTGCTATTTGTTTTGATCTTCTGTTGACTTTATTAATCAATAAATGACAGCGTCATCTGCAGACAACTTAAGACGGCTACTCAGATTGTCTCCCAAATTGTTTATAGAGAACAGCAAACGGCCACTACCTTGGGGGACGCAGAAATCACTTCTGTTTCACTCAATGACTTTCCGTCAATTACTAACTGTGACCTCTCTGACAGGAAATCACGAATCCAGTCACATAAGTGAGACGATTCTCCATAAGCACGCAATTTCACTACAAGCTGCTTGGTGTGGTACAGTGTCAAGAGCCTTCCGGAAAGCCAGAAATACTGAATCGATCTGAAATCCCTTATCAGTACCACTCAGCACTTCATGCGAGTAAAGAGCTAGTTGCGTTTTACAATAACGATATTTTCTAAATCCGAGTTGACTGTTTGTCAATAGACTGTTCTCTTCGAGGTAATCGATCATGTTCGAACATAATATATGTTCCATAATCCTGCTGCACATCGACGTTAATGATATGGGCCTGTAATTTAATGAATTACTCCTACTACCTTTCTTGAATATTGGTGTGATCTGTGCAACTTTCGAGTCTTTGGGTACGGATCTTTCGTCGAGCGAACGGTTGTATATGATGGTTAACGATGGAGCTATTGCATCAGGAACCTAATACGTATACAGTCTGGAACAGAAGACTTGCTTTTACAAAGTGATTTAAGCTGCTTCACTACTCCGAGGATATCTACTTCTACGTTACTCATGTTTGCAGATGTTCTTGAATCGAATTCTGGAATATTTATTTCGTCTTCATTTGTGAAGGCATTTCGGAAGACTGTGTTCAGTAACTCTGCTTTGGCAGCACTGTCTTGGGTGGTATCTCCATTGCTATCGCGCAGAGAGGGCATTGATTGTGTCTTGCCGGAAGCATACTTCACATACGATCAGAATCTCTTTCGATTTTCTTCACGATTTCGAGAAAAAGTTTCGTTGTAGAGCATTGAAGTCCACGCTTAATTTCCAGCTTCTGTAAAAGATCGTCAATCTTGGGGATTTTGCGTCTGTTTAAATTTGGCATGTTTGTTTCGTTGTTTCTGCAACAGTGTTCTGACCTGTTTTATGTACCAAGGAGGATCAGCTTCGTTGTTTGTTAATTTATTTGGTATAAATCTCTCAATTGCTGCGGATACTATTCCTCTGAATTCAAGCCACAGCTGGTCTCCACTTATATTATTAATTGCGAACGAATGGAGATTGTCTCTGAGGAAGGCGTCAAGTGAATTGTTATCTGCTTTTTTCAACAGGCATATTTTTCGTTTATTTTTTGGAGGATTTTGGTCTACAATATTCAGTCTCACTACGACAACCCTCTGATCACTAATCCCTGTATCTGTTTTTATGCTGGTTATTAACTCAGGATTACTTGTTGCTAAGAGGTCAAGAGTATTTTCACAGCCGTTTGCTATTGGTATGGGCTCATGAACAAACTGCTCGAAATAATTTTCAGAAAATGCGCTTAGCACAATTTCGGATCATGTTTTAGGCGTACCTGCGGAAGTAAACATGTATTTTCGCCAACATTTCGAGGGTACATTAAAGCCACCACCAACTATAATCGTATGAGTCGGGTACGTGTTTGAAATCAAACGCAAGTTTATTCGTCCACATGTGGCACATGTGTCTGTGACCTGTTTGCGTGATGCTGAAGTACTGCTGGCCCAGCAAGATGAATAGATATGTCTCCGACAGAACATGGGTTGGAGCATGTCGGAGCTCCCTGTGCCAGTAACCACGTTATCAAATACCAGTTACAACAGAGGTAAGCCATCTTTCCTCAGGAGGTGGTACAATGCTTTTACGAAAATGTTCCTAAGCGTGTCACTGTAAGCATCTAAGCCAGTGGGAGCGCTCATCCTACTGATAAGGAAGCTCTTAGTCCCAAGTTTCTAAATTTGACTCGATTTTGTAATCTCCGAAATAACTTCACATTCCCGCTGAACCCATGAAGTTTCACTTAATTTTCTCTTTCCATTTTTTTCATATGAATGCATGATGCCTCTTCTTTATGACTTGCCCAGAAGACAAGAGGCCGATAGGTGGTGCTAGGTGAAAATGTGGCTCAAGGGGGGGGGGGGGGGGGGGGCACTCAGACATGATCCCTGCTTTTTCGATAAACAGTGTCAGGATGGCTCTGTGGTTAACGCAACAGCCTACTAAGGAGATCCCAGGTTCGAGTCCCGATCTGGCTCACATTTTCAGTCGTTGCTGCCGATCCCGCATAATGTACCGATGCAGCTCATATCATCAGTTATGTTCCTCCTCCCCCCCCCCCCCCCACCTTCAGGTTACATAATTCCCCTTATGTCGTTAGGTAGTGTATTTCGATTTATGGATAAACTGACTTATCAGGTTTCGAGTCACCCTAAAGTCGACTGTTTTGCACAACTACACGAGTAATCCTACTGGCGCAAAACAGGTTTCTCAATTGTACTAGTATATGCACAATTTTTTAAAAAAGTTCGAAGCCTTAGTATTAAAAAATAAAGACACTGTTTGCGCCCATGTGGAGTAGCTTACATGTGGTGCTGTGCCGGCAGGTGGGGAAACCGCTGTACCTGTACGTGAAGGTGGACGACCCTTCGAGCCCGATCAGCCTCAAGACGGAGGTGCGGGTTCGCGTCCTGAACGACACGTCGTCGGCCGGCGGCGCCAGCGACCTCCCCCGCTACCCCCCCGGGCTGCTGCAGCCACACTACCTGCCGGCGCCGCCCACGCTGCTGCCGCGCCCGGGATCTGCGCCGGGCCCTGGACCCGGCACGGGGGCAGGGGCAGGGGTGGGGATGGGGCTCGCCTTCAGCCGCAGGCCGCCCACCGCTACGCCCAACTACAGGACCACCAACACGTCGACGTCGACGACGACATCGACGCCGTCGCCTCCGGCGCCATCGCCTTCGCCACCGTCACCGCTGCCACCAGATCTCAATCCAGGTACCACAGCACACACCTGCCCTTGCTGTTTATGTGTAATCTGTGTCGAACTAAAGGCCGAGATGGTGGCATGATATAGGTTAGCAAACGCAGATACCTCCCGCTGGGAACCCAGCAATAGTTCTCATTAATATACACAACATCTTTACATCTACACTGTGTGCCTACTCTAATGAGCCAAAATATTATGACCAGCTGCTTAATAGCTTGTCGGTCTGTCTTTGGATCGAAATGTCTCACTGATCCTGCTTTCAGCAATCCAAAAGATTGTTGATAGGCTTGTGGAGGTAAGTCGCATTAGATGTCTACGCACAGGTAATGTACTTCGCATAAATAACGGGCAGCTGATTTGCGTACGTGATGATGGTGGCCGATAGTGACCCATATGGATTCCATAGGATTTACATCAGACGAATTTGATCTCTGAGACATCAACGTTAGCTCACTATAAATCTACTGAAACTACTATAGCGTGGTTCTACTTGCGACAAACGGACAAATTTTCTGCTGAAGGATGACATGGCCCAAGGGGAAACATCAAACATGAAGGGATGCAGGTGGTTCGCAGCTGTCAGCGTGTCTTCTATTACTGTCACCGTTCGGAAGCAAAGGCAGAAGAATCTCTTCCATAGCATAATCCTGCACTGTTTACCTCTATAACGACATTTTTGGAGACGGCCATCGACCTAGTGAAGCAAAAATGTGATCCACCCGAAGAGCCAACACCTTGCCATTGATCGACGATCAAGTCCCGATAGTCCCGTACCCAATGCGATCGTAACACACGATGCCGTTTTGTCAACATGTGAACACCTAGGCATGGTCTTCTGTGGAGTTCCATTTTCAACAATGTACACTAATGGCCATTAAAATTGCTACACCACGAAGATGACGTGCTACAGACGCGAAATTTAACCGACAGGAAGAAGATGCTGTGATATGCAAATGATTAGCTTTTCACAGCATTCACACAAGGCTGGCGCCGGTGGCGACACCTACATCGTGCTGACATGATGAAAGTTTCCAACCGATTTCTCATACACAAACAGCAGTTGACCGGCGCTGCCTGGTGAAACTTTGTTGTGATGCCTTGTGTAAGGAGGAGAAATGCGTACCATCACGTTTCTGACTTTGATAAGGGTGGGATTGTAGCCTATCGAGATTGCGGTCCATCGTACCGCAACATTGGTGCTCGCGTTGGTCGTGTTCCAATGACTGTTAACAGAATATGGAATCGGAGGGTTCAGGAGGGTAATACGGAACGCCGTGCTGGATCCCAACGGCCTTGTATCTCTAGCAGTCGAGATGACAGTTATCTTTTCCGCATGGCTGTAACGGATCGTGCACCCACGTCTCGATCCCCGAGTCAACAGATGGGGACGTTTGCAAGACAACAACCATCTGCACGAACAGTTCGACGACATTTGCAGCAGCATGGACTATCAGCTCGGAGACCATGGCTGTGGTTACCCTTAACGCTGCATCACAGACAGGATCACCTGCGATGGTGTACTCAACGACGAACCTGGGTGCACGACTGGCAAAACGTCATTTTTTCGGATGAATCTAGGTTCTGTTTACAGCATCATGATAGTCGCATCCGTGTTTGGCGACATCGCGGTGAACGCTCATTGGAAGCGTGTATTCGTCATCGCCATAATGGCGTATCACCCGGCGTGATGGTATAGGATGCCATTGGTTAGACGTCTCGGTCACCTTTTGTTCGCATTGATGGCACTTTGAACAGTGGACGTTACATTTCAGATGTGTTACGTCCCGTGGCTCTAC
Organism: Schistocerca americana; assembly: GCF_021461395.2. Taxonomy (NCBI): domain Eukaryota; kingdom Metazoa; phylum Arthropoda; class Insecta; order Orthoptera; family Acrididae; genus Schistocerca; species Schistocerca americana. The sequence continues at coordinate 1,043,146,971 of NC_060119.1, forward strand.
CCTTCATTCGATCCCTGCGAAACCCTACATTTCAGCAGGATAATGCACGACCTATGTTGCTGGCCCTGTACGAGCGTTCGTGGATACAGAAAATGTTCGACTGCTGCCGTGGCCAGCATGTTCTCCAGATCTCTCACCAATTGGAAACGTCTGGTCAATGGTGGCCGAGCAACTGGCTCGTCACAATACGCCAGTCACTACTCTTGATGAACTATGACATCGTGTTGAAGCTGCATGGGCAGCTGTACCTGTTCACGCCATCCAAGCTCTGTTTGACTGAATGCCCTGCCGGCCGAAGTGGCCGCGAGGTTCTAGGCGCTACAATCTGGAACCGAGCGACCGCTACGGTCGCAGGTTCAAATCCTGCCTCGGGAATGGATGTGTGTGATGTCCTTAGGTTAGTTAGGTTTAATTAGTTCCAAGTTCTAGGCGACTGATGACCTCAGAAGTTAAGTCGCATAGTGCTCAGAGCTATTTGAACCATTTTGAACTCAATGCCCAGGCGTATCAAGGCCGTTATTACGGCCAGAGGTTGTTGTTCTGGGTACTGATTTCTCAGGATCTATGCACCCAGATTGCGTGAAAATGTACTCACAAGTCAGCTCTAGTATAATATATTTGTCCAATGAAAACCCGTTTATCATCTGCATTTTTTCTTGGTGTAGCAACTTTAATGGCCAGTAGTGTATGATGAGCGGTGTGCTCCTAAGCACTTGTGCGTCTACCAGCATTGTGCTCTTTCAGCAGACATGCTACAGATCACCATCCATTCTACTTTAAAGAGCAGACAAGCCTCCGAACACCACGTTCTGTGAAGAGTCGCTGACATCCAACCATTCAGCGCCTAGTGGTAGTTTCACCGTCCTTCTACCTCTTTCTGGAAATGCTCAGGGCAGTAGCACGTGAACATTCGACCAGCTTCGCCGTTTTCGAGATACTCGTTCACAGGTTCTGCGCAATAATAACCTGCCCTTGGTCAAAGTCGCTTTCCTCTGTGGATTTCCGCATTTGCAGCCCATACTTTCACTACGGTGATCGCTGTCCGTGCTGCCCCGCTTACATACTTTTGTTATCGTGTCACGTGCCTGCATCGCCACCGGGTAGCGTCCAAAGTCGCGGTGGGCAGTGGTCATAATGATTTGGTTCATTAGTGTGTAGACGGACTATGAGGAATTGTAATAGGACCAAGATGGTTAAGTTTAGATTAGAAACTCGTGTCCGAAAAGGTACCGTTTTCCCGCTGAAAGCAAAATATCACACGTTGCTCTCTGATTCCTACTGCTCGTTGTTAAAAGCAGGGCTCGACGTGATAACCGCCAACAGATGCGGTACCTCTGTGCCATGTTCCGGTACACACGATCATCAGTCCCTGGTCCTCCGGCATCCGTTGCAGCCATAAGCCGCACCAGTAGGTCTTTTTCGGATGCCGCAGGGGTCTTCGAAATCAAGGGTTACGTGTGTCCCCACAAGTAGTAATCTAGGGATTCAGGTCGGGAGAAAGTGCAGGCCAAGCAACCAGCCACCGCGGTCTATCCACTATCGCCAAAATCCTTGGGCCAGATGATCTTGGCCTTCAAGTGAAAAATGAGATTGTGTGCCATCGTGCTGGAACCACAAGTTTCGGCGCGCATGCAGTGGCACATTTTTATAAAGGTGTGCACCCATTCCACCGAACTTCGCTGTACATTAACAACATGTCGGAGTATTCCGCAAACGTGTAGTTGACCATGTTCAGCAGTAACACAATAAAAATGAAATATACGTACCGCTTGGACTCAGATGTGCAGTGAGAGCTAAGGCCACAAGCACAACAGCAGGTACAGACCTCTCTGGGCAGATCACAAACTCAATGAACTGCATGTAAACAGACATGTAGTTGGCGTGAAACATCAGGCGTTCAGTGAACGACGTACCTAACACTCTAGTCAGTGGCACCGAAACTGCGAGAGATTTCAACAAGTGTTGTACTATTTCACGTGTAGCGGCAAAACGGCACGTTCCGGCACATGAGTTAAAATTAACCGATTTGGTCCCAAGTACAGGTCCTCAGCGTCTCTAAATTTAGTTACACCCTACATAAACCGCGAGATACGTTAGGGTGTGTGACGGAGGGTTATTTTCTCTACCAGTGTCAGTCCCCACATTTGCTATTCCAGTCGCTAATCTTCACATGTATCGCCGTCTTCACATGGATCGTGCATTCGACTGACAACTTTGCGCGTGCCGAATTTGTAATGTCATAGCCTAGAAAAATAACGTTTTAGTGTCTCCCATTGTGTAGAGGAATATTAAGCATGCCAGTTATACTGAACACACTTTTGATAGTAGACAAATGCGATGGAAGATCTCCACGTACATAACATGCAGACCATCTCTCTTTCCATTACAATATTGGAAGACGCCATACTGGATTTCATATTTGAAGGGTATAATGTTGTTGTTGTTGTGGTCTTCAGTCCCGAGACAGGTTTGATGCAGCTCTCCATGCTACTCTATCCTGTGCAAGCTTCTTCATCTCCCAGTACTTACTACAACCTACATCCTTCTGAATCTGCTTAGTGTATTCAGCTCTTGGTCTCCCTCTACGATTTTTACCCTCCACGCTGCCCTCCAATGCTAAATTTGTGATCCCTTGATGCCTCAAAACATGTCCTACCAACCGGTCCCTTCTTCTTGTCAAGTTGTGCCACAAACTCTTCTCCCCAATTCTATTCGATACCTCCTCATTAGTTATGTGATCTACCCATCTAATCTTCTGCATTCTTCTGTAGCACCACATTTCGAAAGCTTCAATTATCTTCTTGTCCAAACTATTTATCGTCCGTGTTTCACTTCCATACATGGCTACACTCCATACAAATACTTTCAGAAACGACTTCCTCACACTTAAATCTATACTCGATGTTAACAAATTTCTCTTCTTCAGAAACGCTTTCCTTGCCATTGCCAGTCTACATTTTATATCCTCTCTACTTCGACCGTCATCAGTTATTTATTGTATCTTAAAACTTAGGAATCTACGCCTTTTCGAAGCACAAGCACACTCAGTATCTTAAAAATGTGCCATGAAGTTACAGAAAACTTCGTATTGGTGGTCCAAAAATTTTTATATTAAACTCGTGTTCTATGAAAGTATGCCGTTTGAAGGCATCAGTACTCTGAAGATCCACCAAAACTCTATGTTCCTTACCGACTTCTTATAATTAGGTCAGGTAATATTTTTCATATGGGTCATCATTCTTCTGACTGATTTGATGCGGCTTGTAGCGAACTCTTCTCTTATGCCAAATTCTTCATCTTAATCCTAGATCATCAATTATTTGTTGGATATATTTCACTTTCTGTCTCCCTCTCCAGCTCCAGAACGTATTCCATGATGTCCTAAAACATGTTCTATCGCCCTGTTCTTTCTTCTTGTCAGTGTTTCCCATATGTCCGTTTCTTCACTGATTCTGAGGAGAATCTCTCCATTCCTTACCTTATCAGTCCAGAAAATTTTCAGTATTCTTCTACAGCACTAGATCTCGAACGCTTCGCTGCAGCTTACCTATAGTTCACGAATTACTGTTGTACAATGCTGTGCTGTAAACGTATTCTCGGAAATTTCATCCTTAAATTAAGGCGTATGTTTGACGTTAGCAGGTTTCTCTTGGCCAGGCGTGTTCTCTTTTTCTGTGCTTGTCTCTTTTTTATGCTCGCTTTGCTTCGCGCACCATGGTTTGTTTTGCTTCCAAGGTAGCAGAGTCCCTTAACTTCGTCTACTGTGTGAACACTAGGTTTTGTGTCAAGTGTTGCTATTCACATTCCTACCACTCCACTCCTCATTACTATCGTCTTTCTTCGGTTTGCTCTCAGTCCATATTCTGTAGTCATTAGAGTGCTCATTCCATTCAGCGGATGTAATTCTTCTTTCCCTTCACTTAGGATAAGAATGTCATCAGCAAATCTTACCATTGATATCCTTTCACCCTGAATCTGGATCATACTGTTACTTTTTTCACGTGTGGGTTGAATAGTAGGCCTGAAAGATTGCATCTAATCTGCTTTTTAATCCGAGCACGTCGTTCTTCGTCCTCTGATCTTATTATTGCCACTTGATTCTTACACTTGTTGTATATTTATTATCTTTCCCTGTAGCTTACTCCGTTTTCCTTAGCATTTCGAACATCTCGCACCATTTTACGCTGCCGAACACTTTTTCCAGGTAGACAGATCCTATGAACGTGTCTTGACTTTTCATCAGTCTTGCTTCCATTATCAAGCGCAGCGTTCGTGCTGCCTATCTTGTGCCTTTACCTTTCCAAAAACAAAACTGATCGTCATCTAAGGCGTCCCCAACTTTTACTATTCTTCTGTACGTTATTCTTGTCACTATCTTGGATGCTTGAGCTGTTAATCTTATTGTGCGATAGTTCACACACTTATCTCGACTCGCTGTCTTCGGAACTGTGTGGATAGTATCTTTCCGCAAGTCTGATCGTGCGTCGGCACTCTCAGACTCTACACGCGAACCTGAATAGTCGTTTAGTTAACACTTCCTCCCATGATTTTAGAAATTTTGATAGACTGCCTTGTTTCAAAATCATCCAAAGCGCTTTTAAATTCCGATTCTAAGATTAGATCCGCTATCTCTTCTGTACCGACTCCTGCTTCTTTTTCTAGTAGCCGGCCGCTGTGACCGAGCGGTCCTAGGCGCTTCAGTCCGGAACCGCGCTGCTTCTACGGTCGCAGGTTCGAATCCTGCCTCGGGCATGGATGTGTGTGATGTCCTTAGGTTAATTAGGCTTGTAAGTCTAGGGGACTGATTACCTCATATGCTAAGTCCCATAGTGCTCAGAGCCATTTTTTTCTAGTACGCCGTCAGACAAATGCTCTCCCTCGTAGGGGTCTTCAACGTACCGTTTCCATCCAACCGCTCTTTCTCCTGCTTTAACAGTGTAATTCTCGTCACACCCTTAATTTACCGACCACGCCTATAATTTTACCAAATGCTGTTTTGACTTTCCTACATGCTGAGGTAGCTCTCCAGGGGATCATCTCTTTATGGGATTTATGTTGTTGTATTCCTGGCTTTCGCTGAACATTTATTTACTTCTTCTTTCGGCGATCAGATGAAATATTTCATCTGTTACCCAAGATGGTGCATGACTTCTGTGCCTGGTTGTCTTGGGATCGGAAGGATTGCGAAACAGGACATTGAACATCTTTCGTGACCCAACTAGTTTTTAACTGCATTTATTAAGGGTTGTATTCTGGCTGCTTAGAGCTGAACATTGATCTTTCCTTTGAAACAGTAATAATAGACATTAACCCTGTTTGGGATCGAATATTAAAAAGTCACACAAATGCTTACTTTACGATAAATTGCAAGAATATTATTCCTTGATCTGACACATTATTTGAAGAGGGCAATACTTGTCTGGACAAATAATTTCAGTGCTTGCTGTAAGTGAAGTTACTAGAAATCATTAATTGTGGTTATAGAACAAATTGTTCACATACATACATCATTACTTAATTAATAGAAGTATTAAAGATCAGAGAATATTACTAGTAAAGAGCTGTCTTAATGGGAGGTAAAGCACACACACACACACACACATATATATATATATATCAGAAGCTCTGCTTATGAACAAGCCACGCAGTGGCTGATACCATGCCCCGACGTCTCTAGCATAATCGGGAAGCCTCACAAACTGGCACCCGACACATACACTGACACAAACACTTCAAAATGGTTCAAATGGCTCTGAGCACTATGGGACTTAACATCTATGGTCATAAGTCCTCTAGAACTTAGAACTACTTAAACCTAACTAACCTAAGGACAGCACACAACACCCAGCCATCACGAGGCAGAGAAAATCCCTGACCCCGCCGGGAATCGAACCCGGGCGTGGGAAGCGAGAACGCTACCACACGACCACGAGATGCGGGCACAAACACTTCACACCGATGAACGTTTATTGACATTGCGGCTCCTGTCGCAAAATCCAGTTAACTTTAAGTGACTAAAGAGCGGACAACGCCAGAAGTCTGGAAACTTTCCTTAAATTTCAGGTCAGAAGAAACAATTAAGCTGGTGCGCATCCAAATGTATTATAGAGCCACACATGTGGCCACTTGCGGAACCGCCCCCGAAAGTGCACGGAAAGCGGCAATTATTTCACTGACCAAATTAAGTGCGCTAAGAGATTTTACAAGACAGCTACTGTGATAAATCACTGCGGAAACCCGCAATTACGGGTTTAGCGCCACGCTCTCTCTCACAACACGGTGTAACAATTATCTGGAAACACCAGGAAGCTACAGTAACCTGTTCAAAACTAAACAGGACAAAACGTACTAAGTGAAATGCGGGTGTTTAACACGAGTTAATTCCCTCCCATAAAACATTGGCACAACATGCGGCAAGTAACAAGATCATACAAATGATGATTAATTTACACAAAGGACTAGCCCAGTACTCTTGGCAACCTTAAACATACCTGGAAATGCTCTAGTGAAAAGAATAATAATTAATTCCTCATGGAACTTACAATCGTGACTGTTGGCATAACAGCTGATTAAACTACAAAGCAACACATTAGAATGTTTCAAATACCTTAAAAGAGCCCAGTAAATACACACAGCCGTTTAAAAGCAGTTAATGTGACAGACTGTTGGTGAGAATAATTTCGGGCTCCAGCGTGATGAAATACATCTCGTGCAGCCACAAACAACCCCCTTCAGTATACAGTCGTATTTAGAAAGCTGAGTAGCAAAGGAATAAACTACCAGCAACATTTCGTAAAGACCAAAAAATCTTGGAAAACTCACTCAGAAAATACACAATTCTCACAGTATGGGTCTTTTTCTTCTTCTTTTTCCTCTTCGTCTTCTCTCGTTTTTTATTTATTTTTAAACAGTAATTTAATCCACACATTAGTGCCACTTAAAGCGCGGAAGGCAGAGCAGTGATTGCGATCTGATCGTTAAGACTTCTACTATCAAATCCTCGGTGGGACGAAATTAATAGTTCCAAGAACAAATCGAAATGGGTTGAAGCGACCCGAATGCGAACAAAAAAAAAAAAAAAAAAAAAAATGCTCACAACGATATTGTCAGTCTTTCACCAGGTGAGCACGTGAGCAAGTATTAAAGGCGACGGAAGTTCTCAAAGTTGGTCACCCGGCATAATGCAGAAAGGTCACGGCGGGGATGGAGCAGCCCGCAGCGCGCGTGGTCTTCCTGCGTCAGTGTAGTGGAACTGCTCCACAAAGCGGCATCTGACGGAAGAATCCACGGAGACTGGCAACCAGTGTCATCCTGCCGGCCGACGATTCCACCTTGATGCGTTTACGTATCCACCGTAGAACCGCCTCCATGCTCGGGCTACACATCAGGATCCACAGAGCGGATCCACGCGATCACAACACGGACCTACCCCACCGTTACTCTCCGTCGTCGACAAACCGTCCCTCTTCCCCAGTCCTCACTCCAAGCGACTTAACGTCCAAACCTCTTCCTGCCGTCTGCACGGAACGGATCTCGCGCCCGCTCTCTCTTGCCAGAGCCAAACATAACCACTTCCAGAGCGTGAAGCGAGGTATCGAAAGCAGGCACGCTCACAAGGTTTCTCCACAGTTACTTTTCTTGTACATGTATTTGCCTGTCCAACATCTGCGATTACCCTGTTGAGAGATGTCCGTTTCCCTCCAACTGAGGTCCGCAGCTCGTGGTCGTGCGGTAGCCTTCTCGCTTCCCACGCGCGGGTGCCCGGGTTCGATTCCCGGCGGGGTCAGGGATTTTCTCTGCCTCGTGATGACTGGGTGTTGTGTGATGTCCTTAGGTTAGTTAGGTTTAAGTAGTTCTAAGTTCTAGGGGACTGATGACCATAGATGTTGAGTCCCATAGTGCTCAGACCCATTTGACCCTCCAACTGAAATGCATCCTACGCTACTCATTATAGCCTCAGAACACTCTAAGCGTATCATTTTTTTTATTTTAGTCTGGTGTCTTCCGACTGGTTTGATGCTGCCCTCCATGAATTTGTGTCCTGTACCAACCTCTTCATCTCAGAACACCTCTGCAACCTACGTCCTTAATTATTTCCAGGATGTACTCCATTCTCTGTCTTCCTCTACAACTTTTACCCACTACAGCTCCCTCTAGAACCATGGCAGTTATTCGCTGATGTCTTAAAAGATGTTCTATCGTCCTGTCCTTTCTTCCTGTCAATGTTTTCGTATATTACCTTCCTCTCCGATTCTGCGCAGAACCTCTTCGTTCCTTACCTTATCAGTTCACCTAATTTTTAACATTTATCGGTAGAACTGAAACGTCCCCTTTGAAAAATTAAGAATGAATGTTCTGGTAAACTTCTACGTTATTTGATTTTTTAACAGCTGTGCAAAACTCAACGTACTCTGACAGTTTTCTCTTTACTTATTCTGATCACCACTAAACCGACACACAATATTTTTAGCGCAACGCAATCTGACTTTCAATAATCCCTACAAAAGAATGGCTGCTCTGACTAACAACAACTTATACCTTTCATGATTACTTACCTCACAAAAATTTTCGTTACTCGATCTACTGCAATACAGAGAGCGCCAATACTGCCAGTTAAATAAAAGATTCTAACTACTGAAGGCACTAACTACTGATAGGCATAGTTAGCAAATGAAAGATTTTGATAGAGAACAAACAATGTATTTACCTTAATAGTCTTCAAAATTCACATAACATCCAGTCTTACAAATTTCCTTTTTCTGACGGACACACATCCAGATCGTCCGCTCTCAAAACTCTGGCATCTCTCTCCCCACATCCACCACTGCTGGCGGCTCACCTCCAACTTCACAACACTACGCGCTGTTCACATCCAACAGCCCAACACTACACAAGCGACTATTCCAACAGTGAGTCCAACCAGCCACAGACTGCACACAGCGCAGTCAGCGATTTTCACACAGAGCAATACGTGATGTTACCAACATAAAAACCTAAACAGCCTACTTACAGAACCACATCTCAAATGCTTCGATTCTCTTCTGTTCCGGTTTTCCTACAGTTCATGTTTCACTGACATATAATGCTGTGCTCGAGATGTACGTTCTCAGAAATTTCTTCCTGAATTTAAGGCCTTTGTTTGATACTAGTAGACTTCTCTTAGCCAGGAATATCCTTTTTGCCAGTGCTGCTGTTGATGTCCTCCTTGTTCTGTCCGTCAGTGGTTATTTTGCTGCGTAGGTAGCAAAATTCCTTAACTTCCTCTACGTCGTGATCATCAATCCCGATGTTAAGTTTCTCGCTATTCTCTTTTCTCCTCTTTCTCATTATTTTCGTCTTTCTTTGATTTACTCTCAGTCCATATCCTGTACTCATTAGACTGTTCATTCCATTCAGCAGATCACGTAATTATTCTTTACTTTCACTCAGTATAGCAATGTCATCAGGGAATCTTATCATTGATATCCTTCCACTTTGGATTTTAATTCCACTCTTGAACCTTCCTTCTATTTTCCTCATTACTTCTTCGATGTATATATTGAACAGTAGGGGCGAAAGATTACATCTCTGTCTTACACTCTTATTATTCACTCTTGGTTCTTGTTCATGTTGTATATTATCCGTCTCTCCTTATAGCTAACCCTTACTGTCCTCAGAATTTAGAACATCTTGCACCATTTCACGTTGTCGAACGCATTATTAGTGTCGACAGATACTATAAACCTGTCTTGATTTTTCTTCTAGTCCTGCTTCCATTATTAGCCGCAATGTCTGAACTGCGACTCTGGTGCCTTTACGTTTCCCAAAGCCAAACTGATCGACATCTAACACGTCCTCAATTTTCCATTCGACTCTTCTGTATATTATTCTTGACAGCAAGTTGGATCCCAGAGCTGTTAAGCTGATTGTGCGATAATTCTCGCACTTGTCAGCCCTTGCTGTCTTCGGAATTGCGTGGCTGATATTTTTTTCCGAAAGTGTGATGGTGTATCGCCAGACACATACATTCTAAACACGAACGTGAATAGTCGTTTTGTTGCCACTTCGTGCCAATGATTTTAGAAATTCTCTGGGAATGTTAACTATTCCTTCTGCCTTATTTGATCTTAAGTCTTTCAAACAAAAAAGGCAACACCAAAGACACCACAGGATAGGAAATTGCAAGTAACTCGTTTCAAATAATAATTGACTCCTTTCCTGCTATTCCAACACTTCTTAATTTTTTATTTGCTACCTGTGACTGAAATAAAATTGTTTTCATGCAAACAGCTATGTTACAGCCTAATAATTTTCTTCGGTGATTGTGTCTTAACTAAATCCTCCAGATATGGAAGCTAAATAGTTAAGTTATTTGTAAGTGCTCCCTTCTTCTAGCAGACGGACACGCGGCTCGGAAAGTATTTCATTAAAAGTCACCAGCCGGTCTCTCTCTCTCCCCCCCTCCCCCTCCCTCCCTCCCTCCCTCCTCCTCCCTCCTCCTCCCTCCTCCTCCTCCTCCTCAAGTCAGTGGAGACACACCAGTGCAGCATCTGTTCTGACTCTTCAAACGAATTCCTAAATTCGTAAAGTGGTTCGGATGTTCCCAGTCACAGCCATGGTCGCTGCTACGCTCCGCGTACTCGGCAACAGGCTACTTCAAAGAAAATGGGATACCAAGTTTACAGATAAATCATTTGAGGTACGCTCATACAACGTTTCCTCGCTTCAAGTAAATGAATTATTCCCAAGTGTCCCTACACAGGTCTATCTCTTAAAATTAACACTAAACGAATGAAAGCTGTCCCCCTAGCTTCAGCCTTTATCCCAGCACAACGCAACCAAAACCACCTTCATGATTCTCAGAGCTATAATTCCGCACACTCGTGTGGCCTAATGTGCAGTTTTCCGAAACAAGTCTCAGTCTTCTTCGGCAAAAGTTGCTCCAGACAACTTCCTCTCTGTGACTAGCCTCAGCTGAGCTGTTGTTATCTGTGCAGCCAAACATAGAGAGATATTTGGAAGATCTTCTAAGCCCCGCGGCAAGATTAAGCCGCTTGCAAACCGTGAATCTAAAGGAATCATAGCTTCCAGTAATGCATGTAAAAGGCAAGCTTCTCTTCGTTGTCGGCAGCGCTTTCCATTGCTTTACTCCACTCTTCCAAAAGATACATATGGGTGCTGACAATGCGTTGATTTCGTTGAATATTGGGCGCCATTTACTTGATCAAGGTGGGCACCAACGTCTAGATACATTTAAAGAATGATGTATTTTCTATCAAACTTTCGTTATTATAAATGAGTTCTTTGTTCACCAGTGTAGCTAGTTTCGAGAGTTTCTTCATTTTGAAGTGCGCAGTGGATGCACGAGTATGATGTGGCCATGCGGTTCTAGGCGCTTCAGTGTGGAACCGTGAGGCCGCTACGGCCTCAGGTTCGAATCCTGCCTCCGGCACGGGTGTGTGTGATGTCCTTAGGTTAGTTAGGTTTAAGTAGTTCTAAGTTCTAGGGGACTGATGACCACAGATGTTAAGTCCCATAGTGCTCAGAGCCATTTGAACCATTTGTGACCTTATCTATTCGTGCTCTTGAGAGTGAGCAGACGCTCAAACATAGCTGCAAGTGCTGAATAAATTGTTCAAATGGCTCTGAGCACTATGGGACTTAACAGCTATGGTCATCAGTCCCCTAGAACTTAGAACTACTGTAACCTAACTAACCTAAGGACATCACACAACATCCAGTCATCACGAGGCAGAGAAAGTCCCTGACCGCGCCGGAAATCGAACCCGGGCGCGGGAAGCGAGAACGCTACCGCACGACCACGAGCTGCGGACGCTGAATAAATTACTCGTTTATAATAGTGAAAGTCAGGTGGAAACGATGTCATTGCTTTTAGTGAAAGGTTAGTGGGACATCAGCTGCGGCATACAGGAGTAGCTAACTTGGAGCTAGAAGGAACAGTAAAGGGGACAAATTGTAGACTTAAATAGGATGAGAAGATTAGTACAGGAAAGTAAAAGATGGGTAACAGAATCAAACCACTCGAGAGGGTGATGTCTTAAAAAATAGTACGTTGATTGACACTTTTCTCCGTACATTGAACTTCAGGCAACGCAAGATGCTAATGCAAGTCCAGAGCTGCGATATCTTGCCTTGGAATATTGCTGCATCCGTTGTGTCCAACCTGTAGGAGAGGCCAAACTCGTCTCGCATAGTGTAAACCCTTCCGAACAGGCCATGAAGACCCAACGGTACCGACCGGCCACCGTGTCATCATCAGCCCACAGGCAGCACTGAATGAGGATATGGAGGGGCATGTGGTCAGCACACCGCTCTTCCGGCTGTTGTCAGTTTTCGTGACCGGAGCCGCTGCTCCTCAGTTTGCCTCACAAGGGTTGAGTAAACCCCGCTTGCCAACAGTGCTGGACAGACCGGATGGTCACCTATCCAAGTGCTAGCCCAGTCCGACAGCGCCTAACTTCGGTGGTCTGACGGGAACCATTGTGACCACTCCGGCAAGGCCGTTGGCTCACCTAGTGTAAGAGATCAGTAAATTTGTATGCGATTCTGCTCGACGACTTAGACCTGCAGAGCCGGCCGGAGTGGCCGAGCGGTTAAAGGCGCTACAGTCTGGAACCGCACGACCGCTACGGTCGCAGGTTCGAATCCTGCCTCGGGCATGGATGTGTGTGATGTCCTTAGGTTAGTTCGGTTTAAGTAGTTCTAAGTTCTAGGGGACTTATGACCACAGCAGTTGAGTCCCATAGTGCTCAGAGCCATTTGAACCATTTAGACCTGCAGAAGATTCGTTACATATTGTGTGGGGGAGGAATAGAGTATAAATCCCCTCCCAGCTATGGTGAGATGCGTTTCCCGCAGTTTCGCTAAATGGCGGGATGATCTGTGTAAGGTAGTGTTGTCTTTTTTCAGTATTTACCAGCTGAGCTACTGCGGCGGTTCTACGGTCCATACACCAGCGTCGTCAGCAAATTATCGTAATTGCTGCCCAGCCTATCTGTCATATCACTTACGTATACACAGAATATGAGCAGTTCTGTCACACTTCCCTGAGGTACTCCTGACTATGCCATTGTCTCTGATGAGGAAAATCAGGCAGATCAAATTACGGACTGTATGGAGAGTGATCAAATGCATTTCATCGGAAAAGCTGCAGGAGCATCTTCATTGCCCCAGCGGAGTGCGGCCGAGGATTATCGTAAAGAAGGACATGGATGACCGTTACGTTATGTGGGTTGCACGAAATCAGTCGAAACCTCTCAGCAGGCACTCACACTTGGCCGCTGGACCTGATGGGATACCAGTTCGATTTTACACAGAGTACGCGAAGGAACTTGCCCCCCTTCTCGCAGCGGTGTACCGTAGGTCTCTAGAAGATCGTAGCGTTCCAAAGCATTGGAAAAGAGCACAGGTTATCCCCGTTTTCAAGAAAGGACGTCGAACAGATGTGCAGAACTATAGACCTATATCTCTAACGTCGATCAGTTGTAGAATTTAGGAACACGTATTATGTTCGAGTATAATGACTTTTCTGCAGACTAGAAATCTACTCTGTAGGAATCAGCATGGGTTTCGAAAAAGATGATCGTGTGAAACCCAGCTCGCGCTATTCGTCCACGAGACTCAGAGAGCCATAGACACGGATTCCGAGGTCGATGCCGTGTTTCTTGACTTCCGCAAGGCGTTCGATACAGTTCCCCACAGTCGCTTAATGAACAAAGTAAGAGCATATGGACTATCGGACTAATTGTATGATTGGATTGAAGAGTTCCTAGAAAACAGAAGGCAGCATGTCATTCTCAATGGAGAGAAGTCTTCCGAAGTAAGAGTGATTTCAGGTGTGCCGCAGGGGAGTGTCGTAGGACCGTTGCTATTCACAGTATACATAAATGACCTTGTGGATAACATCGGAAGTTCACTGAGACTTTTTGCGGTTGATGCTGTGGTATATCGAGAGGTTGTAACAATGGAAAATTGTACTTAATTGCAGGAGGATCTGCAGCGAATTGGCGCATGGTGCAGGGAATGGCAATTGAATCTCAATGTAGACAAGTGTACTGTGCTGCGAATACATAGAAAGAAAGATCCCTTATCATTTAGCTACAAAATAGCAGGTCAGCAACTGGAAGCAATTAATTCCATAAATTACTTGGGAGTAGGCATTAGGAGTGATTTGAAATGGAATGATCATATAAAGTTGATCGTCGGTAAAGCAGATGCCAGACTGAGATTCATTGGAAGAATCCTGAGGAAATGCAATCCGAAAACAAAGGAAGTAGGTTACAGTACGCTTGTTCGCCCACTGCTTGAATACTGCTCAGCAGTGTGGGATCCGTACCAGATAGGGTTGATAGAAGATATAGAGAAGATCCAACGGAGAGCAGCGCGCTTCGTTACAGGATCATTTAGTAATCGCGAAAGCGTTACGGAGATGATAGATAAACTCCAGTGGAAGACTCTGCAGGAGAGACGCTGAGTAGCTCGGTTCGGGCTTTTGTTGAAGTTTCGAGAACATACTTTCACCGAGGAGTCAAGCAGTATATTGCTCCCTCCTACGTATATCTCGCGAAGAGACTATGAGGATAAAATCAGAGAGATCAGAGCCCACACACAGACACACCGACAAGTCTTCTCTCCACGAGCAATACTAGACTGGAATAGAAGGGAGAACCGATAGAGGTACTCAAGGTACCCTCCGCCACACACCGTCAGGTAGCTTGCGGAGAATGGATGTAGATCTAGATGTAGAAAGGCATTGTTTTATGGGCATGTTTACGTGCTCACCGTGCGCTCAGCACCGAAAAGTATGACATGACGGTAGACAGGTGTATTAGAGACACTGTGCAACGCATCTGATCATAGCTTCAGCAGATTTTCAATGTGGTTATAATTTCGCGACCGATCGGAGAAGAAAAGAGCCCTCTAACCTGACGTACTGTCCAATGAGTCACATGTCACTATTGTAGAGCAAAATCACTAGCTACGGTATCAAATTCCAATTTATCTTAACTATTGTGTGTGCTTTAGTCATCAACCCAGAGGTAGATTTGATGCAGTTCTGCATTCGTGTCGCCTGCCAGCTATCTTTCGTTCTAGATTGCCTCTCGCATCCCACATCAACGACGAACTGTTCTGGACACTCATATGTAGCCCTCCTCCCGCGGTTCTTTTCTTCGATCGTCCGTCTAACTGAAGTTCCCAGCACTGACTCAAGTCAAAATACACACCAAACCTTTACATCTCTTCGTTTCAATAAATTATTTATTAGACATTTTTCTCGTTACAGGACGTCTCCATTCTTACTCGGTGATTCGCTCAGTTCCTTAAAACCTACTGAAACACTACATATCAGTGGTTTCCAAGCATTTAATTTGTCTTTCCTATTGTCGGGCCGACCTAAAATCTGAGGTAAGCTTGGATTGTTCTCGCTCTATTGATTAATGGTTCAAATGGCTCTGAGCACTACGCGACTTAACTTCTGAGGTCATCAGTCGCCTAAAACTTAGAACTGATTAAACCCAAATAACCTAAGGACATCACACACATCCATGCCCGAGGCAGGATTCGAACCTGCGACCGTAACGGTCGCTCGGCTCCAGACTGTAGCGCCTAGAACCGCATGGCCACTCCGGCCGGCTCCTATTGACTAATGTTCAGTGCACGCCGATTTAGATAATCTGCCGAGTAAAGCCTGCCGAACATAAAATCGGTCCTCCACACCAACATTTCTTCCTATGAGACGAACCGAATAAACCTGAACTACCTCAGTGGGTCCCCCTCCGAAATCTCGTAGAAATGGGAAAGTTGTTTTACTGATCTCAGTAGCTCTGCTAGAATCAGAAGTACCGCCCGTTTTCGGCAAGTTGATTGTTAATTTCAATGAGGACCTTTCTACTGTATAATTCCGCGCTTGATCTGCTCGTGTTGTTCGTTCATACCTTAGTCGGTCGCGGTTTGTGAAGTCTGTGTGCGTGTAATTGGGGCCGCGTGATTCATTCGCAATCTTCAGATTACAGAGACACGGGGAACACACTTCCACAGCCGCCTTTTATTGTGAAAAAATATTGGAAGACAGACTCATTGGTTATAACACAACGGGCATTCCGAAGAGAGCACAATGTGCATGATGCTCCAGGAAAGGTAACAAGTTTTTCGATAGTAAGGAAGCTTGGAGACAACTGTTTTATTAGGCAGTGGGAGTGGTAGACATAGACCTTCACTGAGTGCAGAGGTTATTGATAATGAGAGACCTTAACTTTTCCCGGCGAATAGAATGTTCAAATAACTTACGGGTTTGCTGCCGGGTGACGTCGTCGACCACCGCCGATATTTCAACAGGAACACACCCTGCCATTCTCAAGGCACAACTTGAGAATGGCAGGGTGTGCTCCTGTCGAAATATCGGCGGTGGTCGACGACGTCACCCGGCAGCAAACCCGTAAGTTATTTGCACGTTATTGATAATGTTTGAAGGCGCTTGGAGTACTTTCCAAGGAAATGGTAGCGTGATTGAGACAGGAGAAAGGCATTTCATATCGCATATGTCAGAGAGCTGCGATGAAGTCAGCATTGCGACGGTACAGAGTCCACGTGATACAAGAAACAGATCATGAGAAAAAAATGTGGTGGAGTCGATGGTTTCAGGGCTTTCTTATTCAATGTCCAGGCTTGGATTACAGATGAGGCATGATTCTATCTGCCAGGTTACACCAGCACACGAAATGGCAGATACTGGGCTGGTGTAAACCCCTACGTAATCCACAAATCACCAGTACGTGATCATGAGGTTGGATTCATTCTTTTTTCATTTTGACAAAACTGAAGGGCTACCTGTTCAATTGTTAAAAACCATTCAGCAGCCAAGATTGCATAGAATAATTATTTTTATTTAAGGCCATCGCTTTCAACAGACTACGCTGTCATCTTCAGGTGTGAACATCTGTTACAATAAAAGATTTAAAGAACTGAAGATGACAGCGTAGTCTGTAGAAACAGGTTGTCTTAAATAAAAAAATATTTTATGCGATCGTTGTTTTGAAATGGTTCGAGATGTCAGCTTCCAGGACTGTTGGCTTCATTTCACAGAAATTTTCGGAATGTGATGAAAAGAGTACAGTTGCGCATCGATGGTGATTGAAGGGCACTTCCAGCGTATTCTTCGAGGTCTTTGTATGTATGTTTGCTTTTTGGAAGACTGTGTATTACCATCTCCCAAAATTGCAAATGTGTCGTATTATTGGCTCAAGTGTTAAGGCTCATTAAAGTATGGCCATTAAAATTGCTACACCAAGGAGAACTGCAGATGATAAACGGGTATTCATTGGAAAAAATATATTGTATTAGAACTGACATGTGATTACATTTTCACTCAATTTGGGTGCATAGATCCTGAGAAATCAGTACGCAGAACAACCACCTCTGGCCGTAAAACGGCCTTTATACGCCTAGGCATTGAGTCGAACAGAGCTTGGATGGCGTGTACAGGTACAGCTGCCCATGCAGCTTCAACACGATACCATAGTTCATCAAGAGTAGTGACTGGCGTATTGTGACGAGCTAGTTGCTCGGCTACCATAGACCAGACGTTTTCAATTGGTGAGAGATCTGGAGAATATGCTGGCCAGGGAAGCAGTCGAACATTTTCTGTGTCCAGAAAGGCCCGCACAGAACCTGCAACATGCGGTCGTGCATTATCCTGCTGAAATGTAGGGTTTCGCAGGGATCGAATGAAGGTTAGAGCCGCGGGACGTAACACATCTGAAACGTAACGTCCACTGTTAAAAGTGCCATCAATGCGGACAAGAGGTGACCGAGACGTGTAACCAATGGCATCCCATACCATCACGCCGGCGATACGCCAGTATAGCGATGACGAGTACACGCTTCCAATGTGCGTTCACCGCTATGTCGCCAAACACGGACGCTACCATCATGTTGCTGTAAACAGAACCTGGATTCATCCGGAAAAATGACGTTTCGGCATTCGTGCAGTCAGGTTCGTCTTTTGAGTACACCATCGCAGGCGCTCGTGTCTGTGATGCAGCGTCAAGCGTAACCGCAGCCATGGTCTCCGAGCTGATAGTCCATGCTGCTGCAAACGTCGTCGAACTGTTCGTGCAGATGGTTGTTGTCTTGCAAACGTCCCCATGTTTTGACTCAGGGATCGAGACGTGGCTGCACGATCCGTTACAGCCGTGCGGATAAGATGCCTGCCATGTCGACTGCTAGTGATAGGAGGCCATTGGGATCCAGCACGACGTTCCGCATTACCCTCTTGAACCCACCGATTCCGTATTCTGCTAACAGTAATTGGATCTCGACCAACCCGAGCAGCAATGTCGCTTTACGATAAACCGCAATCGCGATAGGCTACAATCCGACCTTTATCAAAGTCGGAAACGTGATGGTACGCATTTCTCCTCCTTACACGAGGCATCACAACAACGTTTCACCAGGCAACGCCGGTCAACTGTTGTTTGTGTATGAGAAATCGGTTGGAAACTTTCCTGATGTCAACACGTTGTAGGTGTCGCCACCGGCACCAACCTTGTGTGAATGCTCTGAAAAGCTAATCATTTGCATATCACAGCATCTTTTTCCTGTCGGTTAAATTTCACGTCTGTAGCACGTCATCTTCGTGGTGTAGCAGTTTTAATGGACAGTAGTGTATTTTATGTGATCTTGGTTTTGAAATGGTTTGAGATGTCAGCTTCGAGAACTGTTGGCTTTATTTCACAGAAATTCGCGGAATGTGGTGAAAAGGGTACAGTTGTGCATCGATAGTGGTGAAGGGCACTTCCAGTATATGCTATGAGGACTTTGTATGTACGTCTGCTTTCTGGAAGATTTTGTATCATCTCCCAAAATTACAAATGTGTCCTATTATTCGTTCACGTGTTGCAACTCATTAAAGTAGTTCGGGTTTGTATGGATGACACTGTACTTTCCTAGACGGTTTCTTGAATAACTTCATGGAGTTACGGTCTATATCGTTGTCTAGTTCACTCTACCATTCCGGCTGAAGAGAGTCATTGTGCACAAGGGGTTGAACTCGAAGCTTCCTTGCGACAGTATACAGTAGAGCTGCATGGGCGCCGCGTGTTGACACGGACTGTGTGTATGCGCAGGTGGTACCGGCTCCGGAGACGTGAGCGACAGCAGCAACAGCAGCAGCACGACCGCATCCGCGGCCACGCCGCACCCCGTGCCCAGGGGCTCCTCCGCCGCCGCCACCGCCCCCGCGTCCACACAAGTTCCGCCGGGCAGCGCTGCGCCGCCGTCCGACATCGCCACGACGCTGGTACCCGTGACGTCAGTGCTCGCCCTCTTTGTGTTCGCTGGCGCCGCCTACGTGCTGCGCAAGCGATACTGTGCACCGAGGCCCAAGGGCAAGGACGACATGGTGTGTATCACGTGGGTCTACTCATACATGTGACAAGTCACATATAGCTTTACAGTGAAATGAATACCCCTAGCTGCATAGCTGCATACAGGCGTTTATAAGTCAACGGCGATAGTTGAAAATGTGTGCCCCGACTGGGAATCGAACCCGGGATTTCCTGCTTACATGGCAGATGCTCTGTACATATGAGCCACCGAGGACACACAAGATAGTGCGACTGCAGGGACGTATCTCTGACACGCCTGCCATGAGACCAACATTCCCAACTTATTGTCCCGCAGGCTCAACGGCCATTTGACCATCTTCTTCTGTGCGGATGCACAAACAGTGCTCGAACTCTTACGGGAATCGGCAAAAAGCAGCGAGTAATGAGTATAATGGGCAGGGGCACTACGAATATAGTGCGGGACAATATGTTGGGAATGTGGGTTTCACGGGAGGCGTGTCAGAGATAAGTCGCACTATCCTTATGTGTCCTCGGTGGCCCAGGTGGACAGAACGTCTGTCGTGTAAGCAGGAGATCCCGGATTCGCGTCCTGGTCGAGGCACACATTTTCAACTGTCCACTTTGACTTATATCAACGCCTATATGCAGCTATTCAGCTAGGGGTATTCATTTCATTGTAATTTCATTCTAACGAGCTGCATGGTCACCGATGGTATCTGTTCTTTCGGACATGTCCGAAAGAGCAGATGCCATCTTCTCTCTCTCTCTCTCTCTCTCTCTCTCTCTCTCTCTCTCACACACACACACACACATATATATATATATATATATATATAGCTTTCACATCCCAAGATCTAGATCAATACGGATACTCTACAAATCACACTTAAGTGTCTGGCAAAGGCTTCATCGAACCACCATCACAATAATTCCCTATTACTTCAATCTCGTACAGTGCGCAAAAAAAAACCTACAACTATATCTTTCCGTGAGAGCTCTGATTTCCATTATTTTATTATGATGACGGTTTCTCCCTATGAAGATCGATGTCGGCAAAATATTTTCGTATTCGGAGGAGGAAGTTGGTGATTGAAACTTCGTGTGAATATTCCGCCGCAACGAATAACGCCTTTGTTTTAATGGTGGCCGTCCCAAATCCTGTATCACGTACTCCGTTAATCATATCTGGTAAGGATCTCAGACCGCGCATCAGTATTCTAAAAGAGGACGGACGAGCGTAGTGTAGGCAGTCTCTTTAGTACACATTTTCTACGTGTTTCTACGTGTTCTGCCAATAAAACGCAGTCTTTCGTTTGTTTTCCATTCACCATTTTCCATGTGTTCTTTCCAATAAATTATTCGCAATTGTAATCCCTAGGTGTTTAGGTAAATTTATGTCCTTTAGACTTGAAACTTCCTGGCAGATTAAAACTGTGTGCCGGACCGAGACTCGAACTCGGGCCTTTGCCTTTCGCGGGCAAGTGCTCTACCATCTGAGCTACCCAAGCACGACTCACGCCCCGTTCTCACAGCTTTACTTCTGCCAGTGCCTCGTCTCCTACCTTTCAATCTTTACAGAAGCTCTCCTGCGAACCTTGCAGAACTAGCACTCCTTAAAGAAAGGATATTGCGGAGACATGGCTTAGCCATAGCCTCGGGGATGTTTCCTTTAGACTTGACTGATTTATCGTGTAACCTGAGTTTAACGGATTCTGTTTAGTACTCATGTGGATGACCTCAACTTTTCATTATTTAGAGTCAATTACCAATTTACGCACCATGCAGATGTCTTTCGTAAATTGTTTTGCAATTCGTTTTGATCTTCTGGTGATTTTACTAGACGATAAACGACAGCATCATCTGCAACCAACCTAAGACGGCTGCTCAGATGGTCTCCTAAATCGTTTATATCGATAAGGAACGGCAGAGGGTTTACAACACTGCCTTGTGGAGCTCCTGATGTCATTTCTGTTTTACTCGATGACTTTGCGTCAGTTACTACGAACTGTGACCTCTTTGACGGAAATAACGAATCCAGTTACATAACAGGCGATATTCCACAAACACGCAATTTTACTACAAGCTGCTTGTGTGGTACAGTGTCAAAAGCCTTCTGGAAATCTAGAAGTACGGAATCAAATTGAAATCCCTTATCAGTAGCACTCAACACTTCATGCGAGTAAAGAGCTATTTTTGTTTCACAAGAACGATGTTTTCTAAATCCGTGTTGACTGTGTCAGCAGACCGTTCTCTTCGAGGTAATTCATAATATTCGAACACAATATATGTTCCAAGATGCTACAGCATATCGACGTAAATGATACGGGCCTGTAATTTAGTGAATTACTCTTACTACCTTTCTTGAATATTGGTGTGACCTGTGCGACTTTAAAAGCTTTGCGCACGGATCTTTCGTCTAGCGAGCGGTTGTACATGTTTCCATCAGCATATTCCGAAAGGAAACTAACTGGTATACAGTCTGGACGGGAAGACTTTCTTTTGTTGAGAGATTTACATTGCTTCACTATTGCAAGGATATTTACTTCGAAGTTACTCATGTTGGCAGCTGTTCTTAAGTCGAATTCTGGAATATTTACTTCATCTTCTTTGGTGAAGGAATTTCGGAAGACTGTGCTTAGTAACTCTGCTTCAGCAGCACCATCGTCGATAGTATCTCCATTCCTGTCACGCAGAGAAGGCATCAATTGTGTCCTGCCGCTATCATACTTTACATACGACCAGCATCTCTTTGGATTTTCTGCCAGGTTTCGAGACAAAGTTTCGTTGTGGGAACTGTTATAAGCATCTAGGTCCATGCAAGAGTAATACCTCTTATCTCAGCAAAATACCCCCCAGGGGGCTCGCCACTCTATGGCGGGTTCGTGCTTAGCTACCACGGGGCCCCAGCCTTTGCAGCATTTTTTCCCTTCCGTGCTGCATGACTATTCTCTTTCTCCCCTCTCTTGGGAGACATGTCTGGGCTGTTATTGAGAATGTACTGCGTTGTCTGTCGCTGACGTTAGAACAGTCCCACCTTCGTTTTTCGCTCTCTTTCCCTTTCTTTGTTTCCACTCTCCTCTCGTTCCTCCGCTTCAGCGTTTGAGGTTCTTCTTTTTCTTCTTCCTTCCTGTGCGCTTCTGAAGGCCAGCCCACGCGTCTGACGCATAACAGGTGACTGGGTAACGCGTAATTCCCAGCCCCAGGTCGACAGGCACCCCCTGGTACAGGCCAGATCCAGGGAGGGATGATTGCCTGAGCTGCAACCTTCCCCAATTGTCGACTGGTCCCTCTTTTAGGTGTTCAGGAGGTGTGACATGATGTGTGAGCAATCACCTAAGGTGGGAGCGCCCCCTTGTGAAGGGGGCCCCCAGTTGGAAGGAGCGCGCCATCGGAGATTCTGGCAATCATGGGGATTTTCGCGCAATGAGTCAATCATCTTCCCAATCAACGTCTACAAAAAGTATATGTAATGAGACTAATGATTCAAGACCCTTCCTGCTGCACCGCAGTTCCTCGTGCTCTCACATACTGAAGACGGTCAGTCTTTCGCCACTGTAAATCCGTTTATTATTCAGAAAGGTGTCGATGCAATTGCCGGCCCTGTGAAATCCTACTCTCGTTTACGGAATGGCACTTCACGTTTGGAGACTATTTATGATTCTCAAGCACAACAATGGCTTGCTGCCTCGCTTCTCCACGTCTAACCTGTTTGTGTCAAGGACGACAGAACTTTGAAATCTTCCCGTGGTGTAATTTACACCAGGCTGTTCGACAGTCTAACCAAGGCGAAAATCCAGTCTTACTTCTCTGATCAGGGTGTCATTGCCATCCATTGTGTAATGAAAAACGTAGATTCCTCCTTGGTGCCCACCTGCACTCTTTTTCTCGCCTTAGTGGTGCTTCCATCCAAGATCAAGGCAGACTATGAAATTATTCCAGTACAGCCATACATTCCAAACCCAATGTGCTGCTACCAGTGTCATCGTTTCAACCGAACTAGAACATCTTGCCGACACCCAGCCAAATGTTTAACATGCTGTAGGGTTGTGCACGAAGGCGATTGTCCACCTCCTTCTCCTTGCTGTATGAACTGCAATGGCGGCCATGCCGCCTCCTCTCGAGATTGCCCATGTATCTTGATGAGCAGACTATCCAAGACATCTGAATAAAGGAAAAAGTGCCTTACCCAGTCACTCGTAAGTTAGTGGCTAGTCCCAAACCCTGCGTTCTCCTGTCTGGCACTTATAGTTCTGTTCTTGCTGTCCCTCTCTCCATGAAGGACATGGCCATGCAGACATGCTATCTCCAATTCAGTTCTGAGGTTGTGAAATCGCCCAGTGTCAATGTAGCATCGCTATCCCTCCCTTTCTGCTGTGCAACAAGCCATCACACTCTCGCCTCAAGAGGCAAAGCCACCAGCTACACAACCGGTAGGCCAGAAAGTACAGAAGGGGCACTACCGTGAAGACTTCCTCCATCCCTCCAGCCAAACAACAGCAGAGCCTTCCTCTTCTCCTTCACCAACTCGAAGATCCTCTTCGACGGTGTCACCGTCTGATACTGCAGTCCAGCCGGCCTCCATATTGCTGGTGTGCACCACCAACCATTTTTCAGTGTTGAACTGCACAGACCTACCGCACAAGTAAGCCGATGCTTCTATTGACCCCATGGATCAGTTTCCTCCTGCTTCTGTGCCCTGTAGTAGCAACTCTTCCCAAGCCGTCACCCAGCAGCCGCTGAGGTGACACTCCTACTTCTGTACCTCATCAAGGCTCTCCTCCAATGGAACATTCATGGCCTTTGATCCCACAAAGAGGATTTATGGCTGCTTTTAGCATCACAGCATCCCCTTGTACTCTGCCTCCAGGAAACAAAATTGCACCTCATGACCGCTTTAAACTTTCACATTTCTTACCGATTCATTTTGACCTTCCCCCTGAGGTCTGCATTGCTTCTCATGGGGGTGTCAAGCTGCTCTTATGGGATGACACTCATAGTCAACCCATGTTCCTGACCATCCATCTTCAAGCTGTTGCAGTTTGCCTTTTCTTTCCTGACTTTTTCCCTCTACTATTTATGTCCCTCTGTCATTCGATGTCACCAGGGCAGACTTCCTTCAGCTGATTGGGTGGCTACCTCCCGCATTTTTGCTACTTGGTGACTTTAATGCACACCATCCTCTTTGGGGTTCTCCCAGGACATGTCAGAGAGGTGCCCTCTTGGCTGATCTTCTTAACCAACTTAACCTCTTCTACCTTAACACTGTAGCACCCACTTTCCTTTCTGACTCCTCCCACACCTATTCCCATTTGGACCTATCCTTCTGCACTTCCGAACTGACCCATTGTCGTGAGTGGTCCATTCTTTCTGACACCTACTCGAGATACCATTTCCTGTGTGCTATCTGTTTGCTGACTCATACCCCATCCCTGTGCATGCCCAATTAGCAGCTTACTAAGGCTGACTGGCAGCTTTAATGTCGTATCCCAGTCCCTTGGACTTACTCATAACTTTTGCCATTTAGATGTTTCACCCATAAGGTTTGTACTGTCCTGAATACTTCAACTTTGCACTGCATTTCTAGTTGCTGTGCCATTTCAGTCCCATGCTTGATAGACATCCTATGACAACAGTGTAATTTTTTCTGAAATTACATCATAGAAACATTTCAGGTATTCTAATAAAAATTGCTTCTTCATTTCAGAACATTCCTCATGACCGTTTTAGTTCATTTCTACGCTTTAATACTTTTGTCTCCAATTTCAGTTTACAATCTCAATTTTTATTGGCTGTGCACTTAAAAACAAAAATACTGTGGCAAATGACACTATCTTGCTTTAGACTAGGAGAATGATTTTTGTAGCTAGTTGACTAATCTTGCTCAGAAGTAAGCTATCCTATTTAGAAAACTCACAAGTTAGTTACAAGATATTGTTAATCTACTGACAGCATACTGTCACAGATACAAGCCAAAGCTGAACATCTGACAACTGCCTGGATTCACTGAAGACACGGGTATTCAGTCTCAAATGAAGAAATGTTCATTTGGATAAAAAGGCCATCCACCTAACATGGAATTTGCATTAAAGGCACCCAAAACTAACCAAAAGTGATAAATAAAATAAAAAAGGACTGAGAATTGATGACTATCAAAGGCACCAAGCACAGCTTGACAAAAAATGGGAAACATCTAGAAGGGGAGGAAGAAACAAAATCAAACTTGATGGGTTGACAGGGTATGTAACTTTGTTTCAGAGATTACGAAATAGTCAAATTTAAATAGAACTTGGTAGTATAAGCCCACTTACCAGTATGATACGGCACCCCCTCTGGTATGGATGCATGCACTGATTCTGTTCAGAATGTGTTATAATGAATATGACATTGGATCCTTTCCTCATGCAAGATATCTGTAACAGTTCTTAGATATTGTGGATAATGGCATTGGGATGAAGTTGACATCTGAGCTGGTCTCACACATACTCTGTGATATACAGGTCTGGGAAACTTGTTGGCCATGGACGTTCTTCAGAATCAGGCTGACAGTTTGTCAGGACACATGAGGTGTAGATGAGCAATGTCCTTGTGCAATATGGTACTTCCTGTCACATGAGGACAAAGCGTGTCCATGATGTACTGCAGTGCCATCAGTGTTCTCAGTCATTATTATCCATAACTTGAAATCATTCCCGATGGCAACACACACCATTACACTAGGAGTGACACTGCTATACCTTTCCAAAACATTGGAAGAATGGTACCTCTCTTCAGGTCACCACTGTACGCACTGACAGTGGTGATTCAGGGTACTGCAAAACTTGATATTCATCACTGAACACAGTTCATGCATCCCAGTCATCACAGTACAATAAATGATATGAAGGGGGTGGAAGGCCATCAGAGTGACTGATACCTTATGAACAACTGATTGTGGTGAAATTCGATCAGTATCCAGGGCAACACAAGCCCTCCACTTTCATTTATACTTTACCTCCTCTATTTTACCACAGGTAACATTTAAGTGTTCACATTTGTACTAGAAATGTAGAACATGTGAGGAGCTGAGGGTAAGAGTATTTTGCCACATCAAGGGAGAACACTGAGATTCTGTATAGATTCAGCAACCTGATACTTTGTAAAAAAAAGTCCTTGTCCAGCACAGATGTAGCACTATGGTCGCGAATCCGTTATTCTTGGAGTGAGGCTGCAAGAAACTAGTGATATGTATATATCAATTGTATGAAATACTCTGTCAAATTCCAATTTTGGGATTGCATATTATTCTTATGTAATCACACAAATCACACTGGAACAATGATTCAAGCTGCATCAATGTATTTTGCAAACTTTCATCTACAAAGTCACATGTATCACATTCCATATTGGAGACATTAATAAATCTTTGAGAAAATACTTTCATAAACTAAGTTACACATTTACTCTTATCTTCTATGCTTCACAAGCAGAGTCACAATTGTTTTATATCATTTTATACATCAAAATGCCCCACGAATCTGGAAATTCCAAGAATCAACCAGCCAGCCAAATAGAGCCCCACAATGAAACTCTTTCAAATTCTGTCAGCTGCTGACTATACTTTCTCACATGAGTACACAGCATCTCCATTTCCTTTACAGCGATCACTCAACATCTGATGCTGTTCATGCTCCTTGTATACCCTACTAGGCCTAGTAACAACATGAAACATGAACAACATTTTTGCAGTTTGGAGGATGTTCTGCCTGTTAAGAGGATTGCAGCTCAGACGTTTATGTACCTGCATATATGAACGAAATTACAGTGACATCTAAGTATGTCTTCTGGATGCTTTTTGTCATACAGAGTACAAAGTAGCAGAAGACATTAAAGACTTGTACTCTCTATGAACAAATATTACACAACAAAAGAAAATTTGAAATGAGGAGAACAAAAAGAATTCTTTAGATGGGTAGTGTAAAGAACGAGGTGGTCCTGAGAAGCAAGAGTGAGGGAGCAGATGCAGTTTCTGAATACTAGAAAGAACAGAAGGAATGAAGGGCTTACAAAATTCTTTAGAAGCGTATGTGGAAGGGAACAGGAGGCAAGAGAGGAAGAGACTTGATATCCTGGATAATTACTCAACGACATAACATACAGCAGCATTAAGGTACCCGGGCACCAACTGCGATGTGCAGTCTGCTTCGTTTATTTTCACTTCATCAAAATTAAACCATTCAGGAACTCGGTCCTCTCACAGATTCCAATACAGTTTTGAGCACACCAGGTAAGACCATAGACAGTTAACTGTCCCAAAGGAAGGTCTTGCAGCTGCGAAGAAGCATAGCTCATCATCTCTTTTCAACACTCTTTGTAACTTTATTCACAGATATTAGTTTTCATTATGGACTGAAGCTCCTGAAACTACAACGAAATTCGATATATAAAACTAATTCACATTACACAAAAAATAACAGTATTGATTTTACGTAATACATCATATTTCGTCTGTAAATGCAGAATCATTACAATCCAAAATAAAGAATGTTAACAAAGAGAAGAGAAACGAGAAAAACAAAAAAATAAAGAGAAAATACATACTGACTTTGTTAATGTTTTACAAAATGATCAGTAGTAATAGAACAACAATAAACAACTTAAGCCAAAGAAGCCAGTTACAGAGTAAAAGAGAAGCAGAAGGGAAATCACAGATCACTTTTATAAAAATGACAAGCAAACACACACATTTAATGTCTAATTGATACATTTGCCCATTCTCGTTTGTCATCCAAATTCACACCATGCCATGTTAGTTGTAGACAGTATCATTGATTGGGATGTACACAGTTGGGAAGGTAGTCATTATCCAATGTGTCATTCGAGGGCTTGATATAGATGGTTTAGCCTTATCGCTGCATCATTGCCGCATGACCAGGATAAAAGACATCAACAATCAATAACAAATTGTAGATCACCAGACATCTTCCACAAAGACTTATTGTTTCACGTCTCCAGTAACTAGCATCTTCATTAACCTGAAAAGCATAAAGATACATGCATTATCGGCCTGTTTTTCAAAACCTGGTAGCTGATAGGTGTGCTGTATTACAGTGCCGAATAGTCAAACTTCATTTCAGTATTGCATATATGGTGAAATAAAAGTACATAATGGGAACAGAATGGTGTGTTGCTACTGTAATTTTCCCCTCATCACTATTCTCTCTGTATTATCTATCATTCTGTTAAAGTCAGCTAGACACAAGAATGGTCATCGACATTGTCTATTCCCAAAATTTTGTAACAGTGATGTTTTTTAAAGTACGTTGTTCAAATGAATTCGTTTTTCGCACTTATTTTTTCTCCACTTTTTTCTTGGTGTTATCCTACTTTGATTGAAGGGTAGCACAAAATGAAGGTCACACATGTTGGATCCATCACTTGTTTGTCATGTCAGACCTAATGTCATTTTTTCCTGCTTACACATTACCGATTATTGCTCCTTCTCGACTTGACAATTGTTATATGAGTATTTCTGTGGCCGGATCCAAGTCCTGTATCCTAATCATAATTTATTCTAATGTGTGAGGAGATATCACTTTCAACATTCTTCTGTGGATCATGTTGGTGTGCACCCATATTTTAACTATTTGTGTTTTTGGAAACAGACCAGTGTTTAACTAAGCATTTGTGGAAAACCACCTGAAAACCATACTTTGACTGGGCAGCCAGACCAATGTTCATTGACATGGTATACAGACTTTATCTGGATGTGTTTTGCCTCAATTTCTCACAACTCAGTACAGTACACTTAGTCACCTGGTGAGGCATGTCTGCTAGTCAGGCACATGCACGGTGCATGTCATATCAGTGAGCATGCTATCTGAGTTTGACTGATTCCAAATTGTGATGGCCCCCTTGCTGTACTTTTCGCAGCTAGGTTTTTGAAGATAAATACCCCATATTGGAATCCATGTTGTTCTTGACATTCAGTTATTCTACTTCTTTAAGTCATTTGTAGGATATGGCCAGGGATTCTCACCATCAATCTCTCCTGTTTACCTGTTAAATATTTTTCACCCCTCTGGAGTTTTGTCTTTCCTAAAGCGTCCGTCAAAAATCACTGTCAATATATAAAAAAGTATGGATGGAGCTATTTTAATCAGTTCTAGATAAATTAATCCTGGACCCGGTGCCTTTTCATTTCTCGTGACATTAGTTCCATACTGGACTTGATTGTGGGTTATAGGTGGAATATTACCAATATTAATTTCAAATGTCTGGTGGGTTCTCAGTGAAAACGTCTCTCTCCCAGTCGGTAGTTCTTGGTAGTGTTTACCCATTCTTGGATGCCAATGAGGTTTAATGAGGTTTGTATGTGATAGATCTTTATTCTATGTTCTCATTGTTTTTAAAACCTTGCAAGCTTCATGTGCTCATGTGTTCCCTAAGCTTTTTCCTCTCTCTTTGCCAATTTTCTGCCAAGGTTCATTCTTAGCCTTAATCAATGTTCTCGGTTTATCCTTATACAGGCAAAATTAAAACCACCAAGATCCCTCTTACATCTAACAAGGCATACTACATATTTTGCATTATGTTCGCATGGAGTTTATAAAGGACAATTTACATTCAGTATACTACTTGTGTGACAAGACGTGCCCAAGATTTTCATGGAAAGCCTCGGATACCACTGTGTTGCATCTTGAACAAGTCTGGGGCAGGGTGGTCAGATGATCACTCTACTCCAGAAATCACCTTTAATGTTGCGTGGCTTAGAGTAAAAAATGGTGTAATGGGAGACCCCACAAAAATATATACTCAAACCTTCCTTGATTTAATACAACGTTTAGAGTTTCTGATCGCAGCATGCCACATTGAGGTCAGAATCTATGTACAGTTATTTAATCTTAATAATCTGTGTTGTCATGCACTTAATCATTTCAGATACAATTCCTTTCTGGTGCATTGTTACAATATGACATAGATTAACTTACTGTATTAGGGGAAACAGAGACCACCTCCTAAAGAAAGTCTGCTCTGGTGCCAGTTTCCGATGTTGCACAACTGTTTCTGATAATTGATGAAGCAATTAGAGTTTTAAACATGGCTTGAATGTATGACAGCCAATGATAAATGTGCAGACTGTTGACTAATGCAGTTAGATATTCGGGTATGTTTTTCACTCTAGGACCAGTTCATTAGTGGCTATGACCATGCATTTTCTTACAATAACAATTGTTGGGTAAGTATTGGTTGTTTATGTGCACATGCACGAGTGTTTTGCCAACAGCTAATCTGGACGTATCTCATGTTGCAGAGGAAAGAGGTGTCTGTTTCTGGAGCGCCGCTGGAGGAACCCATGGCACTCGGCCACTGGAGGGGACCACGAGCCCACAGCAACCGCTACGAGGGCCGCGAAGGCGAGGAACCACACCCCACGACACAGGTCAGTATATACCAACTCATCCATCTGCCTCCGATACCAGAAGGAAGCACTGTGGCAAATTATCCAATCCCAATGTTAAACTGCCAGAGTGGTTTCACGAGGAGGCATGGCAGGAGCATGAAGAGTATTTTCCACACCTACATCCCTGCTGTGGAAGCCACCTGATGGTGTATGGCTGATGTTGCAATCTGTTACCGCTATCATTGCTCCACCTCTCTTTGAGTGCTCTGTTAGCAAATGATGCCTGGATAGAATGAGAATAAACCTCCATATCAGCTCAGATTTGTTCATCTTGGCAACTTCCCGAGACTTGTGTGGGAGAAAGTAAGATGTTGCCCTGACTCTTCTTCGAATGTAAACATGCTGAATTGAAAGAGTAAACCTGTCCGTGATACACAATGTCTCTCTTATAGCATCTGCCAGTAGAGATTCTTCAGCTTCTCCATAGTGCTCATGCAGTTGGTAAATGATTCTGAGACAAAACTTGGCACTCTTCATTGGATCTCTCCTATATCTACCATTAGTCTGATTTGCTAAGGATTAATGACTAATACTGAAGAATCGAAGTTTTTTTGTAAGCAATCTTTTTCAATGGATTACATTTTCTTGAGACTCTCCCAATGAAGCTCAACCTGACATCTTTTCCAGCAAAGGTTTCACATGAGCATTGTGCTTCAGGGCCCTCTGGTTGATTACTCTTAATTTCTTACTCCATCCAGTAATTTTTTGTCAATTGCTGGAAAGCTTTACTTGCTGTTGCCAGTCTATACTTTATATCATTTACTTGTGCCATTGTCATCTATTTTGCTACCCAAGTAAGAAGACTCATCTCAAGCTTTTAGTATCTCGCTTCCTAATGTAATTACCTAGCCGTATGTGTCTTAATTCTACTACACACGGTAACCATTGTTTATCTTTGTTGTTGTCATTTTATGAGCTCTTTGGAAGAAGTTGTACATTGCGATCTTACAATTAAATTGATGTTTCTGAAAGAATTACATTGTAATTGGCTTATTTCAACATTTTAATTTCTTGCATTAGAAGTTGAATTCCTTTTCCAAATTATGCCTTGGTTTTCTATAGTATTTGCTTCAGTGCAAGTTATAGGTGGTAAATATGTATCATTCCCATCTTAACTACAACCCCTACTTTAGTTTGTTCCACTCTTAGAATTGTCGTCTGGTTTCTGCAGATATTGTAAATATCCTTTGCTCCTTCTCCAAAAGGAGAGTTATCAGAGATAACATCACGTATAGAAAAGCCTATTCAAGATAACGCTTTCCTAACCTTTTGCTAAATCTACTGATGCTGGTTTTCTTCCTTCGAACTGTTTTCCAAACTAAGTCGTTGGGTCCGTATTGCCTCACATGTTCCTACGTTTCTCAGAACCCAAACTGTTCCCCAAGATTCAGCTCTATCAGATGTTCCATTCCTCTGTAGATGTTTATTGTTAGATTCTTGTTTGTAATCATAACATATTAAACTGGTAATTCACTGATTTAATATTTTGTTAGGTTGGTGCTTAAGTTCGTACCATTTTTGTTTTGCATGCTGGTATAACAGTTACTATGAGTTTGTTTATCGATTGTCAGTTTTTATGTGTAGTTCACCGTTGCTGTTTGAGTTTTTGTATTTTGTCATTTCAGTTATGTAGCTGTGGACACTAGAAAATAGTGTGTCAAGTAGAGAAATGGGAACATTTCAGATGTATTTTCTCTTTGAGTTCAGTAGAGGCCTGACAGCAGTGGAGGCAGCCAAAAACATTGGCACTTTGTATGGGGATAATGCCATTGAACAGAACATGGAAATAAAGTAGTTTTCTCAATTTAAGAATGAGGTTTTTGACATTAGTGACTCTCTATGTTCAGAAAGACCTTAGAGGTTTGATGAAGATCATTGAGACACACTAATCCACAATGGTTCACATTAGTGTACTCGAGAACTAGCAGATG
Organism: Schistocerca americana; assembly: GCF_021461395.2. Lineage (NCBI taxonomy): Eukaryota > Metazoa > Arthropoda > Insecta > Orthoptera > Acrididae > Schistocerca > Schistocerca americana. The sequence continues at coordinate 1,043,179,688 of NC_060119.1, forward strand.
TGATTCACTGTGATTGTTCCACCATTATGCAACATTTACATGAACTGGGGAAGGATCAAAAGTTGCGTGTATGGGTACCGCATGCTCTGAGCCAAAATCACATAAATCAGCAGGTTGCCATATGTGCAACTCTACTTACTCGTCATCAATTGGCTCGTGAACAATGCTAACCATTCCTCTTGCATATCGTTATTGGTGTCGAAAAATTGTATCTTTATGCTAACATAAGGAAAAGAAAGGTTTTGCATCTGGTGGAACAGTGACAGTGTCATGTACTATGAATTGATTCCCGGAAGTGTAACTATCACTGTTGACAGTAAATGTCAACAACTGAGATGTCTTGCAGATACAAACCAAGGTAAACGACTAGAAAGATTGCATGAAGTGATGCTACTCCATGATAATGCACTCCTGCATTCTGCAGGACTAATAAAAAAACACTAGCATTGGCAGACTGTTGTAAATACTGAAGGAGAATTTATTATTAATGATTAAAGTCTCTGTTAAATTTATTAAACTTGTGGGAAAAAGCTACGAACTGATGCAACAGACTAATGCTATTTTCTATGTACATCATACTTCGCAAACCATCGAATGGTATGTGACAGAGGGTACTTTCTGTACCACTGAGCCCTCCAACCCTGTTGCACTCATGAATAGTGTGTGAGAACAATGATTGTCGGTAAGCATCTGCATTTCTCAAATTTTCTCCTCGTGATCATTACCTGAGACGTACGTGGGAGAAAGTAACATGTTTTATATTATGACACGGCTGTACATCAGAGTGATTTTAATGCTGTCTTTACTTGCCTAAGATTTAAAAACCAGAGGGTTTTCTTTGGAGTACCGGTAAGAAACGTGAGATGTGTCTTCCGCAGCTGTCCAACGCTAAACCTGCTGACCGCTGGGAGTTTCCACGCCATCGCCTGAAGGTGTTCAACATCCTCGGAGAGGGCTGCTTTGGGCAGGTGTGGCGCTGTGAGGCTCTGGACATTGACGGTAAGTCTACACAAACAGCATACACGTTTTCAGATGATGTTCTGCAGCACGCGTTTAGGGTCCAAAGGCAATATAATTATATTGAATTTTGTAGCTACTACGTTAGCCACAGTGACTGATGTGACTAAATTGCAGTGTCTTCCAATATATCTGGCTCAGACTCTTCCTCATGAAACAAGGGTTCAGTGACTGTTTCAAGAATCCCCCAATGCCGCCTTGGGAACGGTTCTAGTGTAGATGGTTTAGCGTTTCCTTGCTCCAAGCTGTTGATAACTGTCAAAAGTACTGCACGGATAAATGTGGCAAGTACTTGTGATGCGACGTCATTTAGGCAGTTCTGGTGTCCAATGCTTGGGGAAGCATGGAATTAATGGAAGATATCACATGGATTCATGATAAAAACCTCTTGCTCGTCTTCCAAAGGCAGGATAGAAACTGGAGTATCCATGCACAAGTAGACTTAACCATTTTGGCTACAAACGTTGAGGACATAGCAACTTCATCAGGATTCAGCTTTTCATGATTTCGATGTAAAGGAAATGTAACGGTCTACTGTTCGTAATAAGTATTTTGCAGTGGCTTACTATGTGCTCCCATATCAAATTTCTTATGTCCATTCAAGAACACACAAGATGATCAATATCACAACAACGTGCTTCTGATAATAACTATTTTGTTGGATAGAAAAGTTGATGAGAGAACCACACTAAATACTGGGATTGAATTTATCCCTGATTTGTTTACCGACCATCATCAAAAATGTACTTACAAAACAACTTTGTTCATGGATGACGTATTATTTGATCAGTAAGACCTTCTCCAAAACAGTGTTAAACGGATTCTAGACGAAGGAAGTACCTATGCCAATTTTTCATTCTGTTAGCATCACGCTCCCACTAGCTGCCAAGGCCCTCTCCACTGTACTGTACTTGTCAATTCTGGCAAAAGAATACTTTTTTCTCATCATATGCTATTTCTAAATTAAAGAGTCAACACTGCTTGTATTGCCCCAGAATAGCTTTTTTTTTTTTTTTTTTTTTTTTTTTTGCTGTATTCTTTAACTGAAACAAGTTTTATTAAAATCCATAGACTCATCGACAGTGAGCAAGCAGATTACCGTAAATGTGTTCTTGCTATCTCCAGGAAGGCAGAAACAGCCGTTGTGGTAAAACTTTCAGCTCGTCTGACTCAGATGTCACAATGGAGAATGCACATAAATGGTTGTTAGTTCAGTATCTGATATATTTTAGAATGCCTGTCACACGTGGATCGTATAATGAAGCACAAATTTAGTGTGTATCTGGACACAATTACATGAAACAAGACACTGGTTTAGTCTGCCATTCCTAGAATGTTTGAAAATTCTTCTATGAACACTATACAAAAGTGAGAGTACTGTGTTCTTCTGGCTATTCGGTTTTTATAGTGTTTGAGATACCATTGAATGGGATATGCATTTCTCATATTCTGCCTCTATCAGTTGCACGAGTTGTCAACAACTGCTAAGTTGTTGTGCGTCATTGTGACTGCCAGTGCTTTTATTACCTCATGACGTCCTTGCAATGACTAATACTTTTTTAGGCTAGTGTATTTATTAGAGCACTTTCAAGTAAGTATAGGAGATTACCATTTTGTTGAAATCGAGTAACAGACACAGCTATTATGATCAAAGCCAGCATGGCCGTTAGTGTGGATAAATTGTCCGAAGAACACACACATGAAATCTCGCAACACAGTACAGTCTGTGACAGCACAATCACCAGCAGGGTCCAGAATGCACATTGATGTCGACTACGATCATTAAAGGAATTTTCCTAAACAAAACGTTACGATTGTGTGGTGGATGCCGCAGTGTGGATGACTATGCTGCTTCTGCAGTTCAGCTCTCACACAGTAAGTGTTCTGAGAATACTAAAGGGGGATTGAATGATGGTCGTGAATACAGATGATGGGATTACTATGTATAGCTATGTCATGATTGGGTTACTATGAATAGCTATATCTGGGAGAGAGAGGATATGGAGTGGCGGAGGGAGGTTGGGTCGAAATGTTGAGCTGGGAAATGTGATCAAAAAGTGATGGTTATTAGTCTAGGAAAGTATGCTGGCTAGGATCCTGCTAGGGTACTACAGCACTGATCTAAGGAAAAGGATATAAGGGTATTGGGGCTAGAGTTTAGCTAAATCTACATCTACACAGATACTCCACAAGCCACCGTATGGTGAGTGGTGGATGATACCATGTACCAATACTTGTCATTATGTTTCCTGTTGCACTCGCAACAGAGCAAGGAAGAAACGACTGTCTATACGCCTCTGTATGATCCCTAATTCCTTGTTTCTTATTTCCGTGGTCCTTACGTGCATTGTATGTTGGTGGCAGTAGAATGGTCCAGTAGTCAGCTTCAAATGCTGGTTCCCTAAATTTTCCCAATAGTGTTTCTCGAAAAGCACACCACCTTCCTTCCAGGGATTCCCATTTGAGCTCCCGAGGCATCTGCAGAACACGTTGTTGGAACCTACCGGAAGCAAATCTAGCAGCCCGCCTCTGAGTTGTTTCGATGTCTTCCTTCAATACGACGTAGTACAGATCCCAAACACTAAAGCAGTACTCTAGAATAGGTGGCACCAGCATCCTGTATGCAGTCTCCTTTACACGTGAAGCACTCTTTACTAAAATTCTCCCAATAAACCAAAGTCGACCATTCGCCTACCCTACCACAGTTCTCACATGCCCGTTCCACCTCTTATTGCTTTGCAATGTTCCACCAAGATATTTAAACGACCTGACTGTGACACGCTAGTAATACTGGGTACGAAAATTACAGTTATGGCTTGTAGGGTGGGTGTCAGGACAGATTTCTGAGTTAGTTGTTCTTGGGCCACAGTGTGATGGGTGTGGTGGAGGGTAAGGGTAAGGTTACTGGTACAGAAGAGGCAACAGTCTAGGTCTGGAAAAGTTCAACAAGACAATGGGGTTCTGACCTGTGGGTTTACAAGATTTGTAGTATTTGGGAGAATGTCCGATGGAATGTATCACCTGGCGGAGGACTTATTTAGGAAAAGGAAGAGAGTGCAGAAGGCGAAGCGAAATGTGTGTGTTCCTGGACTTGTACGGTTATAAAATGTTGGAAGATTCGACATCCATGTTAGGCTGGCGCAGGTAGGATACATTGTGTAAACCTTTGTAGTTGTAGAGGGAACGATCTAGTCCAGACGTACAACCTATTAATTATTTTTTTAAATTTTGCCAGCAGCTGCTTTCGGGAGTGGTTAAATGAGACTGCGGAAGAGTGGCACTGCCCACGTCAGACAGGGTCTCAAGCGTGGCCTGGAGACAGACCTCCCAAAAGTCTGATGCGCTAAATTTGTAGTGTATCCAAACTGCAGGTGGAGTACCAGGGTTCCATTGTAATCACCCTTGTGTCATGTAATTTTTGACGAAAGACATGCAATAGGGGTGTTCTCACTGTTGTAGTAGTAGTCTTGCTTTTATTGTAGCCCCATGTTAACGTCTTCAGTTTGCGATCAAAAGAATCCTGTCGTCACCATCGAGCATGGGTGCCCTAATTTTAGCTTACCTGGGCCGCACTGGAAGAAGACAGGTCGTGTGATAGATGCTCACTTCTTAGGCCGCATTGATATTTGCTTTGGGCCGCGTGCGACCCACAGGCCGTGGGTTGGGCACTCCTTCTGTACCGAAATAAGGATTTACACGCTGCTTGGCAGAAGTCTCTCACTGAACTGTCTCTAATCAACAGCACCTTTCTTAGTATTACAGCTTCATATGATAACACCAGTAGTCTCTTCCGAAATTCGCCATTAGAATTTGACCAATGAGAAGAACAGTTATTAATAAAGATCATGACTATACCTTGATTGAGCTCTAATCCGTAGTGTCCTGTGAAGCGGAATGAGAATACGCTTTCAATGTTTATCCGTCCGTCGGTTGGGGGTGTTTAAACTTAACACTTACCGTGGTGCTGTTCGAGAAGAGCAACATGTATACTTCCAACGTGTTTCATATTCTTTCATTCCAATCAACAATGCACACATCTAGAAGTAACGGTCGTCCATAGTAAACAACGTTCATATTTTGCGACGGAAAAGTTGCAGTGCGAGACAGTGCCAGCGTTAGTTCAAATGGTTCAGATGGCTCTAAGCACTATGGGACTTATCATCTGAGGCCATCAGTCCCCTAGACTTAGAACTACTTCAACCTAACTAGCTTAAGGACATCACACACAGGCATGCCCGAGCCAGGATTCGAACCTGCGACCGTAGCAGCAGCGTGGTTCTGGACTGAGGTGCCTAGAACCGCTCGGCCACAGCGGCCGGCCCAGCGTTAGTAAAAGGCATTTTAGTGGCTGTAGCTCTTGGCTTAGAGATATTTTTACCAGCAGTATTTTGCTCAAAAATGGACATACTTGTCAGTAGGGAGTCATCCGAGATCATTTCCAAATTTTCACTTACATTTCGACTGATTAAATATTTTTATTATTGTACAACATGACTCAAATAATAAATTTTAGTGTATAATTAAAAGATTTGCGAAAGAAGAAAATTTCCTTCTATTTTAGTTTACATCAATACATGAAACATAATAAGTCGATATAGTGTAATTTGAAAAAAAAAATTACTTATGAAGATTTGAAATATCTATAAAGCCGACGTTTCGACCGCCTTTGCATCCGTCATTTTCAACGCTAGTAGACTAAGTAGTGTAGCAGACCTGAAGAGACCGCTGCAAAAACGGTCGAAATCTCGACTTCGTAGCTATTTTAGTCTTTCGTAACGAAGCGACCTTACACACAAAAGCATTTTGTTGAGAATAGTTTGAGTGGCGTATTAGGCTACTAAATATGCGAAATCTCTCTCATTACATAAAGAAGCCATACAACTTGTCGAACAGTTATGTGTTACCAGATTTATTCTGTTCGTGTAAACAAATAAAACTGAAACTTCCTGGCAAATTAAAACTGTGTGCCGGACCGAGACTCGAACTTGGGTCCCGAGTTCGAGTCTCGGTCCGGCACACAGTTTTAATCTGCCAGGAAGTTTCATATCAGCACACTCTCCGCTGCACAGTGAAAATCTCATTCTAGATATAAAACTATCTGTGGCACCTAAACATCTTAAGTAGGAAAAAAATATTGTGACTGAAGTTAACGTATTACTTGTAAAAATACTGAAACATTTCCAATAACGTGAATTTACCCACAAAGTCATTACGTCGCCCCATCCCTCCAGTACGGAGGCCCACGCTATTTGCGGGTCTGAAAGCGAATGGCCGGACCGGCTACGAACAGTGGAGCCATACCACAAGTGGGCTGTTTGGTGGAGTCCACATAGACAAGGCGAGCGGCGCATTCGTCGCCGTGTGACCTGTGGTGGGTCTTTGATGTAAATCTGGTTGTGGCGCCCTCCCTGATGACAGTGCGCGCTTTCGGCTGAATGCGACACTGTGTCCGAGCAGAGTCTGCCCTGTCAATAGAAACGCCACGTGTCAAGGGCGTGGGTGGCACGGACGACGCTGCAGGAAGGCTGCGGCCACGCTCACTTGGACAACAGGTCACGAAGGAGCGACTGCGCGAATGTTCAATAGAACGCAGGTAACGCTAATGAGACTGGTAGTAGCAGGAAACGAGGTTGACTGTCGCAGATGTTCAATGATGACAGAGAGGAAAAAAAGGTATTTTTAAGCAGCAGGGAAAATGCTGGACCAGAAGAATGGTAGGTGAAAGTGGATAAAGATGCTCTGGAAAGCGTCAACAGAATAAATTTACCTCACTTCCAGATCATAAGATGTTATTTACAACACTTCTGGCAGTTTTCGGTTTTTTAAAGAAAGTGTAATACAATGACCTAAACGAACACTAAATCTTTATACAAAAAATTGTACGGTTTCCGATTAAAGCTTTCGTATTGGATGACGCGATTGCATATCGCCAGAAAGCTTTTTCTTTCATTTTGTTCTTTTTAAATAAATGCTGACTAATGAAGACTCAGTCAGGCCCAAGTACTCGGTAGTCCTACCACTAATTCCGTCAGAGACGGCAAAGGACTTGGAAGAGCAGTTGAACGGAATGAAAAGTGTCTTGAAAGGAGTATATAAGATGAACATCAACAAAAGCAAAACGAGGATAATGGAATGTAGTCGAATTAAGTCGGGTGATGCTGAGGGAATTAGATTAGGAAATGAGACACTTAAAGTAGTAAAGGAGGGTTACTATTTGGGGAGCAAAATAACTGATGATGGTCGAAGTGGAGAGGATATAAAATGTAGACTGGCAATGGCAAGGAAAGCGTTTCTGAAGAAGAGAAATTTGTTAACGTCGAGTATAGATTTAAATGTCAGGAAGTCGTTTCTGAAAGTATTTGTATGGAGTGTAGCCATATATGGAAGTGAAACATGGACGATAAATAGTTTGGACAAGAAGAGAATAGAAGCTTTCGAAATGTGGTGCTACAGAAGAATGCTGAGGATTAGATGGGTAGATCACATAACTAATGAGGAGGTATTGAATAGAATTGGGGAGAAGAGGAGTTTGTGGCACAACTTGACCAGAAGAAGGGACCGGTTGGTAGGACATGTTCTGAGGCATCAAGGAATCACAAATTTAGCAGGATAGAGTAGCATGGAGAGCTGCATCAAACCAGTCTCAGGACTGAAGACAACAACAACAACAACAACAACAACAACAACAGGTCGCTGCAGGAGTTGGCACCACGTATGCAGACACAAGTCACGTGATTCCCGTAAATCTGAGCGAGGGGGGGATGAGCTCTGATGCCACGCACAATCACATCCCAGATGTATTGGATCGGATTCAGATCTAGTTTATCGGGGGCCAGTACATCAACTGGAGCTCTCCACTGTGTTGATCGAATCAGCCTATCACATTCCTGGCCTTGTGACATGGCGCATTATCTTATGAGAAATGCCACTCCCGTCGGGAAAGACGAACGTCATGAAGGGATTTACGTGGTTTGCAACATATACACGAGACTCCATGGACGTCATGGTGCCTTGCACGAGCTCCACTGGACATATGGATACCCACGTGAATGTACCCTTCAGCATAATGGAGCCGCCGTCAGTTCGTCTCCGTCCCGAAGTGCAGGTGTCAAGGAGCTGTTCTCGTGCAAGACGCCAGGTTCACGCCCTCCCTTCGGCATGATGAATAAGATATTGGGATTCATGAGACCATGCAACACTCTGCCACGCCCAATGTCGATGGTCACGTGCCCATTCCAGTCGTAGTTGCCGATGTCGTGGTGTTTACATTGCCAAATGCGTGGATCTTCAATTGCGGAGGCCCATCTGTAGGAAACTTTGATGGGCTGTGTGGTCACACACCTAGATTTCTGCCTAACATTAAAGTCTGAAGTTATTTCTGCCACAGTTCACCGCCTGCCCTGCTTTACCAGTCTTCCCAGCCCACGACGTCCGACATTCGTAATGGGGGCTGGCCGCCGAACCTCACGACGCGGTCTAACTTTGGTTTCGCCTCATGTTGAGGACACTCATCACAGCACTCCTCGAACGCCAGACAACTCGTGTAGTTTCTGAAATGCTCGTGCCGAGACTCCGAGCCCTGATCATCTGCCCTCGGTCGCACTCGGATAGATCGTTCTCCTCCCCATTCTACACACGGACGGCACGCTCACTGATACCACACGCCCAGCGCGTGTTCCTGACTAGCAGTCGTTCTTCAGCAGGTGACGGTCCTATCGTCCTGACGGGTTAATATCGGTAGTAGGTGGGTGGTCATAATGTTCTGGCTGGTCAGTGTAGAACGGTTCCTCTACAATGAGTTCGATTAAGGTCCTTGTTGCCGTTAGTGAAAAAGTTCAGTGCAAAGACGATGGGACAAGAGGTGGGGTCGGCAGCCACTGGAAGCCGTCATGTGAATGATTTCAAAAATCCTGTTCCACTGAGACACAAAATATACAATATCACTGTCCACATAATAGTCTTTAAATAGTAAAATGTCACCGATAGGAATTTTCTGCGACTTGTCCAAAGCATTTGATTGTGTGAATCATGATATTATGTTACAGAAATTGCAGTTCTATGGTATAAATGGAATAGCGTATATGATTGGTTTAAGTCGTACCTACAGAACAGGAAGCAAAAAGTTTCCTTATATGGGTCAAGCGATTTAAATAAGTTTGCCACTTCATCTAACTGTAGTGAAATTACATTAGGTGTTCCACAGGGTTCAACATGGGTCCCCTTCTGTTCTTGAAATATGTGAACGACCTGTCTTCCTATCTGAAACAGGAAGCTGAACTGACACTGTTTGTTGATTCTACAAGCATCATTATTAATCCAGTAAAAGAAACTCCAATTGAAAATGATACAAAAAGGTCTTTGGAAAAGTCATTAACTGGTTTTCTGCAAATGGGCTTGCTCTAAACTTTGAAAAAACACAGTACATCCAATTTTCTGCTGCAAAAAGTACGGTTCCTTCAATAAATATAACATATCAACAGAAGTCAGTGGACAGGGTAGAGCATACTAAGTTTTTGGATGTACATATAGATGAGAATCTTAATTGGAAAATTCACATTTTGGATCTTCTAAAGCGACTAGGTTCAGCAACTTTTGCAATCAGAATAATTGCCAATTTTGAGGATATAGAAATTAGTAAGCTAACATACTTTGCATGCTTTCACTCTCTGATGTCCTATGGAATAATATTTTGGGGTAACTCAACATTTAGACAAAAATTATTCACTGCTCAAACGAAAGTGGTTAGAATAATGTGTGGGGTACATAGGCGCACATCTTTTAGGCATCTTTTTAGAAGATTGGGAATTCTTACAACAGCCTCACAGTACATTTACTCACTAATGAAATTTGTTCTCAACAACATGGACTAGTTTAAAAACAACAGTGACAATCATGATAATAATACCAGAAAAAAGAAAGACTTACACTATTCTTTACTCAACCTATCTTTGGCACAGAAAGGGGTAAAATATGTTGCTATAAAAATTTTCGAAAAATTACCAGATGAAATAAAATGTCTTACAGACAGCAGTAATAGCATTAAAAATAAATTGAAATCATATCTCCTTGGACAACTCCTTCTATACCATAGATGAATTCTTGAATAGGAATAAATAAATCTATAAATATAGTATATGGATTTTGTGGCATTTAAGGGAATGGGGTAAATAATAGAAATATTAATCTTTAACTCTTTATTGTGTAAATATTAAAAAATAGTTTCATATGTGCATTTCTTGTGCACTTGACACGTTCCGCATCATAACGGCTACCGTATCGCGCGATTGATGAATGGAACACGCTGCTAACTAACTATTCTAGGTTCCACGTAATCTTCTTACTCTCGGTGGGTGGTTTCCCGCAGACATCTAGTTCAATTCGTCGACGACAAGATGGTCCTTTCTCGAAACTACGCCTCTACAGAAATTTCCCAACACTGGAACGATGGTTGCTGTCGCCGAGAGAGTGTACGTCCTCCAAACTTTACCGCGCTAAAGCTACGGCGCTTTGGATATGGCGTTGTAATGGAACTTACGCCCTTGTGCAGCTCTGCTTGCGATTGCTGTTCTGGATACGGCCACTTCCGGTCTCAGCTGTCTCCAGCGGTGACACTGGGCTCAACCAAATATTTTGCTTCTGTTGTCAGGATGCAATAACTAACGGTTCTGTATTACGAGTCTCCGAGTACCGTATTTGTCCCTGAAATGGCAGGAATTCATGACGAAAGCAACAGCCGTCAGATATTTCTAAGCACTTAAGAATTATTTAACCCATACCGATACTTCATCGTACAAAACGGTAACATGAATGATGGTCACCTGAATGTACAAACTCTGTGTTTTTATTGATAAAACTGATATTTTTCTGCCACTCACCAACGAAGGAAGAAGGAATCTTATTGATAACACAAATGAATACAGCTAACGTACGATGTTGGCTATTTTCCAACGTACCCGTTGTTATCAGTTTGTGGATACGTCCAGGCAGAATGTGAATTTGTAATTTTCAAAAAAAAAAAAAAAAAAAAAAAAAGCCCGTAATATACAGGACTAAATTTTTCTTTTACGAGACTTTGTTTGAATAGTGGAATCGAAAAGCGTTGCTGCAGAACTGTATCAAAATTGGCAACGATAGAACATGTAACAAACACCCACAAAATGCGTTAAGATGCACATTTCAACTGTACAACTAAATTTACATTTTGGCTAAAAACCTGACACTCTATTAGTTGTATTTAATACATATTGAAGAGAATTGCCCGAAACAACAGTAAGGTAAACGGTTTCTGTTTTCATCTCTTTCGAAAAATGCAGTAACTGCCGTTGAAGAACTATAGCTGTAGGCACCTGTCTCCCAACCATGCATTTTTCTCTGAAAGGAAAGCAGTAATAAATATATCAACAACTTTCAATATGACATAATAAAAAGCAGACGCTCTAGTAGGCCCAATAAAAATCGAGATACAGAGCGGTATAGTCAGTCAGTGATATGGAAAATACGTAAAGACAGCGTATGACAAAAAATGTAACGCTGTTTAGGACGGAGAGGAGTGTTGTTATACCAGGAGAAGGCTCACATTCATAAAGCGTGCATGTACGAAGGAATTATGCATTGTAATTCGGAATAACACAGGCATTGTAATATCGTGTTTATCCGCCGACACCGGGCAAGTAACTTTCAAGTAAAATGTCTTCCCTGAACGGGAATATAGATAATGGATGTAAGAGTACGGGTTGCAGACACATGGTTGACGACATGTAAAAGTTTGGGTCTGGCCGTGAGTCGTGTTCAGATAAGCAGATAGTAAGGCGACCGCTCACGATAATCAGGGAATCCAGGTTCGAGTCCCGGTCATTCACAAATTTTCGCTGTTTGTATACCATTATACAGCTAGTGGTAGTCCATATCCGCAAATGCGAATGCATTTCTTGGACTTATCGTTACGTGTGCTGTGACATGCACTACATGCCGTGTATCTCATCATCATATTAACGGGTTTAGGCTAAATGATTCATCGGGATTCGAGGGGAGGGGGGGGGGGGGGTGATCCATGAAAAGATGGATACACTCAACATCTTCCTGGTACATACTACATATATTTATTATATGCGCCTTGGTTATCCAGCACTCATCCAAACTGTAACCCTATTCCGACCATGCTTTCATTAGCAAGTTTTCGTCAATGCCCGTCACAGCAGTAATGGTGTGTTCTTGCAATTCTTGTAGCGTATTTGGCATAGGGATTACATAAATTTTGTCCTTAAAGTAACCAACAGACCAGCGCGCCCTATTCAGCGAATTGGCAGTTCTCATTGAGAAAAATGGTTCAAATGGCTCTGAGAACTATGGGACTTAACATCTGAGGTCATCAGTCCCCTAGAACTTCGAACTACTTAAACCTAACTAACCTAAGCACATCACACACATCCATGCTCGAGGCAGGATTCGAACCTACGACCGTAGCTGTCGCGCGGTTCCAGACTGAAGCGCCTAGAACCGCTCGGCCACCGCGGCCGGCTCTCGTTGAGAAATGCGTGGTTAATTGTACTCCAGTAAGGTGGGGTCCCGCTCTGTTGAAAGATAAAAGTCAAGGAGTCACCAGTCACTCGTGTCAACGACAATGACCACAACCACAACTGGAACATATCCAGGTACACGGAACGTATCACCGCCTACTCGATGAAGAGAAAGGGGCGATACCTTTGTTTTGCGTACGGCACAGAAGATATTTACTTTTGGCGAGTCCCTTTCCAATAACACACAGGTATGCGGCAGTTCAATACCCCACACTCTTGCATTGAGAAGATTCACGTTTTCATATAGATGGAAAGTCGCCTCATCGCCGAATATCAGTGTCACAGCAAAGTCGTCACATCATCATCATCATCATCATCATCCATCGCTTGCTGCACACGTAAAGAAAACGCCAGTCGCTGAGCATAATCATCTGTCAGCTGTTGTAACAGTTACAAACGGTAGGGTTCGATAGACAAACACCGCCGCAAAACATTCCACACTGTTTCCTGCGGAACGCACGGTTCACGGCTCGCACGAATGACCCGTTTTTGTGGGCTGTACACAAAGCTGTCTCACGAGATCTGTGATTTCCTCTGATACAAGCAGTCACTCCGTGCTTTTCCCTTTATGCAGACAACCAGCATCGCGAATCTGGCAAAACCGACGTAACTCTACTGACCCGGTGCAGATCTCCGTCATTTGCGTACGAACGCACTCTGAACGCTCGTAACCGTCGAACACTTCACATAACCTGACACACGAAACCTCTTTTCTTCCATTGCCACCATCTTGTAGAGTGCCGTCACAGGCCTGCCATCTAGCGTGAACGCGAACCATGATGCGGGCTTTCTTACCTTGCTCAGTTTATCAATCTTTCCATGTATCACCTGTCCTTTTATACTTCTACTCGTCAATAAACAGTGCTTTGAAACCAGATGAATCATTTAAGCTAACACTGCCTTCATTTTAGTGCTGCATGAAGCCTTCGACTAATGCAGACAGTACCCCGTTACTTCCTTTTCGGAGTGCCGGCCGCGGTGGCGGTGCGGTTATAGGCGCTGCAGTCCGGGACCTAAGATGTTAAGTCCCATAGTGCTCAGAGCCATTTTAACCTTTTCGCAGTACAGTAAAAGCAAGTACAACCAACGCCACAGCATACGCCAGCGGGAAAAAAAGTTCTGTCGACACACGCCCACTGACTGGGGCACATGGTTATTATTCTGGCCAATTTTGTTGTATCTTTTGGATGTCTCTGTAGTGTTTATTTTTATTTGCAGCACCGTCATCCGGCCTCGTAAGCTTCGGTAGTATATCATTGCTGTTAGTCTCCCTATTAACGACCAGCCCGGATAGCGGAGCTGAATAAAGTGCCCTCTTCCGGGATACGCGGAGGCGCGGCTTCCTGGATAGAATCAGCCTGGTGAATCAGCGACGAGGGCACGGGCCCCGGTCAGCCTAGATGCGTCTCCTACATCCAGCTGGGTAAATGACGACGTGGTACCCACGTCTCGCCTCAGATACAAGCTACGCAAACATTTAGAGAATGTTATCAAACGTGAGCATGAGATTTGCTCTCGACATGGGGTACACAAATTTCGCCGGCCGCTGTGGCACAGCGGTTCTAGAGGCTTCACCCCAGAACCAATCGGCTGCTACGGTCGCAGGTTCGAATCCTGCCTCGGGGATGGATGTGTGTGATGTCCTTAGGTTAGTTAGGTTTAAGTAGTTCTAAGTTCTAGGGGACTGATGACCTTAGATGTTAAGTCCCATAGTGCTTAGAGCCATTTGAACCATTTTTAGGCAAATTTCGTCGCGTGGGGAGGGAGTGGGGGTGGGGGAAAGTTGAGGCAACCGATATAACGTGCCTGCACCGTACAGATACAGGACATGGAGATGAAGAAGCGGAAGCAGCCTTTATATCAACGCGTGGTATAAGGTACTGTTTACTACGCCTGTGTGAAAATATTTATTTTCCGTTCGTATTCAGTGCAACAATTTCAAGATTTGGCTGTGTTTTTTGGAATGTTTTTCAGTATCATTATACGCGCTATCAAATAGAATCGTCCTCACCATCGGGCACTACTGAGCAACGGCTTCCAGACTTATCATGTGTTACTGTCTTTCTCTCCTGCAGGTTCTGTCGTCTCGGTCTTTCTTTATCTCATAAAAACCAGCGAACTACCACACGCTCGGTCTACCTACCATCCATTCGCTTGGTTACGTGTCCCGCCCACATTCATTTCATTGCAATCATAATGTTTCCAGTCCGTTCCCCGATCCACTTGTTTGCTTTCCGTTTCTCCTGTCAGTCACCTATGTGCATCTCTTCATTGACCGCCAAACAAAGTTTTTTAGTGGTTTTTGCATTAAAAGACCAACTGCTTAAGTCAAAGCTGATAAATTTCAGACGAGATCGCTAACGGTCACCCGTGTGATGGCGCTCGCTTCCGGGATATACCTGTTCGAGTCCTGGTGGTGGATGAAATTTTCACTGTCGTTATTTGGCTGGCGAGGTTGGGGGGTGGAAAGGGGCCAGGTGTTCCTGATCACTGATCTTCAACCAGTGTCCTGGATTAAATTCCAAACATCTTAGCAGTTTCTCATGAAGTGTGAACGAAGATCATGTGACACTGTTTAATGGTGATCCGTCGGTGGGACGGGGACGTTACCTCTGTACACCCCCCCCCCCCCCCCCCCCGCTTCACTCCCCTCTTAGTGCTATCCGAGAGGAGTAAACTTTGTGCGTGGCGTGGGTTGCATCTTTTCCCTTCTCCCAGCATCATCATACAACACAAAGACTACACCATAAAAATACAACACAACTTTCACATACCCATAATGAAAGGGGTCAGTGTTCGCGGCGGAAGAGCATCCTTTCCGACACGCAGCAGCCATCTTGTGGGATAGCCTAGCCAAAAGTGTCATACAGCATTTACATTTAACCCTGATCATAAACTTTCAGTCGTACAGTTTAGGGAGCATAATTTGAAAGACCCTATTTTGTGTACCGAAAGCTTGGCAGGCCACTTGTACAGTTTTATTTCTTTTAGTGTCTGTACTGACGCTGACTTTAGCAACCCCAAATATAAAAATTCAACAATTGGTTCTATCACTTCATAGTTAATTTGTGCTATTTTCTTATGGCTATATCTGGTATACGTTGTTTCAGTCTTATTCCAATTAACTTTCACACTTACTTTCAAACTTGCTGTTTCAAGTTCTTCCATTAGTTTTCGAAATTTATCCACACTATTAACCCGCAGAACGAAGCTGATCCTTAATACATGCCGGCCGGAGTGGCCGAGAGGTTCTAGGCGCTACAGTCTGGAGCTGCGCGTCCGCTACGGTCGCAGGTTCGTATCCTGCTTCGGGCATGGATGTGTGTGATGTCCTAAGGTTAGTTAGGTTTAAGTAGTTCAAAGTTCTAGGGGACTGATGACCTCAGAAGTTCAGTCCCATAGTGCTCAGACCCATTTTGAACCTTAATACATATTTCTCCTTGTTTCCGAGTTTATAGGAGCGAAAATTTTATTTGGAGTTGCTGAGAAAAGTTCTTATGATACGGAAACTTCTTGTGTAGTATTTTTCTCGCTTCCAAACCCCTCGCTGTCCTGACGAAGTCTAATGGAAGTTGAGACTGATGCGTGTTTTGGTTCAAATGTGTCTGAGCACTATTGGGACTTAACAGCTGAGGTCACCAGTCCACTAGAACTAAGAACTACTTAAACCTTAACTAACCTAAGGACATCACACACACCCATGCCTGAGGCAGGATTCTATCCTGTGACCGTAGTGGTCGCGCGGTTCCAGACTGAAGCGCCTAGAACCGCTCGGCCACACCGGCCGGCGATGCGTGTATTCCTCAGTGTAATAACATACGTTGAGTCAAGTGCAATTAATTGCCCCCTGTATGCAGGTTTCCCTGAAACTATCAAAAACGTGTTTATAAATCTATGGATCCCATTGCAGACTGATAATTTACTCTCATCGTCACGATCTATGTCAGACTTGCAAATAGTCCATATATAGTGCCTGGCAAAACAACTGAAAGAGAGATGGGAAGGAAGAAACAAGGCGGAACTTCACGAGTTGAGAGGATATTTGATGTTACTCCAATGATAACAAAATAGAGTCAAATTTACAGACAGCTTGACAGTATGAGCCCACTCATGAATACGACACCCCTGTGGCCTGGATGCGTGCCCCGATTCGTTCGGGGATAGTTTCAAGAAGCCGTTGCATCCTCTCCTGAAGCAAGTTGACCCTCAACAGTAGCAACCGGCACTGGGTCAAAGGTGACGGCCGAACCGGTCCCACAAATGTTCTATCTGGTACATACAAGGGGTTGCTGCTGGTTACAAGAGTATATAATAATCAAGCAGACAGTTCACACACACGCTCTATGTGTGGATGAGTATTGCGCTGTCCGAAAGTGCCACCGCAATACTGTCGCTTAAGGGGTAACACTTGACGACGCAGGGTATCCGTGCCGTCAGCGTTCCGTCAATCACTACTAACCGTAACGCTTCGGCGGCGCTGTTCTGTACGTCCATTACCTGCTCCTACCTGTGAACTTGTTGCAGCAGATCGCCGGTAGGAAAGCCGAGCAGAAACCTACCGTACTGCAACTCGCACCAGGTTGCATACAACTATTCCAAGAATCGGAAAAATGTCTTAATTTTGAATGAAAAGTGGAAATACTGGCAAAACTTTGGTATATTCTGTACCTTGATAATGTTCGCGTTCACTGCCAAGTCCGTGCAAATCTTATCACAACCATTTCACAAACCTTTCATTCAGTTTAGAGACTAGATTAGATTAGTACTTGTGCCATAGATCATGAATACGACACTTCGTAATGATGTGGAACGTGTCAGGTTAATAAAAGGTGTCTATACAAGATATTACAATACACAAAATATTACATGACACTTAATTTATTTTTTTTTTTTGTGGGGGTGGGGAAATTACCCACTTACTATATCCAAAAATTCATCTAATGAGTAGAAGGAGTTGCCATTCAGAAATTCCTTTAATTTCGTTTTAAATGCTATATGGCTATCTGTCAGACTTTTGATGCTATTAGGTAAGTGACAAAAGACTTTTGTGGCAGCATAATTTACCCCCTTCTGAGCCAAAGTTAGATTTAACCTTGAGTAGTGAAGATCATCCTTTCTCCTGCCGGCCGAAGTGGCCGTTCGGTTAAAGGCGCTGCAGTCTGGAACCGCAAGACCGCTACAGTCGCAGGTTCGAATCCTGCCTCGAGCATGGATGTTTGTGATGTCCTTAGGTTAGTTAGGTTTAACTAGTTCTAAGTTCTAGGGGACTAATGACCTCAGCAGTTGAGTCCCATAGTGCTCAGAGCCATTTGATCCATTTGAACCTTTGTCCTATTATTGTAGTCATATACACTGCTATTCCTTTTGAATTCGTTCGGATTGTTAATAACAAATTTCATAAGTGAATATGTATGTTGTGAGGATACAGTGAAGATCCCTAGCTCTTTAAATAAGAGTCTACAGGATGATCTTGGTTGAGCTCGAGCAATTGTTCTGATTACACGCTTTTGTTCTATGAACTCTCTTTTACTCAATGATGAGTTAGCCCAGAATATGATGCCAGAGAATGAAAATAGGCGTGGTAAGCTAATTTACTGAGATGTATATCGCCAAAATTTGCAATGACCCTACAGCATAAGTAGCTGAATTCGAACGTTTCAGCAAATCTTCAGTGTGTTTTTTTCCAGTGCAACCCCTCATCAATGCATATACCTAGAAATTTTGAATATTCTACCTTAGCTACCGATTTCTGATCGAAATCTATATTTATTAATGGTGTCATTCCATTTACTGTGTGGAACTGTATACCCTGTGTTTTGTCGAAGTTTAATGAGAGCACATTTGCAGAGAACCACTTAATGATTTTCTGAAAAATATCGTTTACAATTTCATCGGTTAATTCTTGTCTGTTGGATGTGATAGCTATACTTGAATCATGGGCAAGAAGTACCAGCTTTGCATCTTCGTGAATACAGAGTGGCAAGTCATTAATATACAGGGTGATTCAAAAAGAATACTACAACTTTAGGAATTTAAAACTCTGCAACGACAAAAGGCAGAGCTAAGCACTATCTGTCGGCGAATTAAGGGAGCTATAAAGTTGCATTTAGTTGTACATTTGTTCGCTTGAGGCGCTGTTGACTAGGCGTCAGCGTCAGTTGATGCTAAGATGGCGACCACTCAACAGAAAGCTTTTTGTGTTATTGAGTACGGCAGAAGTGAATCGACGACAGTTGTTCAGCGTGCATTTCGAACGAAGTATGGTGTTAAACCTCCTGATAGGTGGTGTATTAAACGTTGGTATAAACAGTTTACAGAGAATGGGTGTTTGTGCAAAGGGAAAAGTTCTGGACGGCCGAGAACGAGTGATGAAAATGTAGCACGCATCCAGCAAGCATTTGTTCGCAGCCCGGGAAAATCGACTCGCAGAGCAGAGAGCTGCAAATTCTACAATCAACTGTATGGAGAGTCCTACGAAAAAGGTTAGTTATGAAACCTTATCGTCTGAAATTGGTTCAAGCACTGTCTGCAGCTGATAAGATTAAAAGAATCGATTTCTGTGATTTTATCCTTGCTCAAATGGAAACAGATGAATCTTTCGTTTCAAAGATTGTGTTTAGTGATGAAGCAACTTTCCACACTAATGGGAAAGTCAACCGTCACAATGTCTGTATATGGGGCACTGGGAATCCGCGGGAAACAACTCAGAATGAACGTGACTCGCCTAGGGTGAACGTTTTCTGTGCCATTTCAGCCAATAAAGTTTTTGGTCCCTTTTTCTTCGAAGGTGCCACTGTAACTGGACTACAGTATCTGGAGATGTTAGAGAATTGGCTGTTCCCTCAGCTCGAACAAGAAGCACAACAATTCATATTTCAGCAGGATGGAGCGCCACCACATTGGCACTTATCTGTCCGTAACTACCTGAACGTCAACTACCCGAGGCGATGGATCGGCCGCCAGGCAGCCCGTGACAGAGCACTTCATCACTGGCCTCCAAGAAGTCCTGATCTTACCCCCTGCGATTTTTTCTTATGGGGGTATGTTAAGGATATGGTGTTTCGGCCACCTCTCCCAGCCACCACTGATGATTTGAAACGAGAAATAACAGCAGCTATCCAAACTGTTACGCCTGATATGCTACAGAGAGTGTGGAACGAGTTGGAGTATCGGGTTGATATTGCTCGTGTGTCTGGAGGGGGCCATATTGAACATCTCTGTACTTGTTTTTGAGTGAAAAAAAACCTTTTTAAATACTCTTTGTAATGATGTGTAACAGAAGGTTATATTATGTTTCTTTCATTAAATACACATTTTTAAAGTTGTGGTATTCTTTTTGAATCACCCTGTATATTAAGAACAGCAGAGGACCCAAGACCGAACCTTGCGGCACCCCATTCTTGATTGTTTCCCAGTTTGAGAAATCACCAGTTTTTTGCGAAATATGTGAACGTTAGCAAGTTTATGGTAACATATTTCCCGAAATCTGAATAGCTGCTAAGGAAGGATTGTTCTTAAATTAAAATGCTCGCCATACTATTAAGTTTATCGATGTCTAATGCGCTCAAGTTTTTAGTCAGTGATCTGCTAAGTATGCCACGCGGAATTACTGTCTTTTCTCATACACAAAATTACTTAAAAATTTTGTACTTTCTAAAAAACACACCGGCATGCATTCCCTTTAAAACACTTACGAAACCTGTAGCGCAACTAAAACCGGTAACTTATAACTTCCTTCGGAGATCATACTACACACGACCGTACCATTGAAAGGCTGGGTTCCGTCTCCTTAGACTGCTGTAGGCATTCTGTATCTCCAAGAGAAAAGACGCGCGAAGAATACTTTGTTCTGATTGGTCAGTTTCCTTTAACGCCAATAGATAAACGTTATTCTCCTGCGTTAGTCCGCACTTTTCATGACTAACCAATCAACAAATAACACACTTCCGAACTGTACTTTTTCCCGAAATGAATATTTAACATTCTAATATTTTGTTTATACTTGAAGTTATTAACTATTTTCATTTACACTCGAATTAGCTTTCCTTTTACCATAAACTTACTTAACATATTATAATACAAAATTCCCCATCGTCTGCATTCACACTGTCTTAAAACTTTCTCACACTAGTTCGTACGGCGTTCATCAGTAGAACAATTGATCTACATATTTACTCTAGACCACATTCACGCATCATTCACATCATTAAAAGCATATACAATACTATAAAAATGAAAATAAACAAAAAAGCTTTCAAGAAATAAACAGAACAATTCACGAAAACATTCTATTGACCTGTTACTTGAATGTATCTGTGCCTACTGGACTCTGGTGGCCTAAATTCTTAACTACATTACAATTGTTTCTGTTTGGTCCTGTCCGCTACTGTCCTCTACTCTAGAAGATGAAAATTAGAAGTACGTACACGACTGAACCCGCTTCAGACCATCTGTCACTGTGTACGCATGAGTCATTCTCCCCATACACAGGCTCATGACAGGGGCAATATAAGGCGCCATGCCTCAACACGATGGCTCCCACACCTTGACGTGGGGATAAGACCGCTGTCCCTCTCCAAAACATTGTCAGAACTGAGCCCAGGTCGATCCCATATTTCCCGATGGTGGTCATCCACAGTACGAGGTGCATTCAAGTTTTACGGCCGATTTTTTTTCTAATTAACTACTCACCCGAAATCGATGAAACTGGCGTTACTTCTCGACGTAATCGACCTGCAAACGTTCACATTTTTCACAACGCTGGCGCCATGATTCCATGGCAGCGGTGAAGGCTTCTTTAGGAGTCTGTTTTGACCACTGGAAAATCGCTGAGGCAATAGCAGCATGGCTGGTGAATGTGCGGCCACGGAGAGTGTCTTTCATTGTTGGAAAAAGCCAAAAGTCACTAGGAGCCAGGTCAGGTGAGTAGGGAGCATGAGGAATCATTTCAAAGTTGTTATCACGAAGAAACTGTTGCGTAGCGTTAGCTCGATGTGCGGGTGCGTTGTCTTGGTGAAACAGCACACGTGCGGCCCTTCCCGGACGTTTTTGTTGCAGTGCAGGAAGGAAATTGTTCTTCAAAATATTTTGGTAGGATGCACCTGTTACCGTAGTGCCCTTTGGAACGCAATGGGTAAGGATTACGCCCTCGCTGTCCCAGAACATGGACACCATCATTTTTTCAGCACTGGCGGTTACCCGAAATTTTTTTGGTGGTGGTGAATCTGTGTGCTTCCATTGAGCTGACTGGCGCTTTGTTTCTGGATTGAAAAATGGCATCCATGTCTCATCCATTGTCACAACCGACGAAAAGAAAGTCCCATTCATGCTGTCGTTGTGCGTCAACATTGCTTGCCAACATGCCACACGGGCAGCCATGTGGTCGTCCGTCAGCATTCGTGGCACCCACCTGGATGACACTTTTCGCATTTTCAGGTCGTCATGCAGGATTGTGTGCACAGAACCCACAGAAATGCCAACTCTGGAGGCGATCTGTTCAACAGTCATTCGGCGATCCCCCAAAACAATTCTCTCCACTTTCTCGATCATGTCGTCAGACCGGCTTGTGCGAGCCCAAGGTTGTTTCGGTTTGCTGTCACACGATGTTCTGCCTTCATTAAACTGTCGCACCCACGAACGCACTTTCGACACATCCATAACTCCATCACCACATGTCTCCTTCAACTGTCGATGAATTTAAATTGGTTTCACACCACGCAAATTCAGAAAACGAATGATTGCACGCTGTTCAAGTAACTGTCTTGTGACAGCCAGAGCGACAGCACCAGCAGCAGCGAGTACTGTTTGTATAAAGCGTTTATTTTGCATTTTGTTTACGACCTTCCACTAAGGAAGGGATTCTATTTGTGTTTATCTGCTCTGCATAGTAACTAACAGTTCTTGATAAAACTTTACGTAGTTTTCGTGTTAGATTTCTTAGTGTTTTCTTGATCGTTTAGAACAGAAAGCGCCCTAAAACCGTCTTTTGTTTGTTTCGCGGCCGTTAGCCACTAGTCACTTGAATCAGCAGTTGTCTTGTGACAGCCAGAGCGACAGCACCAGCAGCAGCGAGTACTGTTTGTATAAAGCGTTTATTTTGCATTTTGTTTACGACCTTCCACTAAGGAAGGGATTCTATTTGTGTTTATCTGCTCTGCATAGTAACTAACAGTTCTTGATAAAACTTTACGTAGTTTGCGTGTTAGATTTCTTAGTGTTTTCTTGATCGTTTAGAACAGAAAGCGCCCTAAAACCGTCTTTTGTTTGTTTCGCGGCCGTTAGCCACTAGTCACCTGAATCAGCAGTTGTCTTGTGACAGCCAGAGCGACAGCACCAGCAGCAGCGAGTACTGTTTGTATAAAGCGTTTATTTTGCATTTTGTTTACGACCTTCCACTAAGGAAGGGATTCTATTTGTGTTTATCTGCTCTGCATAGTAACTAACAGTTCTTGATAAAACTTTACGTAGTTTTCGTGTTAGATTTCTTAGTGTTTTCTTGATCGTTTAGAACAGAAAGCGCCCTAAAACCGTCTTTTGTTTGTTTCGCGGCCGTTAGCCACTAGTCACTTGAATCAGCAGTTGTCTTGTGACAGCCAGAGCGACAGCACCAGCAGCAGCGAGTACTGTTTGTATAAAGCGTTTATTTTGCATTTTGTTTACGACCTTCCACTAAGGAAGGGATTCTATTTGTGTTTATCTGCTCTGCATAGTAACTAACAGTTCTTGATAAAACTTTACGTAGTTTTCGTGTTAGATTTCTTAGTGTTTTCTTGATCGTTTAGAACAGAAAGCGCCCTAAAACCGTCTTTTGTTTGTTTCGCGGCCGTTAGCCACTAGTCACCTGAATCAGCAGTTGTCTTGTGACAGCCAGAGCGACAGCACCAGCAGCAGCGAGTACTGTTTGTATAAAGCGTTTATTTTGCATTTTGTTTACGACCTTCCACTAAGGAAGGGATTCTATTTGTGTTTATCTGCTCTGCATAGTAACTAACAGTTCTTGATAAAACTTTACGTAGTTTTCGTGTTAGATTTCTTAGTGTTTTCTTGATCGTTTAGAACAGAAAGCGCCCTAAAACCGTCTTTTGTTTGTTTCGCGGCCGTTAGCCACTAGTCACTTGAATCAGCAGTTGTCTTGTGACAGCCAGAGCGACAGCACCAGCAGCAGCGAGTACTGTTTGTATAAAGCGTTTATTTTGCATTTTGTTTACGACCTTCCACTAAGGAAGGGATTCTATTTGTGTTTATCTGCTCTGCATAGTAACTAACAGTTCTTGATAAAACTTTACGTAGTTTTCGTGTTAGATTTCTTAGTGTTTTCTTGATCGTTTAGAACAGAAAGCGCCCTAAAACCGTCTTTTGTTTGTTTCGCGGCCGTTAGCCACTAGTCACTTGAATCAGCAGTTGTCTTGTGACAGCCAGAGCGACAGCACCAGCAGCAGCGAGTACTGTTTGTATAAAGCGTTTATTTTGCATTTTGTTTACGACCTTCCACTAAGGAAGGGATTCTATTTGTGTTTATCTGCTCTGCATAGTAACTAACAGTTCTTGATAAAACTTTACGTAGTTTGCGTGTTAGATTTCTTAGTGTTTTCTTGATCGTTTAGAACAGAAAGCGCCCTAAAACCGTCTTTTGTTTGTTTCGCGGCCGTTAGCCACTAGTCACCTGAATCAGCAGTTGTCTTGTGACAGCCAGAGCGACAGCACCAGCAGCAGCGAGTACTGTTTGTATAAAGCGTTTTTGTACTTATTTGCTGCGCTTAGCTTTTAAATAGTTTTTCTGGGAAAACCTAGCGTAGTTTTCGCGTCTCGTATTTCAGTGAGTGTTTCTTGATTATCAGAGTAGCTCATCAGAAGATTATCTTGGGAATTTGTCACCTTATAGAGTAGGGTAAACATAGTCATGTGTAGGGACTGTGGTTGTTGTGAGCGGACGCAAGGAGAATTGGCCACTCTTCGGGGGCAGGTGGAGGCTTTGTCTGTTAGGCTCATCGAGCTCGAGGCGCAGGCGTCGGCTCGTAGTGGCGTTGGGGCAACTGTGGTGAGACCTATGCCTACTTCGGTGGCCTTGGAATCACATGGAACCCCTGATGTCGCTGCGTCTTCCGGCAGTGAGCATCTTACCGGTCAGCCATCACTCCAGGGTGAATGGCGGACAGTGGTGGGCTCGCGCGTGCCTGGCCGAAAGGCGAAGGTGGGATCTGGCCGCGTGGCAGCTGCCTTACCCCTTTCCAACAGGTACGGGGTGCTTCCTAGTGGTGATGACATCGTTTCCGAGCCACCACAGGGTGCCTCGCCTGTTGGGCCAGTGGCCGATTCTCCGGCAAGGTCCCGACAGTCACAGAGGGCGGGCCTATTAGTTATAGGGAGCTCCAACGTTAGGCGGGTTATGGAGCCCCTCAGGAAAATAGCGGGTAGGTCGGGGAAGAATGCCAGTGTGCACTCGGTGTGCTTGCCGGGGGGTCTCGTCCGTAGTGTGGAGGAGGCCCTTCCGGCAGCTATTGAACGCACTGGGTGTGACCGGCTGCAGATAGTAGCACATGTCGGAACGAATGACGCCTGCCGCTTGGGTTCTGAGGCCATCCTTGGTTCCTTCCGGCGGCTGGCTGATTTGGTGAAGACAACCAGCATCGCACGCGGAGTGCAAGCTGAGCTTAATATCTGCAGCATAGTGCCCAGAGTCGATCGCGGTCCTCTGGTTTGGAGCCGTGTGGAGGGTCTAAACCAGAGGCTCAGACGACTCTGCGACTATAATGGTTGCAAATTCATCGACCTCCGTTATTGGGTGGAGAACTGTAGGGCCCCCCTAGACAGGTCAGGCGTGCACTACACACCGGAAGCAGCTACTAGGGTAGCAGAGTACGTGTGGCGTGCACACGGGGGTTTTTTAGGTTAGAGGGACCCCCCCTTGGGCGAAACGATAAAATACCTGACGGCTTACCAGAGAGGACATTATCATCGTTTATAAAGAATGTCCGTCCTCGGAGACCAAAAACAGGAAAAGTTAACGTAATATTGGTAAACTGCAGGAGTATCCAGGGCAAGGTTCCTGAATTAGTATCTCTTATTGAAGGAAATAGTGCGCATATAGTATTAGGAACGGAAAGTTGGTTAAAACCGGAAGTGAACAGTAACGAAATCCTAGACACAGAATGGAATATATACCGCAAGGATAGGATAAACGCCAATGGTGGAGGAGTATTTATAGCAGTAAAGAATTCAATAATATCCAGTGAAGTTATTAGCGAATGCGAATGTGAAATAATCTGGGTTAAGTTAAGTATCAAAGGTGGGTCAGATATGATAGTCGGATGCTTCTATAGACCACCTGCATCAGCAACCGTAGTAGTTGAGCGCCTCAGAGAGAACCTGCAGAACGTCGTGAAGAAGTTTCGTGATCATACTATTGTAATAGGGGGAGACTTCAATCTACCAGGTATAGAATGGGATAGTCACACAATCAGAACTGGAGCCAGGGACAGAGACTCTTGTGACATTATCCTGACTGCCTTGTCCGAGAATTACTTCGAGCAGATAGTTAGAGAACCAACTCGTGAAGCTAACGTTTTAGACCTCATAGCAACAAATAGACCGGAACTTTTCGACTCCGTGAATGTAGAAGAGGGTATCAGTGATCATAAGTCAGTGGTTGCATCAATGACTACAAGTGTAATAAGAAATGCCAAGAAAGGAAGGAAAATATATTTGCTTAACAAGAGTGATAGGGCACAAATCGCAGAATATCTGAGTGACCACCATCAAACGTTCATTTCTGAGGAAGAGGATGTGGAACATAAATGGAAAAAATTCAGAAACATCGTCCAGTACGCCTTAGATAAGTTCGTACCGACTAAGGTCCAAAGCGAGGGGAAAGATCCACCGTGGTATAACAATCATGTACGAAAGGTACTACGGAAACAAAGAAAGCTTCATCATAGGTTTAAGAGTAGTCGAATCATAGCTGATAAGGAAAAGCTGAACGAAGCGAAAAAGAGCGTAAAGAGAGCAATGAGAGAAGCATTCAACGAATTCGAACATAAAACATTGGCAAACAATCTAAACAAGAACCCTAAAAAGTTTTGGTCATATGTAAAATCGGTAAGCGGATCTAAATCCCCTATTCAGTCACTCGTTGACCACGATGGCACCGAAACAGAGGACGACCGAAGAAAGGCAGAAATACTGAATTCAGTGTTCCGAAACTGTTTCACTGCGGAAAATCGTAACACGGTCCCTGACTTCAGCCGTCGCACGGACGCCAAAATGGAAAATATTGAAATAAACGATATCGGAATTGAAAAACAACTGCTATCACTTAGTAGCGGAAAAGCATCCGGACCAGACGAGATACCCTTAAGATTCTACAGTGATTATGCTAAAGAACTTGCCCCCTTTCTATCAGCAATTTATCGTAGATCGCTGGAAGAACGTAAAGTACCTAGCGACTGGAAGAAAGCGCAGGTCGTTCCCATTTTCAAGAAGGGTCATAAATCAGATGCGAATAATTATAGGCCTATTTCGCTTACGTCAATCTGTTGTAGAATAATGGAACATGTTTTGTGTTCTCGTATTATGACGTTCTTAGATAATACAAATCTCCTTCATCATAACCAACATGGATTCCGCAAACAGAGATCATGTGAAACTCAGCTCGCCCTATTTGCCCAAGAAATTCACAGTGCCGTAGACACTGGCGAGCAGATTGATGCCGTATTCCTGGACTTCAGGAAGGCATTTGATACGGTTCCGCACTTACGTTTAGTGAAAAAAATACGAGCTTACGGAATATCGGACCAGGTTTGTGATTGGATTCAGGATTTCCTAGAAGAAAGAACACAACATGTCATTCTTAACGGTTCAAAATCTGCAGATGTAGAGGTAATTTCGGGAGTACCGCAGGGAAGCGTGATAGGACCTTTATTGTTTACAATATACATAAATGACTTAGTTGACAACATCGGTAGCTCCGTGAGGCTATTTGCAGATGACACGGTTGTCTACAAGAAAGTAGCAACATCAGAAGACTCGTACGTACTCCAGGAGGACCTGCAGAGGATTAATGCATGGTGCGACAGCTGGCAGCTTTCCCTAAACGTAGATAAATGTAATATAATGCGCATACATAGGGGCAGAAATCCATTCCAGTACGATTATGCCATAGGTGGTAAATCATTGGAAGCGGTAACGACCGTAAAATACTTAGGAGTTACTATCCGGAGCGATCTGAAGTGGAATGATCACATAAAACAAATAGTGGGAAAAGCAGGCGCCAGGTTGAGATTCATAGGAAGAATTCTAAGAAAATGTGACTCATCGACGAAAGAAGTAGCTTACAAAACGCTTGTTCGTCCGATTCTTGAGTATTGCTCATCAGTATGGGACCCTTACCAGGTTGGATTAATAGAAGAGATAGACATGATCCAGCGAAAAGCAGCGCGATTCGTCATAGGGACATTTAGTCAGCGCGAGAGCGTTACGGAGATGCTGAACAAGCTCCAGTGGCGGACACTTCAAGAAAGGCGTTACGCAATACGGAGAGGTTTACTATCGAAATTACGAGAGAGCACATTTCGGGAAGAGATGGGCAACATATTACTACCGCCCACATATATCTCGCGTAATGATCACAACGAAAAGATCCGAGAAATTAGAGCAAATACGGAGACTTACAAGCAGTCGTTCTTCCCACGCACAATTCGTGAATGGAACAGGGAAGGGGGGATCAGATAGTGGTACAATAAGTACCCTCCGCCACACACCGTAAGGTGGCTCGCGGAGTATAGATGTAGATGTAGAAAACGTCGCCATTTTAAATATTTAAAACAGTTCTCATTCTCGCCGCTGGCGGTAAAATTCCATCTGCCATACAGTGCTGCCATCTCTGGGCCATATTGACAATGAACGCGGCCTCATTTTAAAACAATGCGCATGTTTCTATCTCTTTCCAGTCCGGAGAAAAAAGATCGGAGGCCTTAGAACTTGAATGCACCTCGTAGTGCAGAACTGATCATCACTACACAGATGTGACGCCTTCATCAGAGGTCAAGTTTCCCAATAATGTCATCACCCCAGACACAGCTGTTTGTGTGTGGTGTTAACGGTAGCCTACACATGGGACGGTAAGTCTCTAGTCCGACTGCTGCAAGTCTCCAATCAGTGGTTCGGGATGGCACGGAATGTTCGACCCAGCCTACATATGAGACAGTAATTCCCTAGTCCGACACCTGCAAGTTTCCATTCAGTGGTTCGTGATGGCAGGGAATGTTTCAGGGAGTCTATTACTTGTTCTCGGATGGCATGCGCAGATGAGAAGGAGTAAGGAGGTGCTTAGTGCACAGTATGGCGTGACCATATCGTTCAGACGTGGTCGACTGGAACCCTGATGTATGTCTGTTGTCACCGTCTCCTAAAATCGGGCCACAGTCACATTCGAATGCACCGCAAGTCTGAATATTTCCAAAAATGGTTCAAATGGCTCTGAGCATTCTGGGAATTAACATCTGAGGTCATCAGTCCCCTAGAACTTAGAACTACTTAAATCTAACTAACCTAAGGACATCACACACATCCATGCCCGAGGCAGGATTCAAACCAGCGACCGTAGCGGTCGCACGGTTCCAGACGGAAGCGCCTAGAACCGCTGGCCCACTGCGGCCGGCCTGAATATAGCAGCTGGCCAAATAGAGACTCTTTCAAACTCTCTGAAGTACTGGGTCACACGAGTACGCGTCTTCTCCGTGTCCCGCACAGTGGTCACTAAACACCCGATGCTGTTTACCCGTTATATACCCTACTGTGTTTGGTAGCAACACTAAACATGAGCTACACTAATGCTCTATGGTAGCCACCCTTTCTGTCACAGAGAACTGCAGCTTCAGTCATTTACACATCGTATGAAGATACGTACGTATTGTTATGAAAACAGGACGTACTCTGCAAGCTACTACGACGAGAATTACCCATTAGCGAGCTTCGCTGGGATGAGAAAACCATTTGCGACGTGCTACGATTTCTGTATATGCGCGAGATCGGGAGAAACACACTGGTTGCACTGGGTGATCACAATAATTTTAGTTCAAAGTCAGTTATCTAGTAAAACTAGATGGCTCGAGCCCTCACGTGCTTCTGCACGAAAAAACAAAAACAAAAACCAATTATCACCCAAGAACCTACATAGGATGTATCCCCTTGGGGTTCCATAAAATGTGGGTGGACTTATTAACTAAATTGGCTACGTTAGGTCTGTGGGGT
Source organism: Schistocerca americana (assembly GCF_021461395.2). Taxonomy (NCBI): domain Eukaryota; kingdom Metazoa; phylum Arthropoda; class Insecta; order Orthoptera; family Acrididae; genus Schistocerca; species Schistocerca americana. The sequence continues at coordinate 1,043,209,528 of NC_060119.1, forward strand.
GCCAACCACATCCGCTGTACTATCCACAGTAAATATTAAATTGATGTCAAGTTTATAAAAACAAATGTTAGCAGGCAGGAATAAATTTTAGTGAACACAACACAGTTTTAAATAACTGGAGTTTATTTTAAATTGTTCAGGACAGATTTGACTGTTATGCTGTTCTTGATTTGACCTCAGATATTCACCGAGTTAGTTCAACAGCGCCACTCAAGTATTAATCACAACCATTCAGCAATTATTCACTTACTGTTTATTTTAAACAGCTGAAACCCCAAGATGAACAAAGTTCCCAGCGGAGAATACTTGTCGAAAAGTAATAATAAACCAAACACAATTCGAAGTCCAACCGCAAGCTGAAATCACTATGTCCCACAGCGCTTGTTCAGAGTTAAAGTTCGACACGACTTCGCGGTACGAAAATATTCTAAGTTCAACTCTTGTGCGAAATTTTCACAAGTCTCACAAACGCTCCACAGAGAATTCTTCAAAGTCCAGCAGCACCCAACTGCTGAAAATGACACGTTCCACGCGATTTAGAGGTCCGAAAATATTCTATGTCCAATCCGTGCACGGACTTTTGCACCTCTGCTATCCCTTTCAACTCAACTGGATGACTACTCCCTACCACAGAAAATGGCCGTCCTTATAAGCCCTCGTTTGAACACTCTGAAGTCAAATCAAGTTTGTTTGCACATAAAATTTACTTTTACACCTAATATAGATACAATAAAATGCATGTAACACTTCTACTCAGACGGAAATTTTCCGCTGAGTTCAGATTCATCATCAGAATTTCTGTCGTGATGTCATTCTCATATTATTAAAATTTGTGTGTTCTTCATATAGAACTTTTCATTATTTAAAACACTTTCAATGCATAAATGAGTGGTATTATTATTGTATTACCTATTTCCTTATGTCTACTTTACCGTACTGCCGCTATCTTTACAGTTCCTATTTTTTATTTATCAAAATTCTGCATTTTTAATCACGAAAACAGCATTCTGGCTCCTCATCTGAATTTTTAAAACATGTAAAGAAGTTACATAGATATCTTTATACTACTCATTCAGACCTTTCATTTGACACATCGTTCGTGAAAGTTTGTCAAAGCGTCTCCAAGATGTCCAGTTTACGATCTTACCTAGTTATTAAAATATTCAAACTACCAGGTCGACTGGAGGCGCGTTTATGAAGAGCACAACTGTCTTATTTTCTGCTTTAAAATGAGGCTACAAGCTCCTTTGTGCCACATTGGGATCAGTTTTTATTTATTTCTACATCATACATGCACTTTAGTTCTATGCTAAGAGCGCCCCGGAGAAAGCCCGCCATGAGCCAGCGTGCCGGCCGTTGAGTTTCGCCGTCACGTGGCTGGACGCCAAACTGACCGTACTCATTTTAAAGTACCGCCATCTGTCGGTCAGTGCCGAAACTAGGACGATTCTGCTGCTGTCAAGACGGCTCGCACTCACCCGTAAACACGCCAGATTCTCGACTGCCACTCTGCCGCCATTTTTACTACAGGAACTGCGGTCTTCACATCCGCCCCCGAAGCCTCTCACCTCACAACTTGAATATTAGGCCTAATCTAACTAGAAATAACGTTGATCATTCAGTAAAAGTGGAGGGACGCTATACGCCTCCTCTGATACCTCATGTGCGTAATTTTGGAGATTAGGGAAACCAAGAATATTTAACTTTTCCAATGTTCGTTGAACATTACCTCCACACGGGTTGAAATAACTATTAAATTTTACCACACACAAACAAAAGTCAAAGTGCCGTAAAATGAAAAGTGCTGGCATTTGTATAAAAGCAAATCAGCACGAATCTATCAAATCATAAATACCCCCCTACCAAAGTACTTGACCAATGGAAATACACTGGCTGTTCTTGATTGCCTACTGCCTAATAGCTTAATGGCGGATCCTGTACGACGTGCGTATTTCCCCAAAATACGCAATTATCAACACGGGAATCTGGCACAAAAACGAGATGACATGCAAATGTAGAAAGTAACACCAGCAAACAACACAAAACATTTACATACATGGCGATGAAAGCGAATGCAAAAATAAAGAGGGATGACCTTCGTATCAATAATAATAATAATAATAATAATAATAATAATAATAATAATAATGTGGTTGGTGTCAGAAGGTAATGGCTTGCAAAAATGTAACTAATGCAGTAGCAATTTATTTAATGACCGAGTCTTTTAATTTTTCATTCTGAAAGATGCTGGAAAAGCTGTTCAAAGCTAAGTGTAATTACATTTGCTTGAAAGACAGTGATAATGGAAAAATTAACGCATCTTTAACGCAATAAATATAACGAAAAACTGTTTCCAGTAATGGTTCGAGCGAGTTGAACTTTTCCAGCCTCAAAGAAGTTATCTTTCAAAAGAAAAAAAAGGTGCAGATGGCTCTGAGCACTATGGAACTTAACATCTGAGGACATCAGTCCCCTAGAACTTAGAACTACTTAAACCTAACTAACCTAAGGACATCACACACATCCATGCCCGAGGTAGGTTTCGAACTTGCGACCGTAGCGGTCGCGCGGTTCCAGACTGAAGCGCCGAGAACCGCTCGGTCACATTAACCGGCCAGTTATTTTTCAAACTGGCGGTGTCGACGTGTGGTCGTCGTCCGTGTTGTTGGTGCATAATCCATGAGCGTGCTGTCCAGTAATTACCGTTGTTGTGCTTATCCTTTTGGTCGTACCCGCTCGTTCCTGGATCCGGCAGAATCGCACCGTGTTTGTAGAATCCTTCCAATTAGTACATTTGCAACTGGCGATATAGGTAAGATACGCTTCATGCAATTCACTTGTGACGTATCCAACGGAATAACGTTCGTTAGCTGTTTATAGTCACAGTTTTGGATTTGCTTTATCCTGTTCAGTCGCAACTCGGGACATTTCAAAGTGCAGCAGTCCACAGTGAGAAAGTACGTTAATATATTTGTAATTTGGTTTACCAATCCTTACTGTTAACAATAGTTACCGTGTGCTCACAGCATACACGCAGCGACGGAGAGATACTCTACACAGTCCCTGAGGTTAACAGAGGATGCAGTACACGCGTAACGTTCAGGCGACTTCGCGATCGTCACACTGAAATCTTATGATAGGTGTTTTAAATATCGGTTCACGATCAAAATCAACGCGACACGTTGTTTGCTAGTTCCTTTGTCCACTGTACACACCGAAATCAAAACCCGTATGACCGATAAAACAGTTTTTTAACATCGACAAAGTACGCAGTACGCTATTACTCACGTGACACTGTAATTACCACCCGTTCTCGCTGTTTCCCCATCGACGCATCATATATTTCTACATCTCAACACGTCTCGCTTAGCATTACCCCAAGTACACTGTTTACAAGGGGAGTCGAATGAAAACGAGGCAGACGGAAAACAAGTAAGTAAACATTTTATCTCAGAAGTAATCACCGTAACTGTTAATACATTTATCCAGCTGTGGGCAGGCCGCAAGTTGTCAAGTTTGTTTCGACTGCGCTGCAGAAGTTACACATCATCCACACAGTCCCGTTGTCCTCTGATGCGATTTCCATATTTTTTGTGCGCTGCAGAAAGTTATTCGTGGCCTTCGATTTGCTTCGGACAATGACGAGCACGCATGGTTAGAATCGTGATTCTGTAAACAACATATTTGCATGAAGGTTCAAATGGTTCAAATGGCTCTGAGCACTATGCGACTTAACTTCTGAGGTCATCAGTCGCCTAGAACTTAGAATATACTTAAACCTAACTAACCTAAGGACATCACTCACATCCATGCCCGAGGCATGATTCGAACCTGCGACCGTAGCGGTCGCTGGGCTCAGACTGTAGCGCCTCCGGCAGGCTTTGCATGAAGGGATTGACCGTCTTGTGTCACAGTTGGATAAATGTATGAATCAGTATGGCGAAATAAAGAAGTTTACTCATTTTTTTCCATCAGTCTCGTTTTCATTCGGCTGCTTCTTATACAGCTTCATACAAAACTACAACTTGACAGTAATATTTATGAAAAAAATTTAAGTAGCATATTAATGCACTTGCAAACACACATCAGGAAAAATAGCAATTTCATGCATAGCAACTCCTTGACGCATAGAGAAAAAAAAATGCACTAAGACTAAAGTCACAAAAGTCACACTATAACAAGTCTTCGTATGTGTCAGGAAAAATAAGCAGAAAAGAGAAGACGAATGCACAAGGAGAGAGGTAAAAAATTGCAGCCTTATCTTCACATAGTACGAAGCTACACTGCCATTCGACAGTGTCTTCTGAATGCTTTGTCACGCACTGTAACAATAATTCTTTCCTTAATGCATGACTTGGCTTACATCTTTATTACTAAGCTGGGTATGGCAGAATACGTCTTTGTTAAAACTTCACTTCGTAACGGATCTCTAAAATTTAGTAACTACGCTTGGAGACAGCCCGTACTAGGTGGCAACCGTGGCCTTAATTCGTCATCATAGCTCCAAAGAATGTCACGCCGTGATATGTTTTGCAGCTTTCATGTATTCCCGTTGTGTAGTATCCTGTTGAGCTGTGTGTCCAAACTTTATACTTTTCAAGTTAATATTATAGTAGCATTAACGTTATTTCGGTCTGATGTGTGAGGGTGTATATTTTGTAGGCCAGACCTTCAGTATGCTACGTCACTTATAGATGTCGTAATTACTTCTGACCTTTCTTTTATTAGGCGTTATCTAGTCCAGGCTTGTTCCCCGATCTGCACCTGCGAGCTGTCTCGCGCTCGCAAGCTTTTAGTGAGCAACAGGTCCGCCCGCGGTGCTTCATGGTTGTGGGAGGGTTTGGGAGGGGACGGGAAGGAAGGAAATAACAATACAGCTTCGCAAAAGAACCTGTAGTGGACGAGCCTTATATTATAGCCGATGATGTCAAGTCGCACTGAGATATATTGTTGCACGGTGGCTCATTAATGTGCTTCGCGGCAAATTTATTTTCTAAAACTGTTGCCCTGACCAGAAATGCCAATAAAATGAAATTTACATTTCTTGTAATATTGCTTCTCTGCACCCAAGTAATGAATGGTTACTTCAGTCACAGCGTTCAACATTACGTACTTTAGTTTTTGCACCTCTGCTACCTGCTCTTCGCTTTCTAAGTGTCCATAATATCAAATGGTTCAAATGGCTCTAAGCACTGTGGGACTTAACAGCGGAGGTCATCAGTCCCCTAGACTTCTACTTAAACCTAAATAACTTAAGGACATCAGACACATCCATGCCTAATATTGTTATTTACTTGTACTCGGAGCTTTGAAGCGCACTAAACGTTTCAAGACAATGAGCGTATAGACATCTTGCTCTGACGTATTGGAAACTGATTTTGGTGTATCTGACATTCACTTCGAACTTCCTAAATCAGCGTTCAAGCTGCTTATCATCGATAAAAGAGCCCCTCTCCACTTTAAGCACTGCGTCGTTACCACGTACACTCGACGCTACGGCTACGACGAGCCTAACACATTGCCATTCCTCTTAATAGTTTCCACTTCCCTTTCGGTACGTAATGACGTCTGACTATCCCACTTCTGACTATCACTTCCTAGGAGAGGACCGGGTGCGGGCGCTCGTGTTTGCGCTAGCCTAGCCGCCTCCTTAATAGACCTGATCTGTTCGACGATCGCGAGTTTATTTTGGTCTGTGTAATAAAAGGAAAGTTCAAATGTGTGTGAAATCTTATGGGACTTAACTGCTAAGGTCATCAGTCCCTAAGCTTACACACTACTTAACTTAAATTATCCTAAGGACAAACACACACACCCATGCCCGAGGGAGGTTTCGAACCTCCGCCGGGACCAGCCGCACAGGTCCTTGACTGCAGCACCCTAGAACGCTAGGCTAATCCCGCGCGGCTCTCTGTAATAGAAGATACACATAGGCTCTGTTTGAGCAGTTATGTAATTACCTGAGATTCAGTATAGCTGTTTGAACTACGCACTAGTGTGCCTCACATGAACTGAATTACTCTGTTGACGTCTAACTGGAGATTTAGAAATTGCGGTAACACATTTGCACAGTGAACCATTGGTGCACAGCACTGCACAGCTATCTGATGCCAAACATCAGGCTTCACGCTGGACCTCGAAAAGGCCTAATATCAGGGAAATGAATTCTTGCAAACTGATATTTCACGCCGTGCAGTTCGCAGTCCTGCATTCTGTGTACACGCAGTTCCCGTGATCTCTCCTGGAAATTTGTGGTAAGGTCTATGGGACCAAACTGCTGAGGTCATCGGTCCCTGCCGGTCGTTGTGGCCGAGCGGTTCTAGGCCCTTTAGTCCGGCACCACGCTGCTGCTACGGTCACAGGTTCGAATCCTGCCTCGGGCATGGATGTGTATGATGTCCTTAGGTTAGTTAGGTTTAAGTAGTTCTAAGTTCTAGGGGCTGATGACCTCACATGTTAAGTCCCATAGTGCTCAGAGCCAATCTTTAAGTGATAAAATTCTGCACGTCGCTATGTACGGTGTGTAACAGGTACAAGTGCAGATTTTTTTAATATGTGGTGCCTTCATATTTACATACACCAGAGTGTTGGTTATTTTTCCTCTGTGTGAAACAGTGTTCCTACAAATACATCAAAAACTTAACGACCTAATGTTTTCTGCATGGCCATACCTGAGCCGCAATGTGAACAACGTCCTGCAGTACAGACTATGTATCTTGCAGCCACGTGTTCACTCTTTAATATCTAACTTGTTGCCGTGAGGAAAACGAACATTACTGGCTTCCTTGTGCAACATGTACTCCTAGATACTATCCAACCCATAAAACATATACGTCTAGTAATAGCTATAATTGTTAGCCCACAAATGATGTAAATACTGATGTAATGTTGATCAGTTTACCGTCGCAGTCACTAATAGGAATATCTGCACTTGTGCGTGTTTCACGCTGCTATGTGTCTGGTACCTACATCTAATCGTTTGATGTTAACCTGGCACATTCCATTTCACCGGTTAAATTCGAGGTATGCGTAGCAGGTAGCCGATAGATGCTTAAACACTGGTCTACCAAATCTATAATACGTTCAAAAAATGGTTCAAATGGCTCTGAGCACTATGGGACTCAACATCTTAGGTCATAAGTCCCCTAGAACTTAGAACTACTTAAACCTAACTATCCTAAGGACATCACACACATCCATGCCCGAGGCAGGATTCGAACCTGCGACCGTAGCAGTCCCGCGGTTCCGGACTGCAGCGCCAGAACCGCACGGCCACCGCGGCCGGCTATAATACGTACAACGAGTTTCTCCGGGTCATATTTCGAAAAAAAAAAACCTCTTTGGTGGTAACCTTACGTTCCGATCACACTCAACGACGACAGTAATCTATGTTACAGGAATGCCTAGGGATGCGAAGAACACTTTTTGCTACTCAGCTGTTCTACAAGCTCTGCTGTGGAAATTTGTTTATCCCGAAATTCCCGACTGAAATCTCAAGCAGAGCGACTGAATCCATGCGTATGCACTGAAGAAGAGGTCTAGATAGAAGCGTAAGCGGAAGTTTGTCACGCGCTGAACAGTTAGTGACATTTAGATGTTGGTTGGAACTTTCATTCCACGATAATGTTCACAAATTTGACGTTGCAGCTGTTTATTCGTTGTGTAAATTGTGTGAATCCATGTTTTGTTTAAATAAAACACGAATTTTGGATTCTGTTTCACTTTGCATGCAATCTTAAAATTTTATCGTGTGGATATTATCATTATTTTTATATTCTTGTTAGACTCTCCGTTTTTCACATTTAAATATCGCACTGAAAACAGAAAAGTTTATCAAACGTGTTCTAATAATACTGTCCAACGCGTTCTGTACTGTCTGAAACAAGTCGTCTTCAAAGCACGAATCAAAACGTAGCAGTTTGTGTCTCATGGTTTGCTCTCCGCCGGCGTCTTCATTCATATTGCTGGGGCCGATGTAGCCACATCTCTCTTGGCTAGCTTTGTACATATTCCATCAAGTCTTCAGTCTGTCTAAAATCCAGTTTTCATTACAGCGAGGTCTCCCTGGGAAGCACATTATTCTAGTGGCGCTCAGAGGAAGCTTTCCCTATTCTCGAGTATCTGAATATATTGTTCGTGCAGTTGGTAGACCTCTCTAACAGCCCAGTCTCGCCCTCACCTTAACCGCCGCTGTTTCCCTGCGAGAAAACTGTGTGTTATTCCTGCAAGCTGGTGTAGACTGTCAACCGCAGTTTTAAGCAACCTACCAGCAATCTACAGGTCTAGTTAAGGGCTATGTCCACATGCCCGGGTTCCCGGTTTCGATTCCCGGCGGGGTCAGGGATTTTCTCTGCCTCCTGATGACTGGGTGTTGTGTGCTGTCCTTAGGTTAGTTAGGTTTAAGTAGTTCTAAGTTCTAGGGGACTGATGACCATAGATGTTAAGTCCCATAGTGCTCAGAGCCATTTGAACCATTTGAATCACATGTTTGGCATGGGATGGAGTGTACAAAACTGAACACGTACAAATACGAAAGAGCAGCGGAGGGCTTTTGCTGGTATACGCGTGTTTCTGTGTGAAGTCTTCAAAATCTTAATTGATGCGGTGCTTTATAAAAGTGGGAGCCCTGTCAAGTGTAACTCCCAGTCAGCGGAATGCAGTCCGACACTTGTCTTATTTGCTCCCAACTTAAGATGTTCTTCCTTATGAAAAGCTGACACGTGGGTATTTACGTGATTGAGTCTCACCTGAATATTACTGTAATAGCTTGACAGGCGCTCAAGGACAGTGGACGGACTTCCGTCTAGTGTGTCATACCCTTTGCTTTGCTTGGTCAGATGATGGCTATTTTAATGTAGCGCTACAAAAAATTAATCCCCTGTATACTGTATTGATCTCACTGTTTCTTCTCTAACCTACGACAAAAGCTATGTGATGTTTTCGCAGTTGTTATTTCCTTATGTACTGCAGTGTATCATACCAATTTGTGTTCAATACACTGAATTTTTGCATGTCTTAAATAGAATAGTTATAGTAAGCACTTTCTTCTTCTTCTTCTTCTTCCTTGTTCAGAAACACTAACCACATTCATTTCGGCATCTTCTTTTTCTTTATGTTTATTTACATATCACTGCCCACTGGCTTCCTCATACCCGAACGCCGGCCGCGATGCCCGTGCGGTTCTGGCGCTGCAGTCCGGAACCGCGGGACTGCTACGGTCGCAGGTTCGAATCCTGCCTCGGGCATGGATGTGTGTGATGTCCTTAGGTTAGTTAGGTTTAAGTAGTTCTAAGTTCTAGGGGACTTATGACCTAAGATGTTGAGTCCCATAGTGCTCAGAGCCATTTGAACCATACCCAAACATTTTGCAAGAACGTTCTCTTGTCTTGGTTGTCACAATTCCCCAGATCACCTTCCCGTTCCCATTAAGTTAAACGACGCCAACAGCAATTCGTTGTGCCAGCCTGCGAAGCGAAGCAATAACGCAAACTACTTTCAACTAGAAGGTTACTGTGTAACCCCGAACAAAGTCAATTTCCAATGAATAATGTAATCTGGTGACTTGTCGGCTAATAAATGGACTTTGAATGAGAATGCTGATGCTCCAATGTAAACTTTTCAGGCAACAATTGCACACTGTGTCTGCCAGTCAGCAACAGCATTAAATAGATGAAGTTATTTCCATGGAAATTAACTCATCCGTTTCACCGAATTCCGCATCGACTATGGTTGCCACGTGAAACAAACACAGCTCAGAAGAGGAAAAGTTGTGATTTTACTGTCACCTACGCTAAATTAACGGCCGTGTTGAGAGGAGAGCGAGCTCATACCTAGAAAGCGTTAGTTAGGAGCAAGAGAAAGTTGCAAAAAGACAATATTTGTACAAAGAAGACTCTCTTCGAATTCTAGAGAGAAAAAATCTTGAATGGAAAATTGGGTATAAAATGTAATTATATTTCAATTAGTGCGCTTAAAATGCTACGTAATTGTCGGTATGCGAAGTGGAACACAGCCACATTTTTTGTATTCCATGTTTGATCTGTTGGAAATAAAAATCGGGGCGTAGCAGTAAGAAAACAGAATAGCGACTTTAGCTTACCATAATTACATTTCCAGTTACCGTTTCACATATGGTTTATTGGCGTAAACAGAAATTATCTGGGAGTCGTGTTTCTGTGGGACCAAACTGCTGAGGTCCTTAGGCTTACACACTACTTAATCTAACTTAAAGTAACTTAGGCTAAGGACAACACACACACACACACACACACACACACACACACACACACACACACACACCCATGCCCGAGGGAGGACTCGAACCTCCGACTGGTGGAGCCGCGCGAACCATGGCAAGGCACCTCATACCGGCATTTCATCTGAACACACAAGTCGCCTAATTCCCGTAAATTCCGGGGAGGGGGGCGATGAACTCTCATGTCACGTCCAGTCACATCCCAATTGTCTTCCACCAGGTTCAGATCTGGTGAGTTTTGGGGCCAACACAGCAACTGGAATTCGCCACTATGTTCCTCGAACCGCTCTATAACATTCCTAGCCTTGTGACATGGTGCACTATCTTTTTGAAAAATGCCACTCCCGTCGGGAAAAATGATCGTCATGAAGGGGTGTACGTGGTTCGCAACCTGTGTACGATACTCCTTGGCCGTCATGGTGCCAAAATGGAGCCGCCGCCAGGCTGTCTCCGTCCCAAAGCAGAGGTGTCAAGGAGCTGTTCCCCTGGAAGACGTCAGATTCGCGCCCTCCCATCGGCATGATGAGGAAGGTACTGGCATTAATCAGACCATGCGACTCTCTGCCACTACGCCAATGCCCAGTGCCGATGATCACGTGCCCGTTTCAGTCGTAGCTGCCGATGTCGTGGTATTAACACTGGCACATGCATGGTATGACCTGAAAATTTAAGGGAACGCAGGATTCGGCTACGATTGTGGAAAGGGTCATAATCAGTAACTGTTCTTCCCCCTTTACAGTTACACACATTTATTTTTAGAACAGTAATTCCAGACTCAACAATAAATAAAAAAAATACCACACGCTATTAATGAAGGAATAAACAACTGTGTAAATAATAGTGCTTTCAGTGCGTTACAATTTAGCAAATCACCATAAAAAAAAGATACAGATAATGTAAAAAAATAACAAGCTACTGTGAGAATGTTTGAGAACTCGCTGCAATTACAACTTACAGTTATTTAAATATTAAAAAGTGGCCACAAGCGCAGACAGAAGGTATCAGACGCCAGGAATGACACTAAATACGGTTTTAAGGCTTACTGCTAAAATACAAATATTGAATTATTTTTTTCTTAGCAATGACCACAATCACGGCTGAAGGCCTTACACGCCAGGAACGGCAATTATATAAAAAATTTTGAAACCTGCTGTAAAAAAGCAAATACAAGCAAAGGTTAATTAAAAGAAACAAGCAACTGACCACCAAACGGGTGAAATAAGATGATGTAAACTTTGTAACACAACACTTACACTGCTAGATTTATTCCAGAAGGCGACCGGAACTATTAACTAGACATACATAAACTTTAATGTAAGCATTACAAGGTATGGTAATAAATAATGCAATAATAAAACACAATGACCAATCACAGACGGTGCTCCAGGAATCGACCTCTGAGAAGGTCTGGCAACAAACACTTTCGCGAGCGATGAGATAGGAAGCCAAGAGTTGCATTCACTTCACAAGATGTTAACTCAGGTTAGTGGCAGTCTGACGGATGACTAAAGACAATCTTGCTGAAGCTACCTGACGTCCAATAAACCAAATGCAAGAATGGAACAATACGCCAAAGCCGGAACCGGCGGGCTGCACTACGCCCCCAGAATACTGTGCTTAGAGCGCCCGGAACGAGAAAGGAATCACTACCACCACAGTAGAAGAATCACCAACCGACCTTCACTCAATAAAGCTGTCAAAACTACACGCCTTACCGGACAGCAGCGGCAAGGCGAGGAAATGTACACTGCTGTTTCAAACACTAACCTCCAGGGCCGGTAACTGGTTTCACCAAGCACTCCACTCGCTGCTCTTTGCCTCAGCGACACTATGAGCAGTATGAGCAGCAACACGAACGCATGTCACTGGAGAATCGCGAGATCTCACAATGGTGGAGGTTTCTCTACTTGGATTGAAATGCTCTCATCTTAAAGCCTGCAGGATCTGGTTTACGACGAGGCAGTGCATCCTCGTGACCACAGCCCTTCCTTCTGGCTAGTCCATACGCGCCGCCAGCGGTCCCAGAGTGGTGACGCACTGCACAGGTCTGACTCCTCCTCAGTCATCAACCAAACTGCCACACTCACACGACACGGGAAAACAACGACGTCACCCCAAAGATAGGGCAACGGTTACTACACATCGATAACCGGCGCTGCTGCCACTAGCGGACAGGCAACGCTTGCGAAACCAGTGGCGCCAGTCAAGACGAGAAGAAGACAAACAACCGCAAACCATGCCAACAGAGGGCGGAAACCTACAAACAGCACCAACGCGAGCCGCAGCACGGCTCACATGCGGAGGCCCGTCGTTAGGGGTGTTGGGTGGACTGTGTTCAGACGCACTTGATCTCTGCCCCGCATTAAAGCCTGACGTTAGTTCCTCCACAGTTAGCTGGCTGTCCTGTTTTACCAGTCTGCCCAGCCTACAACGTCCGACAACTGTGATGAGAGGTGACCGCCCAACCCCACGACGTCTGGACGTGGTTTCACCTCGATTTCGTCTCGTGTTGACGTCACTCACCACACCAGTCCTCTAACGTTCCGAAATGCTCGTGCCGAGCCCCCGGGCCATCATAATCTGCCCTCGGTCAAACTCAGATTGCGCGTCTCACCCATTCTACACCCGGACAGCACGCTGACTGATACAACATTCACCGTGCGTGTGTCTAACTAGCAGTCATTCCCTTCCAGGTGACGCTGCTATAGCCTGGACGGGTTTATATTAATGATCGGTGGTCATAATGTTCTGGCTGATCAGTATATATCGACGTACTGATTCAAAATGACATTTTTTTTCTTTTTTGAGTCATCAGTCTTCTGACTGGTTTGATGCGGCCCACCACGACTTCCCCTCGTGTGCCAACCTCTTCATCTAAAAAAAATCGTTCAAATGGCTCTGAGCACTATGGGACTTAACATCTGTGGTCGTAAGTCCCCTAGAACTTAGAACTACTTAAACCTAACCTACCTAAGGACATCACACACATCCATGCCCGAGGCAGGATTCAAACCTGCGACCGTAGCAGTCGCGCAGTTCCGGACTGCGCGCCCAGAACCGCTAGACCACCGCGGCCGGCTCTTTATCTCAGAGTAGTACTTGCAACCTTCGTCCTGAATTATTTGCTGGATGTATTTCAATCTCTGCCTTCCTTTACAGTTTTTGCTCTCTACAGCTACCTCTAGTACCTTAGAAGTTATTCTCTTACGGTCCGACAGATGTCCTATCGTGTAGTCCCTTATCCTTGTCAGTGTTTTCCACATATTCCTTTCCTCTCCGATTATGCGCAGAACCTCCTCATTTCTTACGTTATCAATCCGACTAATTTTCGATATTCGTCTGTAGCGCCACATCTCAAATGCTTCGATTATCTTTTGCTCATGTTTCACTGACAAACAGCGCTGCCCTCCAGACGTACATTCTGAGAAGTTTCTTCCTCAAATTAAGGCCTATGTTTGATAGTAGTAGACTTCTCTTGGCCAGGAATGGCCTTTTTGCCAGTGCTAGTCTGCGTCTGGTGTACTTGCTCCGTCCGATATCGGTCATCTTACTGCCTAGGTAGCAGAATTCCATAATTTCATCAACTTTGTGACCATCAGTCCTGATTTTTTTCTCGCTGTTCTCATTTCTGCCACTTCTCATTACTTTCGCCTTTCTTCAATTTATTCTGAAGTAATATTCTGTATTCATTAGACTGTTCATTCCACTCAGTAGATCATGTATTTTTTATTTTATTTTATTTTTTTTTCACTTTCACTGAGTATACCAATGTCGTCAGCGAATCGTGTCAATGATATCTCTTCACCTTGAATTTTAGTTCTACTCCTGAACCTTTCTTTTACTTCCATCATTCCTTCTTCTATGTACAAATTGAACAGTATGGGCGAAAGACTACATCCCTGCCTTACACCATATTTTAATCTGAGCGCTTCATTCGTGGTCAAATGTTCAAATGTGTGTGAATTCCTAAGGGACCAAACTGCGGAGTTGATCGGTTCTTAGACTTACACACTACTTAAACTAACTTATGCTAAGAACACCACACACACCCATGCACAAGGGAGGACTCGAACCTCCGGCGGGAGGGGCCGCGCAGTACGTGGCATGGTGCCTTAAACCGCACGGGCACTACGCGCGGCTCATTCTTGGTCGTCCACTCTTACTATTCCCTCTTGGCTCTTGTACATATTGTATATTATCCGTCTCTGTCTATTGCTTACCCCTCTTTTTATCATAATTTAGAACCACTTGGATCATTTTACATTGTCGAACGCTTTTTCCAGGTCGACAAATCCTATAAATGTGTCTTGATTTTTATTTAGTCTAACTTCCATTGTCAACCGCAGCGTCAGAGTTGCCTCCTTCAGTATATTATCCTTGTCAGCAGTTTGGATAAATGAGCCGTTAAGCAGATTGTGTGATAATTGTCATATTTGTCTGGTCTTGCAGTCTTCGGAATTGTGTGGATGATACTTTTCCGAAAGTCAGGTAGTATGTCGCTAGAATGATACGTTCTACACACCAACGTGAATAGTCGTTTTGTTGCCACTTTCCCTAATGATTTTAGAAATTCTGATGGAATGTTATCTATCCCTTCTGCCTTATTTGAATCAATCACTTCTGCCGTATTTGATCGTAAGTCCTCCGAACCTCTTAAATTCTGATTCTAATACTGGACCCCCTAACTCGACTCCTGTTTCTTCTATCACATCAGACAAATCTTCCCACTCATCGAGGCCTTCAGTGTATTCCATCCACCTACACGCTCTCTTCTCTGCATTTAACAGTGGAATTCCCGTTGCTCTCATGAAGTTACCACCCTTGCTTTTAATTTTACGGAAGGTTGTTTTGACTTTGCTATATGCTGAATCAGTCCTTCCGATAATCATTTGTCTTTCGATTTCTTCCGATTTCTTCACATTTTTCACGCCACCATTTCGTCTTAGCTTCCCTTCACTTCCTATGTATTACATTCCTCATTATTGCACGCAATAAGCTTTCTGATTTTAATTTTGATGCTTGCACGTTATGTGCTCACTTGCTGATAGGCTATATCCGCCGTTTTAAAATAGGATAATTGTACAGTAGATCGACAGCTGTAAATACAATTTAAGGTTGTCCGTTGTAAAATAATACTCTTTGTAGGTTAGTAAGCCAAACATACGATGATGATGATGATGATGATGATGATAATGATGATGATTGGTTTGCGGGGCGCTCAACTTCGAGGTTATCAGCGCCCGTACAAGTTCCCAATGTCTGCTCATCCCAGTCTCGCCACGTTCATGAATAATGATGAAATGATGAGGACAACACAAACACCCAGCCGTCTCGAGGCAGGTGAAAACAAACGTACAATGATGGTAACAGGTTGGTGGATAAGTTCGTAGCGTTTTTGCTTTGCAAGTTGGTATCCCGGTTGCTACGGGTTTATTAGTCGACTGTCATTTTTTATTTATAGTCCACTGTCGCTATTTGAGTTTACATATCGTCATTTTGTCGTCTGGGGTAGATAGTGGGTATGTGGACGTTAGAAAATGGGGTGCCAAGTGGAGAAATCGGAACATTTTTTTTTTCTTTTTCAGTTCAGCAGAGGAGTGACAACTGCTGAAGCAGCGAGATATATTTGCGCCATGTATGGGGCAAATGCCATTGAACAGAGCACGGCAAGAACATGTTCTTCTCGTTTTAAGGAGGATCGTTTCAACACTAGTGACTCGACAGACTCAGGAAGACGTTACGGGTTTGATGAGAATCGTTTTAAACGCATTAATACACGTTGATCCCTGTCAGTGTACTCGAGAACTGGCAAATATGAATTGCGATCGTCCCACCATCGTGATACTCCTGCATATCCACTAACTATCTCCAAATGACAAAATGATGATATGTAAACTCAAATAGCGACAGTGGACTATAAATAAAAGATGACAATCGACGAATAAACCAGTAGCAACAGGAATACCAACTTGCAAAGCAAAAACGCTACGAACTTATGCACCAACGTGATACCACCACTGTATATTACTGAAATACCAAAAGTATTATTTTACAACGGACAGACAAACTATAATTACAGTGCCGGCCTTGGTCGCCTAGCGGCTCTAGGCGCTTCAGTATGGAACCGCGCGACCGCTGCGGTCGCAGGTTCGAATCCTGCCTCGGGCATGGATGTGTATGATGTCCTTAGGTTAGTTAGGTTTAAGTAGTTCTAAGTTCTAGGGGACTGATGACCTCAGATGTTAAGTCCCATAGTGCTCAGAGCCATTTGATCCATGTAATTACAGCTGTCGATCTATTGTACAATTATTCTATTATAAAACGGCAGATACAGCCTATCAGCAAGCGAGCACATAACATGCAAGCACCAGAATTAAAATCAGAAAGCTTACTGCGTGCAGTAATGAGGAATGTAATAAATAGGAAGTGCAGGGAAGCTAAGACGAAATGGCTGCATGAAAAAGTGAATAAATCGAAAAAAAAAAAAATGATTGCCGGAAGGACTGACTGACTCAGCATATAGCAAAGTCAAAACAACCTTCGGTGCAATTAAAAGCGAGAGTGGTAGCATCGTGAGAGCAACGGGAATTCCACTGTTAAATGCAGAGGGGAGAGAGGGTAGGTGGAAAGAATACACTGAGGGTTCAAAAATCTCGTGTATGGATACGGCATGCTCTGATCCAAAATCACGAAAGTCAGCTGCTGGCCATACGTGCAGCTCTGCTTGCTTATCATCAATTGCCTAGTGAACAACACCGACCATTCCTATCCTGTACCGTTTCTGGCGATAAGAAATTCTCTCTCTGTGCTAACGCAAGTAAAATAATGGAATGCTGAGCAGAAACAAAGCGGCAACTGCCCGTGCAAAGACTTGCGCGCATCCACAAACAAAATGTTAGGCATTTGGTGGAACAAAGACCGTATGCTGTACTACGAATTGCTTCCCCGATTTGTAATCATCACTGCTGACATTTATTGTGAACAACTGAGACGTATCGCAGACGCAATCGAAGAGCAACAACCAGGAAGAGATGATACTCCACGATAACGTTCGCCTGTATTCTGCTAGACTACCGACAAACACTATACGCGATTTGGCTTGGGAAGTCATTCCGCGCCCACGTTATTCACCTGATCTTGCAGCCTAAGGTTTTCACCTTTTCCGCTCCCTACTGAACAACCTACAAGGAACGTCCTTTCCGGATGAAAATGCGCTACGAACATTGGTCGACGAGATGGTTGCCTCAGAACCACGTGATCTACACAATCGCAGAATCGAAAAGTTAAGTCAGAGTTTTCAGACTGTTGTAAGTAGGGAAGGGGAATATATTATTGAAGACTAATGCTTGTGTTATGTGTATCTGTTGTGATGGAAAAACGTTACGAATTTAGGTACTAACCAAATATCTCCGTTCTATTTGTTTGTAGACTACGTTTGAAAATGACCTGTAAAGCAGAAATTGGCCGATGGTTCAAGAGGTATTTTTTATTTTGTTTTACACGTCTAGTTCCGTAGGACCAAACTGAGTAACAAATCTCCAAGGTCATAGAACTTGACAGCACATGAAATTACAACTAAACTTAATAACAGGTAAACTAAAATGTTCATGAATCCAAAAAAAGACATGCCATACGTTTATGTAAACGCAATCAACAATATAACACAGGAACAAGCTTAGTTTTTCAAGGAACTCCTCAACAGAATAGGAATGACCGATGAGGAAACTTCAGTTTCGATTTGAAAGCGCTTGAATCACTGCTTTGATCTTCGCTTCCTGAAAACGGATGCAGCAGTATACGGCACACCTTTCTGCGCAAGACTCAGGAAGTGCGGTCCAAATGCAGATTCGATTTCTGCCTAGCATTAACTGAGTGAAAGCTGCTAATTCTTTGGGATTAGCTAATAATTTTAATAAGAAACGACAGTAAAGAATACATATATTAAGAGACCAATGTCAGAATATCCAGACCAATGAACAGAAGTCGACAAGAAATTCGCGAACTTACTTATTGCCCGAACCGCCCGTTTCTGAGCCAAAAATATCCTTTGAAAATGGGAAGAGTTACCCCAAAATATAATACCATACGTCATAAGCGAATGAAGATAAGCAAAGTAGATTACTGTTGAGCTTCACTAATCATAAGCCCTTTCTGTGTAATTAAAACGTCGGGTTTTGTTGAATTGTGAATTAGAAACTGCAAAAAGTGAGTCTTAATGTGATTCAGCGTTAGCTGATTTCTTACAAGCCATGAAGTTATGTCATTAACTGCACTATTTGAAACAGTGCCAACTGTATACTTGTCAAGAACAGTCGAATTGGGAAACGTTCAAGATTTCTTTCACGAATATTCAGCTATTTTCTCCCACACGAAGAAATGATGGACAGTTTCGTCAGTCGCAGATTTTGTGTACTCTTTCTCGTGCAGACTGTTAAAACGGACACGAAAAGATCGTCTATATTGTTTCCGCGTGCATCATATTGTCCGCCGCAGGTCGTTCTGCACTGGAGAATCGGAAATTTCGCGACCCGCTGACTCTATTGCCGTAGCAGCGTGGATGGCTGATTTATTGACTGTTTCGCTATAGGAAAGTTACTTTGCATATGAAGTATGCTTTGATGACGGAACAGACCACTCAGCAATTTTGTGCTCCATTTCTTCAGCCAATTACTAGTGCCCTGACCCGACAAAGCTGTTAAATTGTCCGTACGGAGACGGGCGTCTTTCTGGACTCTATCCAGCCTTTGACAGCCTGGTGAAGTATGTTGTTATTTTCCGCAGATTAGAACCGTTACTGTAATTGGAGTGAAAAGCTGTCATTCATTCTACGTACAGTAATATTTTTTGCTCAATTATCTGCCACAGAATTACACGGCTTTTCTGAAAGACATTTCGCACACTCTTAACGAAACACCTCTGTGATCCCCAAAATCCTGTTTCAGGTATTCTTCATTGTGCTTTATTAAGACGTGATCATATTGTATTAATGGTTTTAAGATTACCACAAATCTCTAGTTCCCTGCTTGGACTGATACTCTTTAAAATTTGTTGCACGTTCGATTTTGAGTACACAATTTCACAAATTGTTTCGCAAAACTATTTCTTTTTCGTTTATTGATGTACATGGAGTCATAGAAGGGTCGACGGTGTTTTTCAGAACGAAGAAACTTGTGAATGAAGTTTTCCTCTTCGTAATTAAAGTTTGAATCAATAACTGTTCTCTGTAGATTTGCTGCATTAAATAGAATTTTTTTCTGATATAACTGAGTCAAGAATATGGGATTGTGGGTCCACCTTGATGCAAAACACTTTTGTTATTTATTTATTTAGTCTAAGAGTAGTTTCAGCAACAAATATCACCGTCGTCAGTGGGTTCTTTGATTCTAGAACATGCAGAAATAACATACTTAAAAACATTGTAAACATAATTATATGTGTACTATTTGATTCAATATATTGTTTTCCGTGAACGATTTCGTAATACCTTATTTAATGTACGCCACAGAATGGTTTTACGATTTTTTTACATTTGTATGTTTTTTGTGGCCGTTTTTTCTCAGCATGCATCTGTTAGTGTTAGTAAACAAATACAAGAATGTGAATTTATGAATGCCAGCGTTATACAATCGGGATTACGGTAGTGTCGTGGATACAGTTTCGATGTGTAGTAGGTTGTTACGTAGTTTGTCATGTACTCACATTCGTTAGACGGCTTGCAGATACTTTAAGACACACAAAATCATAACTTTCGCACCTTGTTCGTAACCCAAAACATAACGCCATCTTGCTGTTCGCGCGTGTCGCGATAAATGTGTCGCATATTGCGAGAAGGGTTTGAAAATTGTAGCGGGAGTTTGACGACTTTTGTTCCTTATTTATGTCTGTGCGTGTTGCAACAGCGCACTCTTTACCGCTGTAAAAGAACTAACACTCTCTTATCACACAAAGTGACATAAATAAGGAACAGAAGTCGTCAGAAAAGCCGCTACAAGTTTCATAACCTCGCAATATGTGATACATTTATCGCGATACATGTGAGCAGCGAGACGGCTTAATGTTCTGGATATCGAACAAGGTACGAAAGTTATTTTTTTATGTGTTAAAAGTAGCTGCAAGCCGTCCAACGAACTTGAGTACATAACAAACTACGTAACCACCTCGTACACATCAAAACTGTATCCACAACACTACCCCAGTCCCAACTGTATAACGCTGACATACGTAAGTTCATGTTTTTGTATTTGTTTCTTAACAGCCACTCAAACAATTACAGATGATATGATGTATGCCGGGACCAAAAAATAAAAAAATTTTTTTTAAAAAAAGTGACGTATAGTAAAAAAGGTATTATGAAATTGTTCACAGAAAACCATATTTGGAACCAACGATACACATGTAATAATGTTTTATAGGTATGTTATTTCTGCATGTTTTAGAACCAAAGAACCCACTTATGATAGTGATACCCGTCACTCAAAATATTTTGGGAATAAATAAATAAATAGATAAATAAGCAAATAACAGAAGTGTTTTGCTTCAAAGCGGACCGACACTTCGATATTGTTGCTTTTGTATGCAAACACGGACCAGTGGAAGAGTTTCAAGATAAAATCATTGCTATAAAATTGAGTCATTTACACGCGAAACTAAATCCTAAATGGATGGCAAAATGTTCTGAATTGTTCGCGTCATATTCCTCAAACTTCTCCAATCCTTGATGTTTCAACTCATCTGCAGGGATCTTTCCTAGGAGTCTTCTATTGTCTATCAAGTTCTTATATCCCACACTTAACTTTGCTCGAGAATGTAGTGATTACGCAGTAAATCTTCTAAACTTTGCAATCGAAAAATTGGGGAAAATTAAATTCCAGTATCCTGCGCTTATCATCTATAGATAAGTGTCAGTACGCGACTAGATTCAAATGGTTCAAATGGCTCTGAGCACTATGGGACTCATCATCTTAGGTCATAAATCCCCTAGAACTTAGAACTACTTAAACCTAACTAACCTAAGGACATCACACACACCCATGCCCGAGGCAGGATTCGAACCTGCGACCGTAGCAGTCCCGCGGTTCCGGACTGCAGCGCCAGAACCGCTAGACCACCGCGGCCGGCCTACGCGACTAGAGCCGACAAAGTAAGAGTTGTGTTATTGTGGTCGAAATATCGCCAACGCCGCTGTAGATAAGCTGTTTCACATTTAGAGTGACCAAAGAGAATATTCAGCTTTGGATACGTTTTTGTCTCGACTTGGTGAACATACTGTTCTCCCTGTGCGAGAGTTTGACAGTAACAAATGATCGCCGGCAAGCAGATGTCGATAGAATCGTTATTTTCAGGTAAGAGACTGTATAATAAAGCGAGCAAAAGAAAGAAATTACTAGGAACTATATATCAAGTCGTGTTGGTGCCCACTTTTTTTTTCAGTCTTGAGCTATGTCCTTGCACTGTGAGAGGTTATATGAAAAACTATCAACTCTTTATCGGACGAGCAGTTTACTACAGAGAAGTTCTTGCGCTATGCTGGGAAACGTCGCGTGTGTGTTGAGGCACAAGAAAAGAGGCTTATGCTGAATACTTCCCATATAATCAAAATAACTCAAGAATCACACTTCCCATATACATTCAGCCACTTCTGGTTGTTGCCTCCAATTTCAAGTTCATATGCTAATCCATTCGCTTCTTGCACTTGAAGCATGCGTATTGCCGCGCATTGTCCGGTGAGATACCTGGGCCCTGTGGGGGAAACGTCTTTGAAACGGGCGTTCGCTGTTGGGTCACCTGCTTTGTGATGGCATGGTCTGCATCGAAAAACTGGGGGTAGCGAACATTGTCGCCATGTTTGTTTGTTTCTTTCTCCGTTTCTCATTTTTTTTAAAATTAGGGTTTTTAAGAATCTGATACTCTCAGTCCGAACAAAACGGAACTATCCACATGAAAGTTAAAATAATCTGTAAAAGTTCTAGTTATCAAGAGATAGAAAGAGTAAGCTTCTTCATTTATCTTTCTTCTTATAAAGGTCACTGATTCTGTCACTCGTAATTTGTTGTACCAATTTTGCTTTAGTAGACGGAACCTTGTTGCACTTTTTCACATTGATAAAGACCTTCACGTAATTCGGTGTCAACTGGCGTCTATCACACTGTTTAGTGAAGTCAATAGCCATACCTGTTTTCCAGATTTTAACTGAGATGTCCATATATTTCGAAACAGCCTTTGAAACCTGGGCAGGTGCATATTTCAAAATTTTAAACATGGCTGACGCAGCAGCTGTTAAAAATCTTCATGGTAAATGATGATAGCCTAACAGTTGCAGGATAAAGATTTATTGAAATCCTTGACCACGGTTTCGGTACATCTAAATATACCTTCATCAGAAGCAAAAGTACACCTGAACAGGAAGACACCTTCATTAAGAAAAAACTTAGCAACATAACTAAGATAGAAGAAAAAAATAAACACTTACAGCTTTAAGTAACGATGAAATTACCAGAGTGTTACCAGCACAAAAACTTTTAGTCACTTACTAAAATCACGTCCTTGCAGTGGAATGCTTTAGAAGGAAATTTTTTCAAAAATAATCCTGTGTTGGGTAATAAGATTTCTTTCTATGCTCATTACGTTGATAGCATAATATTTAAAGGGAGTGACCAAGACCTGCAACTAATGCTTCATGTTTTTAACAGTTTTCACGAAAAAATGAATTTCTCAAAAGAGATGCAAAACGATGAGAGAGAACTCAATTTTCTTGATTTGAAGCTTAAGTTATTTGACGACCCCATTAGCTTCGACAGTTTTCGTAAAAATACTTTTTCTGATAATATTTCCCAGCAGATTCTAGTCTTCCACAAACACAGAAAATTGCCGTCTTTCACTCTGCAGTTCATCTTGCCGTGAGCACACCTTTAGAACAGGATTGTTTAGAAAAAGAAATATCTTTAGTAAAATCCATAGCTACTAACAATGGATACGACCCTATGTTTATTGACCAAATTTGTAGGAAAAAAACTGCTGTAAAATGTTCATCCTTAGGAGGTAACAGGGTGATGAGGGCAATAACTTTATTTCTATTCCATTTTTGGGGAACGTATCATATAAGAAAAGGAGACTTCTTCTGAAGCAATACGGTTAATACGGTTACAGAGTTGCCTTTTCCGTAAACAATAGCTTAAAACAGAGAGTGGTTCGTACTATTGGGGCACGGGAAGAGCTCGGCATTAAATCCGGAGTTTGCAAAATTACTTGTAACGACTGCCCCAACTATTACGTTGGACAGACAGGTAGACCCATCAAGGTAAGATGTAAAGAACACATGCTAGGTAAAAATGGGATAAACGTGTACAATTCCACGTTTGCTGAACATCTGTTGCCCTTAACAACATACGCCACGTGAACTGGATGACGTAGAGTCGTTGACCGTGCGAAAAACATGGTGTGGCCAGATGAATACCCGATACTTTTAACGTTTGTCCTTAACATTTATAGTGATCGAGAACGCCATTTTCAGAGACAACTGCAAGCGTTTGAGCTGGGATATCAGGAATTCTACGTCTCAATACCGTCTCTCCTTTGGCCCTGCCGATGATGACAGTGGCTCGCATAACCTGGTGCCGTCACTCTGTGATGCATAACCTAGTGCCGTCACACGATCTTAGTGCAACGAGGCAAATTGAAATGCAAAGAGAAAAAATAAGTCAGTATTCAAGTATTACGATAATATCACAATCCAATGCACTTCCAAAACATTCTATGTACTGCGAAATATTTTCATGCGCATACGTTACATTGTTGCAGAGCTTAGTGATGGTTTTATTCCATAGGAATGCTTCTGCTGTCCTATACTTATGTATGTACTTATTTCAAATGTCGAAACAGTTACAAACTAATCTCTACGGTAAACTTAATGCATTTATTTGCTAGTTCACGTTCGTGGATTACTTGAGTCACGTTACCCATCCCACTGGAAAAGTAGTCACGTCGATCGTTACAACGTAAAATCTTTTTTTTTTCCCCGGAATAAAAGGTAGCCCATCTGTTAATTCAAGGTGTAAGCTTTTCCATAGCAAGTTCATCCAAATCCGTCCATCCTTTTCAGCGTGAAGGAGTAACAGACTTACTCCACACACACTTACGCATTTATAACCCGTACTGACAAGCCAAAACATTACAGCCACTCCCCACCGCTGCGTTGGATGCCACCTGCTGGCGTTGCGAGCACGGGACGCGATAGCGAAAGTATGTGAACGACGGGGGATCACTCCAGCGCAGATATGGGCTGCAAACGGGAAAATCCATAGAGATAAGCGACCTCGACGAAGACAGATTATTATTACGCAGAACCTGGGAACGAGTATCTCGAAAACGGCGAAGTTGGTCGAATGTGCTTCTGGAGTAACACCTACGGAAGGAAGTAGAAAGACAGTGAAACTATCACTAGGCACTAAATGGTTGGAAGTCCACGACTCTTCACAGATCGTGGGGTTCCGAGGCTCCTCTCCTGTGTAAAGTAGGATAGATTGTAATCTGTGGCATTTCTGCCGAAAGAGCACAAAGCTGGTTCACGCACAAGTGTTTCAGAACACACCGTAGGTCGTACATTGTTGAACAAGGAGCTCCATAACAGACCGCCCCACGTGTTCACATGTTGACCCAATAATATCGTCAGTTACGATTACAGTGGGTGGAGGACCATGGGCATTCGACCATCGATCTATGGAAATGTGTCGGATCTTCGGGTGGGAGAAGTATTATGCTATGGGAGACATTCTCCTGTGCTTACATGGTAGTAATCGAAGACACGCTGACAGATGCGAATTACCTGCAATCCCTTCATGCGATGTCGCTTCCAGCAGTATAATTGTCCGTGTCTCGGAGCCAGAAACGTGGTACAGTGATTTGAGGAGGGTTATGTCTCGAAAACCAAATTCGCCTGATCTAGATCCTATGGAACCCATCTGGGTCACTACCTGGAGCCATCACTGCGTAAACAAATCAGCGGCTGATTATTTTTGGCACATTACGTGATATGTGCGTAGACATCTAATGCCACATACCTTCACATCCTACCAACAAACCGTCGGATCCCTGATAAGCAGAATCAGTGATGCATTTCGTTCTAAAGACGGGCAAACAGGCTGTTAAGCAGGTGGTCATTATGTTTCGGCTCGCAAATGCATCTGGGAATTCTATTAAGCTGCTGTGTGTCATACACTTTGGTTACCCTAAGTCGTGTATGTCCAACGCCAGAATGTCCCTCTGGAGAAAGAAAAAACGAATTATCATCCCCATCCGCTCGCAATCTTGTTTTGTGCTCAATCTTTAATACCGTCGTCGTGGATCGGATGTTAAACCCTAAACTTCTTTTTAACATTTCCTTGCAGGTCGTGAAGGCCCCACTGTGGTGGCAGTGAAGACGCTGAAGGAGAATGCGACGGAGAAGGAACGAGCGGACCTGGTCCAGGAGCTGCAGGTGATGAAGATGCTGGAGCCACACCCTAACGTCGTGCGGCTGCTCGGCTGTTGCACGGAGAAAGGTGAGCAGTGTGCTGCGTTCTACCTCAGTCCTAGAGTGTGTCTTGTGTGGTTTACCGCACAGTTTGAATGCTTTCGTACTGGCGTTATTACTACATGATGTCAGCTGCTGAAGTTCGTCTATATTACATTAAAAGAACTGCACTCAGATGGACAAGGCAGATTGCGATCATTATTGGCAGGTTGGTAGATGGTACGAAATGATTTACACTTTCAGCTTTGAAGGACCAACATGTATTGCGCTACACGACCACAAAACATACGTGTCAGATGGTGTCGGGCCTCCTTGGTTGTGGATGTGATAATTCAGACCCCACGGCATGTCTCAGACGTGGTCCTGCGATACTCATCCCACGTCGCTTGCACGTCAGCTCTCAGATCCCACAGACTAGTGGGTGGAAATCAGATCCTGATGACACATTCTCGATGGGAGAGAGACCAGGCCATGCGGCTGGCCATGGCTGCAAGCCACTCTCGGGTGGTGGTACCAGTATGAGGACGAGTGTTGTCCAGGAATAGGGCATGGAAGTGGGCACTGGGAATGACAGAGGCATCAGTTTCAGTACCGCCTCCAAGTACAGGGCGGCCGTCACGGAGCACCACAGGATATCGCTCTCCACACCATAACACTAGACTGGCGAAACGTCTGCTGGGAAACCACAAACTATCGTTTGCGACGCTCTTCACCGCACCTCTAGACACGTGCCCAGTGATCATTGCCTCTAAGCTAGAAGCAGGACTCGTCACTAAACATAATCCTCTGCCAGTCTGCAGGGCCTCATGTCCATCGTTGCCGACACCAGGCGATGCGGCGTCCTTCGCTTCACATAACAGCCTAGTAATGATACGATGACTTATGGGATGTTGCACAAATGGCGAGGCAGCCTACTGAGTGGTTATTAAGGTTGCCGTTGGATCTGTTTGCGTATGGCACACAATCCGTCGGTCCTTGCTCCTTGAGGTGCGCCGGCCGCTGTGACAGAACGGTTCTAGGCGCTTCAGCCCGGAACCGCGCTGCTCCTACGGTTGCAGGTTCGAATCCTGCCTCGGGCATGGATGTGTCTGATGTCCTTAGGTTAGTTCG
This sequence comes from Schistocerca americana, assembly GCF_021461395.2. NCBI lineage: Eukaryota > Metazoa > Arthropoda > Insecta > Orthoptera > Acrididae > Schistocerca > Schistocerca americana. Next base: position 1,043,236,401 of record NC_060119.1, read on the forward strand.
GTTTAAGTAGCAGCTGCAAATACCCTCAGACTTCAAGAAGACAGGTGTGAAAATTACCGAACTATCAGATTAATAAGTCACGGCTGCAAAATACTAACGCGAATTTTTTACAGACGAATGGAAAAACTGGTAGAAGCGGACCTCGGGGAAGTTCAGTTTGGATTCCGTAGAAATGTTGGACCACGTGAGGCAATACTAACCTTACGACTTATCTTAGAAGAAAGAAAAGGCAAACCTACGTTTCTAGCATTTGTAGACTTAGAAAAAGCTTTTGACAATGTTAACTGGAATACTCTCTTTCAAATTCTGAAGGTGGCAGGGGTAAAATACAGGGAGCGAAAGGCTATTTACAATTTGTACAGAGACCAGATGGCAGTTATAAGAGTCGAGGGGCATGAAAGGGAAGCAGTGGTTGGGAAAGGAGTGAGACAGGGTTGTAGCCTCTCCCCGATGTTATTCAATCTGTATATTGAGCAAGCAGTAAAGGAAACAAAACAAAAATTCGGAGTAGGTATTAAAATTCATGGAGAAGAAGTAAAAACTTTGAGGTTTGCCGATGACATTGTAATTCTGTCAGAGACAGCAAAGGACTTGGAAGAGCAGTTGAACGGAATGGACAGTGTCTTGAAAGGAGGATATAAGAGGAACATCAACAAAAGCAAAACGAGGATTATGGAATGTGGTCGAATTAAGTGGGGTGATGCTGACGGAATTAGATTAGGAAATGAGACACTTAAAGTAGTAAAGGAGTTTTGCTATTTAGGGAGTAAAATAACTGATGATGGTCGAAGTAGAGAGGATATGAAATGTAGACTGGCAATGGCAAGGAAATCATTTCTGAAGAAGAGAAATTTGTTAACATCGAGAATAGATTTAAGTGTCAGGAAGTCGTTTCTGAAAGTATTTGTATGGAGTGTAGCCATGTATGGAAGCGAAACATGGACGATAACTAGTTTGGACAAGAAGAGAATAGAAGCTTTCGAAATGTGGTGCTACAGAAGAATGCTGAAGATAAGGTGGGTAGATCACGTAACTAATGAGGAGGTATTGAATAGGATTGGGGAGAAGAGAAGTTTGTGGCACAACTTGACCAGAAGAAGGGATCGGTTGGTAGGACATGTTCTGAGGCATCAAGGGATCACAAATTTAGCGTTGGAGGGAAGTGTGGAGGGTAAAAATCGTAGAGGGAGACCAAGAGATGAATACACTAAGCAGATTCAGACGGATGTAGGTTGCAGTAGGTACTGGGAGATGAAGAAGCTTGTACAGGATAGAGTAGCATGGAGAGCTGCATCAAACCAGTCTCTGGACTGAAGACCACAACAACAATAAAGTCTAGGGGACCTCAGATGTTAAGTCCCATAGTGCTTAGAGCCTTGAGGTGCGTGTCGGATGTCCAGACTCCAGACGTCGTGCTTTCGCACCTTCCTGTATCCATAGCCGCGTAACAAAGGGCAATGCTGGTGTCTATATGACCGGTGTGGTGCACAATACGATGATGCGGTCATCCAATCTCCTGAAGCTCCACGATGAAGCTCCTCTCGAACTCATCTAGCTGAGCATCGAACATGTCGCCTGGACATAGTGTGCCACCCAGGTGATGCTCTAGTAACACTGTTGTATTGACTGCCACGGCCATTTGGAACCCTCTGTGATATGTTTCTGACATTGCCAGACTGGGTGCGATCTGTAGTCTACTGAACTCCGAAGATCACTAGTAAAGTACAGGGTGATCACAAAGTCTTGCCCTGATTATAACGGTTTATTACAGAATAACTGTTTGATGTAATAATTTACATCTGATGCCGTTGTATAGGTTAGTGATACTAGTTTTTTTTAAGACTACTTACGTTAATAAACCTCAAAGTGTGCTCCCTTGGTACCTCGGAGAATGTCGAGACGATGTTCCAGTTCCCGCCAAGTTTTTCTTAACATGTGGTCTCTCACAGTACCCACATCAGCTTTGAAACGTCCCCTTAGAAAAATTATAAATGACTGCATAAACTGACACACAATATTTTTAGCGCAACGCAATCTGAATTTCAGTAATCCCTACAAGAGAATGGCCCTGACTAACATTAAACTATACCTTTCACAAATCACTTACCTCACAAAAATCTTCGTTACTCGAACCACTGCAATAACGCGAGCGCCACTGCTGCCAGCTAAATAAAAGATTCAAACTACTGAAGGCACTAACTACTGATAGGCATAGTTAGCAAATGAAAGATTTTGATAGAGAACAAGCAATGTATTTACCTTAATAGTGTTCAAAAGTCATAAGATATATATCAGTCCATGATATCCAATCTTACAAATTTACTGTCTGTGATGGACACACGTCCAGATTATCCGCTCTCTAAACTCCGCCATCTCTCTCCCCACATCCACCACCGCTGGCGGCTCACCTCCAACTGCGCAACGCTACGCGCTGTTCACAGCCAACTGCCCAACACTACAATAGCAAACAACAATGAAATCCAGCCACAGGCTGCACACAGCACAGTCAGTGATTTTCATATAGAGTGCTACATCGCGTTACCAACATAAAAACCTGACTTTTTTTCTGGGACTATATCAAGGACAGAGTCTACGTCACACCAGTTGCTGACGTCGACGAACTGAAGGCTAGGATACAAGCTGCTGTGGGTACTGTGACAGAACACATGTTAAGAAACACCTGGCGGGAACTGGAATACCGCCTCTACATTCTCCGAGCTACCAAGGGAACACAAGTTGAGGCTTAATAACGTAAGTTGTCTTGAAAAAAAAAAAAAAAACTGGTAACACTAACGTGTGTAACGGCATCAAATGTAACTTATTATGTCAAACGGTTATTCTGTTATAAATTTATAATATGGGCCAGACTTTTTGCTCAACGTGTATTTATTTACATGACCAATTTCGGTAAGACTATGTTACCATTCTCGGTCCTTCAACTAGTATGAATTGTTAAGTTGAAGATCCAAAGATGGTAACGTAGTTTTACCGGAGTCGGTCGTCTAAATAAATACTTTACTAGCGATCTTGGCTGTTTGGAGTTTTTCCGGAGTTCGACTTCACGGCCCCACCCATGCTTCCCAAGCGAGCGGCTGACAGTGCAAGAGTAATTATCGCTATAGCTGATGCTGTACAACATATCCACCCAGTCTGCATGGCCATGTCCTTCTGGGTGCAGCTCTTTTTACGATAATCAGTGTATATTGATCCAGAGGATGTTAGGGTGATGATGATGATGATGATGCTTGGTTTGGGGGCCGTTCAACTGCGCGGTTGTCAGTGCCCGTACAAATTCCCAACCTTTGCTCAGCCCAATTTCGCCACTTTCATGAATGAGCATGAAATGATGAGGACAACACAAACACCCAGCCATCTCGAGGCAGGTGAAAATTCCTGACCCCGCCGGGGATCGAACACGGGACCCAGTGCTCGGGAAGCGAGAACGCGACCGCGAGACCACGAGCTGCGGACAGAGAGAGATTGTTAGGGATGGAGCGTGAAAAGCAATGAACGTCGTTCACTAGCATTAGCAACTAGCAACAATACTGTTACACACAATTTTACTGAAATGAAATGAGCTTAATTTTGTTCGTTCGAAACTGTCTTCATTAGCAACAAGACCATAGTTACTGAAGCGATTTGTAAATTTGCATTTACAGTTTCAATCGGATGTGATTGTTTTTGTGATGACTGACCAACGCGCAGCTGCGCCGATAGGCCGATGACGACATCAACATGGTGGTGATTGCAGCCTTAGGGAACGACAAATGGATGGCTGTCAAACTGATATAACGGGAATAAGGGCGTTTTAACACCTTCAAACATGTTAAGAACTTGAAAGTATCACAAGAACGTTGGAAAATAGGGCTTCAAGTCGGGGACGTAGATGTTACTATGAAGTGGGCAAGCCTACGAAAAAGTTTGTCAGGACGTATTCATTGGCTCTGGCTATTCAGAATCAAACTATCACAACAGAACCTCGCACCCAGGCTACACTACAGCTCTGCCCTTCAAGACAACACTTAAAAGTGCAATGGCGCCACTGTCCAAAGGTGATTGACAGTATTGTCAATACACTAGTAATAACAATCAGATTTCTGGGAAAGAATAGAGTGAAGCAAACGGCAAATGCGTGGTTCGAATCATAAACTGCGACGAGCTCAGGTGGTTCAAATGGTAGAGCAATGGATAAGGAAAGCTCATATGCGAGATGAAGGTGACAGTAAACAATAATATGAACCATCGTAATTTCTATAGATCACCATCTCAGTTAACACAACACATTCAAAACTAAAAATACGATAGACATCTACAACTTAGACGTAAAGACAGAAACGTCGCAGTTATCCCCCTTAGCTCGAGTGGTTAACTAGACCCAGTAATTCACTGCGAGAAAAGTATTTTCTTTAACAACATTTCGCCCACGTGTGTAAACAGCTGAATCACGTTCGGAACAAAAACAGAATAGGTTCCTTTATAATAATTAGGAACAAATCATTTCCAAGTGCAATATGCTCGCATGTTACTGTTCGTTCGATAACCAGCGAGATCATTGTGGCAGCAGCAACCATGTTTACCTTCTGTCGTTGTCTTCTAAGAACCTTGAAAAACTCATTATAAGCAGTAACGGTAATGAAAGAAATAAACAAATTGAGTATTCTGTATAGTAATATCACAAGCACGAATACAGCTGAAAAGCGGGGCCGTTGTGTCGCCTCCGATGTTGATGAATGTGAAACGTCCCCTTAGAAAAATTATAAATGACGGCTTAAACTGACACACAATATTTTTAACGCAACGCAATCTGACTTTCAGTAATCTCTACAAAAGTATGGCCCTGACTAACAATAACCTATACCTTTCATGAATCACTTACCTCACAAAAATCTTCGTTACTCGTACTACTGCAATACAGCGAGCGCCACTACTGCCAGCTAAATAAAAGATTCTAACCACTGAAGGCACTAACTACTGATAGGCATAGTTAGCAAATGAAAGATTTTGATAGAGAACAAACAATGTATTTACCTTAATAGTGTTCAAAAGTCATAATATATATCAGTTCATGACATCCAGTCTTACAAATTTACCGTCTCTGATGAAAACACGTCCAGATCATCCGCTCTCAAAACTCCGCCATATCTCTCTCCACATCCACCACTGCTGGCGGCTCACGTCCAACTGCGCAACGCTGTGCGCTAACAGCCAACTGCCCAACACTACAATAGCGACTATTGCAACAATGCCGACCAGCCTCAGACCGCGCACAGCACAGCCAATGATTTTCATGCAGAGCACTATGTGGCATTACCAACATAAAAACCTAAACAGCCTACTCACAAATGGTCTTCCAAGACAGTCACCTGAATCACGGAAAACCGAAGTCAGTTTGATCGGGAGGGAACTTTAAATATTTTCGTCCAGTATTTCACTGCAGCATTACTTTTTCCATTGTGTGGCTCTCAATACCTTAATAGAAAACGATAGTTTTTCTTACATCGCGACCCAAAATGGAAACGTTATGTAACCTACATAAGGCTAAATAAATTTGAAGCTTACGTAACTTTACATTCACTGCTGAAGCGTGAAAGCCAGCAGACTTGTTTTGGCCAATATTTCATTGAAAAAGCAAGCATTCTTAGCTATCTCCGTAACTTAGTATACATCGCTGTGTCACTTGTGTGACGTGCTTAAGATGTTACCGAAATCAGAGGTATATTTGTTGTGCAACACATTAAAATTAGGATTGTAGTTTCTGTTGTGTTACATCCGTGGTAGCACGAAGCTCTGGAAGTATTTAATCTACCATTTTCATGTATACTGTTGATAAGCTATTTCCTTTCTTAGAGGTATACGCTGTTTGGCTAGATCAATCATTATAAGAATTTAATGATAACTTAGTTCTATGTTTACAATTCGGACAAGAATGAGAAAGCCGAAGTTTCTACGTACTGGGAAGTGCGCGTTACGTTTCGGTTTAGTTAACTCTCTTCAGTAAAGACTACGGAACTTGATTTATACCAGTTTGGATATAATCAACCAGTAAACTGCATCAAATGTATTCTGGTTGGTCTAATTTTCACTTTTTTTCAGGTTCATTGCCCAGTTCTCATTACTACTTTATTTCAAATTACAGAGTACCGTGTCTATTGATTACGTAGACAAAAGTATAGAAACGAAACAAAAGAAGACAGACTGGACTATTTTCGGCTCAGATGCGGAAACCCTGAAGTTTCTAGGTATTTCAAAATTAGCAAGGCGACAACGCATTCAAAAGTACCAGGAAGCCTTTAACGGCAATGGCAGTAATTTGACAAAGTTAAGAAAGATAATTAGAATCTGCAGTAGAACAGGTTAGAAATAGAGAGGCAGAGGAACTGTTAACAACGTGCAAAATACTGACTGTTAAGGTGAATGTACACTCCAGTGAGTCGATCAGCAGTTAGAAAATGTGTAAATTGTGTGAGCTACTTGTCTGACGGACGAGGACAGTTACACGATCCATGCAGTTTTGGGAATGCAGCCGCAACCAGCTACTCTCCGCTACTGGAGGAGCAGAGGAGTTGGTTACAGCAGCATTTGCATTTTAATCGATCAAGAAATACGGTATGAAAAATGTGAATAATACAAAGGTATGTTTTCCACGATTCCAGACTGTTTGCCTGTTTCTATCATTTTGTGGACACTAGTAGCACTCAGCCATGTACATTATATTGCAGATAGTCACAGTATATTCTCTGAGGCTTCCAGTTTTTATGTGAGAGTTATTCGCGTTGAAGGGCCTTGTGCAAGGGGCTAGAGATTCGCCCTTTCAATCCAGTCGGAGCGCACGCTCCCGAAGCGTCACGTGGCTTTCACCGTTTCATATTCGGGCGCAGACTGAGCGGGGTTTGCTGGCAAAGCTTCAAAGAGAGAGAAATCGCAGTGAGACTACTCGGAGGTTTCTCATCTTAGAGGGCTTTGCGGTGAGACTAAGCCCTTCTGACGCCGCTCCGGGACCTAGCTAGCTGGTTACAACTAGCGACATCAATAAAAGTGACAAAGGCAGAAGCGGAATAACGGTTACCAATGCGTGTTATATTTTATCATTCGCTTTTCAGGGCCTATGCTTTGTATTAAGATAAAGTATAACTACAGTGTCCGTTACATTAGGCTGTCAGCGTACAACACTGTATGAAATTTTGTAAGCTTTTCGGTACTTTTGGACATTCACAGAGGATAGTGTTTACTAGTGAGGTAAATGGAAATGAGCGTTCGGCGTCATTGGCCGGGAAAAATCAAGGCTCGACGTTACCCGCAATCTAACCAAGTGGAACCATTTATAATTCAGTTTTGACATTTAAATTAAATATCAGAAATAAAAAACTACTTATGCAGCTCCCACAAGGGTTTTTCGATCGTTTCTACAAAATGGAATTTAGGCGTAAGGTTTTCACTGCTAGTTTTGCTCACTTCTTTTGTTTCTGCACTGATTAACACATCAGGAAAAGGAACTTCACGAGACAACGAATAGAACATCAGCTTGTGCAAAAGCAAAACAACGTGCGGAAGCAGTCGCCAGAACCACTTACCCATCTCCAAGCACCTGGGTCATAAATGAAACTTTGTGATTTATTATGGAATTATCCTGAGAAGCTAATTAATTAATAAATAGGGCGCACTATTTCGTGACGTCGATACCTCTGTACCTTTCTCTGAAGAACTCCAGCCTCTCTACGGCTGTGCCGTTCCCTTCATTTTGCGGAAGGTCTGTGCGCCCCACGAACCGTACAGAGAGTCTGCAGCTCGTGGTCTAGTGTCTAGTGCTGCTGCCTCGATCACGGGTTCCCGGGTTCGATTCCCGGTCGGGTTGGGGATTTTCACTGCCTGTGGACTGGGTGTTTGTGTTGTCTAATCATCATTATTCGTGACAGTGGCTAGACCGGATGGTGTAAAAATTGATTTGTTTAAAAATTGGGACTTTGTACGGGCGCTGATATCCGCGCCGTTGAGCGCCCCACAAACCAAACATCATCATCTCCAAACCTTACAGAGCAGTGGCAATCAACATTTTTTTTACCTACTCCCATTTTTGTATCCCTGTTAATAATAAAGTGTTGTATCCGCCCACCGGCTCTACAGTAATGGTGATTTATAAACTAAGCAAGTAGCGTTATAAAAATTATAAATCAGTTACAGCAAGTAAAGTTGTATAATAATAGTTGCTTACCGAATTATTTATGTGAAATTTTAATGAAAATGTGTTTATAAACCCTACCGTCCACCATGAAACCTTCAACGCTCACTAGTGGGCAGTAGGGACCAAGTTGACAACTGTTCTATAGCATCCGAGAAAGATACGATATTCCTACGTACCGTACATTTAAACCCCTTCTGGCCACGTGGTTTTTGGAATGCTTTGCCTTCCCCGTAGAGACTAGCCGCCTTCTCTATGCAATAAAGTTGCTGCCTCTGGAACACAGGGTCCCGGGTTCGATTTGCGGCCGGGTCGCGGATTTTCTCCGCCCGGGGACTGGGTGTTTGTGTTGACCATCTCATTATCATTCAAGACGTGGCGAGACTGCAAATGGAAAGATTGGGAACTTTCACGGGCGCTGATGACCACGATGTTGAGCACCCCACAAAAAATCATCATCATCATCTACGTACCGAGCGAGGTGGCGCAGTGGTTAGACACTGGACTCGCGTTCGGGAGGACGACGGTTCAATCCCGCGTCCGGCGATCCTGATTTAGGTTTTCCGTGATTTCCCTAAATCGCTTCGGGCAAATGCCGGAATGGTTCCTCTGAAAAGACACGGCCGACTTCCTTCCCCATCCTTCCCTAATCCGATGACCACGCTGTCTGGTTTCCTTCCCCAAACCAACCAACCAACCAACCATCATCTACGTAATAAGATATTACAATGGCTGTGTTATTTCGAATTACGATGCAATGGTCCTTCGGACAGGCATGGATGCATGAATGCATACATGGTAGAACGAACATTGCACCGCAGTTCTGGAAAATGCAGACACTGCAATATCGTATTTATCCGCCGACACCGAGCTAGCGACTTTCAAGTAAAATGTCTCCGCTGTACGGGGATATAAATAATGGATGTACGAGTACAGGTTGTTGACATATGGTTAACGACATATGGGAATTTGGGTCTGGCCGTGAGTCGTATTCGGGTAGCCAAATAGTATGGCGACGCTCACTATAAGCGGGAAATCCGGGATTGAGTCCCGGTCTGCTACAAATTTTCATTGTCATTCCATTACACAGGTGTTGGTTATCCATCTTCGCAACTGCGAATACATTTAACGTATTCTCTACGTAAAATTCTGAGCATGCCTGCATCACGCGACATCCTGTGTCCTATGCAGTACGATTAGTGGAAATTTAAGAAAGGTATTAAACTGAACTTAACATCAAAATTGGGGACCATGAAGTAGGCGAAGTGAAGGAATTCTGCAACCTTGAAAGCAGAGTAACATTTGACGGGTGTAGTGAAGATTACCAAAAGACTAGCACAAGCGGAAAGGCATGCCTTGCTGAAAGAGTTTTCTAGTTTCAAACAGTGGCCGTAATTTGAGGAAAAATTTCTGAGAATATACGCTTCGGGCACAGCATTGAATCGAAGCGAATAGTGGACTGTGGGAACAGCAACAGAAAAGAATAGAAGCATCTTACTTACTTGCATGTCTGAAAGAACAGACACTGCTCACGATCCACAGCTGTACGAAATAATTCGAAATTAATTCGCTGATGCGAATTGCTTGATATCAGTTGCGTTAGGCTTATCGAACCCCTTATGGCAAGTGAAAGTGACAGATTAATAGATAACGAAAGAGATTTATGCGTGTAAGGTAAAAGAGTCCTGCTCTCGAAATTTTCTTCCTTCATAACCCCTCTTTGTTTCCACAGACGACGTACGGTTCAAATGACTCTGAGCACTATGGGACTTAACATCTGAGGTCATCAGTCCCCTAGAACTTAGAACTACTTAAACCTAACTAACCTAAGGACATCACACACATCCATGCCCGAGGCAGGATTCGAACCTGCGACCGTAGCGGTCGCGCTGTTCCAGACTGTAGCGCCTAAAACCGCTCGACCACTCCGGCCGGCCGTGTTCTGCCGTCGGCAGTTGTAAAATGAAAAAGTTACCGTTTACTTGAAAACTAACAAATCTAGATGCCTATAACAGTTTCCACAACGAAAGGTTGTCTAGAAATCTCGCAGAAAATCCAAAGAGATTCTGGTCGTATGTGAAACATGTTAGCGGCAAGAAACAATCAAAGCCTTCTCTGCGCGATAGCAGTGGAGATACTATAGAAGACAGTGCGCCAAAGCAGAGTTACTAAACAGAGTCTTCCGAAATGCCTTCACAAAAGAAGACGAACTAAAAATTCCGGAATTCGAATCAAGAACAGCTACCAACAAAAGTAACATAGAAGTAAATATCCTAGGAGTAGTGAAGTAACTTAAATGATTTAATAAAAGCAAGTCTTCTGGTCCAGACTGTATACCAATTAGGTTCCTTTCGGAGAATGCTGATGCATTAGCTCCATACTTAACAATCATATACAACCGTTCGCTCGACGAAACATCCGTACCCAGAGACTGGAAAGTTGCACAGGTCACACCAATATTCAGAAAGGTAGTGTGAGTAATCCACTAAATTACAGGCCCATATCGTTAACGTCGATATGCAGCAGGAGTTTAGAATATATATTGTGTTCTAACGTTGTGAATTATCTCGAAAGAAACTGTCTTTTGACACACAGTAAACATGGGTTTAGAAAACATCGTTCCTGTGAAACACAACTAGCTCTTTATTCACATGAAGTGCTACTGACGAGGGATTTCAGATCGATTCCATATTTCTGGGTTTCCGGAAGGCTTTTGACACTGTACCACACAAGCGGCTAGTATTGAAATTGAGTGCATATGGAATATCGTCTCCGTTATATGACTGGATTTGTGATCTCCTGTCGGAAAAGTCACAGTTCGTAGTAATTGACGGAAACTCATCGAGTAAAACAAAAATGATTTCCGGCGTTCCCCAAGGTAGTGTTATAGGCCCTTTGCTGTTCCTTATCTATATAAACGATTTGGGAGACAATTTGAACAGCCGTCTTCTGTTGTTTGCAGATGACGCTGTCGTTTGTCGACTAATCAGAAGATCAAAACGAACTGCAAAACTATTTAGAAAAGATATCTGAATGGTGCGAAAAGTGGCAGTTGACCCTGAATAAAGAAAAGTGTGAGGTCATGCACATGAGTGCTAAAAGGAACTCAAACTTCGGTTACACGATAAATCAGTCTAATCTAAAAGCCGTAAATTCAACTAAATACCTAGGTATTACAATTACGAACAACTTAAATTGGAAGGAACACATAGAAAATGTTGTGGGGAAGGCTAACCAAAGACTGCGTTTTATTGGCAGGATACTTAGAAAATGTAACAGACCTACTAAGGAGACTGCCTACACTGCGCTTGTCCGTCCTCTTTTAGAATACTGCTGCGCGGTGTGGGATCCTAACCAGATAGGACTGACAGAGATATCGAAAAAGTTCAAAGAAAGGCAGCACGTTTTGTATTATCGCGAAATATGGGAGAGAGAGTCACAGAAATGATACAGGATTTGGGCTGGAAGTCGTTAAAAGAAAGGCGTTTTTCGTTGCGACGGAATCTTCTCACGAAATTCGAATCGCCGACTTTCTCCTCCGAATGCGAAAATACGAGGGTTATTCCAAAAGTAAGGTCCGATCGGTCGCGAAATGGAAACGACTATGAAAATCCGATAAAGCTTTGCACAGATGTGTTGGGTAGTGTCTCTAGTATAACCCCAGTTAGCATCACGTCGCTCTTCTCATTTCTGAGCTCGCAGTGAGTGCGTAAAGATGTCTAGAAAATAGTGTCTGCCGCCAAGTACGAGGGCCTGGTGAGAAATTTCGCCTGAAGCTATGCAGCCAACATTACATAACTGTCGTGCTGTTTCGTCTTCACGACAATTCTCAGCCGCATTCTGCAGGGGCAATGAAGATGCTCCTGCATCGTTTTCAAATGGAAATGTTAGATTACCCACAATACAGTCCGCAATTGTCTCCCCCTGCGTTTCATCTCTGGTCACATGAACCGCTGTCTTTGAAGACAACATCTTGACACAGACAACGAGGTGTAGGCCAGCGTGGAGAATTGGCGGAAAGCACTGGCGGCTGCCTTCTATGATGAGGCTATTGAAAAGTTGGTACAACGCTATGACAAAAGTCTAAGTCAGAACGGCGACTACGTAGAGAAGTAGCTGAAAGGTGTAGCTAATTGTTACAAGTAAAACATTTCTGATGTTCACTGTGGTTTCAATTTGGCAATCAATCGGACCTTACTTTTGGAATAACCCTCGTATTTTGTTGACACCGACCTACATAGGGAGGAACGATCACCACGATAAAATAGGGGAAATCAGAGCTCGTACGGAAGGATAGAGGTGTTCATTATTTCCGCGCGCTATAAGAGATTGGAATAATAGAGAATTGTGAAGGTGGTTCGATGAACCCTCTGCCAGACACTCAGATGTGATTTGCAGAGTATCCATGTAGATGTAGATGTAGAAAGCAAACCCAATAGAAAGGCGAGTAAGCAAGTAAACACACAGGAAACAGCAGCACGACTGGTGATGTACAAGGCGCTGTAGGGGTGGGGGCCCCGGACACACACTCTCCGGTCCTTCGCCACGGGAATCTCCTTTGCTCTGTGCCCGTGTGCTAACGGCTTATGGGTGGGTGGGTGAGCCCCTGAAGCGCGTCAGGTGTGGCTGACGCCTTGGCCTCAGTGTCACTGTCGCCAGTAAAGCGGCGTGGCGGTGGCGTGGCATGCAGGTCGTGGGTCAGCAGACGGGAGCTAATTAAAGCCAGGAGCCGCCTGGGCTGTCCGCACACGAGCCCGAGGTCCGCAGGCACGCCGAGCATCGACCGGACAGCGAGGGCGCCTTCCCGGCCTATCCCATCCTGTCCCACTCTGTCCGCCCTCCGCTTCTGTCCTTCCCTCCCCTCTGCGCCCTCCATCCCGTCGACCGTGACTCCGTAAACTCGGCGTTGCTTCCAGCGCACGCCATCTGCTATCTGGCGGTAGCTGGCTGTTGTGGGAGCTACTGCACTTACACCTCTCTGCTGGAAGGCCAGTCTTATCCGACTCATCCCTACACTGTTGTCGTGAGAGCTCGTAAGCGTCACTGAAGCGCATTTGCTAAACGCGCTTTTCCGAAAGTAATTAAACAGATAAAATATATAAACTTGAATTTATATGGACGTTATTAGGGGACTGCCATTATACCAGGTGTACCGGTATGAAATGAGCGTTTTTTTTGTGAAAATGAAACACTAATTTTGAATTTAAAAGTAAAAACATTTTATTCAAAGTACTGACCATTGATTTTGTAACCTCCCCGCAATAAAGTTAGTCAATATTAACTGAATAATAAAATGAGCCAAGCGTAACCTCCTTGCAAAATTAAAGAATAACAATTGATCATATGTAAACTCCACACAAAACTTAAGGAATGAAGATTGCTCATTAAACCCACAATAATGTTAATTAAATAATGAACCATGAACTGAATGTAACAACTCAACAGCAATGTAACGACTCAACAGCAATAATTAAACCTGACAAATTTTATAAGGACAGCAGCGCTGACCTACGGCCCTGTGAAATAATTAAACCAAAATTCTTACCTCAGTAAAACTGCATCTGTATCTGCTCTTATTTTTCGGCATAGCTTCGTGCAATGCTGGCTTATATTTAATTTTGATTTTTGGAGGGAATGCATAGGAAATATTACTTAGCTTGACATGAATCTTTTTCTTTAAATGAGTTACTTTATAAAAGGTTATTATTGGGGCATCATTTTGAACAAATTAATTACAATTAACATACGTTATTAGCTGAGCGCAATGCTGCTTCATTACCTTCTACAATAATATACATATCGTACACCACATTCCTGACCAGACTCGTGGGCAGAGCACACCGCGGACGCATGCCGACTCGCTACACACTAGCACTGACTGAGTACAACTGTCCAACTGTCTACTCCCTCTGCCGACTCGCCACACACTACTGCCGACTGACTACTACTGCAGACAGAGTGCAACTCGCAACTGAACACTCGCGCGGTCAAGCGCAGACTGGCCACGATAAATAACTCTCTGGTCAGAGATTCTGTCATGCCTCGCCATCGCTGGTAATGAATACATATGAAACGTACGCGTTTCAATTTCTATACATTTTGACCACCTTTCTGGCAATTTGTGGACACCAAGCCAATAGAAATGTTCGTCTTTTGAAGCAAACCAATCAGACACCAAATTTTCCACTTCTTCGTAGCAATCGGAGTGTTCCTCAGCCAATGCGTGTCCCATTGACGAAAACAAATGGTAGTCGGAAGGGGACAAGTCTGGTGAATACGGCGGGTGGGGTAGCAGCTCCCAGCCAAGTGTTTTGATTGTGTTCTGAACCAGTTTTGCTTTGTGTGCAGGTGCACTGTCGTGTAAAAAATGGCCCATTCTGGTCTTTTTTCGATCAATGCATAGTTCAAATTGATCGTTTGTTGTCTGTAGCGATTAGTATTCACAGTTTCACCGGGTTTTAGAAGCTCATGATAAACCACACCTTTCTGATCCCACCAAACACAGAGCATTGTCTTCTTGCCGAATCGAGCTGGTTTTGCAGTCGATGTTGATGGTTGTCCCGGATTAACCCACGATTTTTCCCGTTTAGTATTCTTAAAATAAATCCATTTTTCATCGCCAGTAACAATTCGATGCTAATTGATTTTGTTTCATGTCTGTGAAGCAAAATTTGACAAATGGTTTTTCGGTTTTCCATCTGTCTTTCATTCAACTCATGTGGCACCCATTTTCCACTCTTTTGGATCTTTCCCATAGCTTTCAAACGGTCGGAAATTGTTTGTTGTGCAACATTTAGCATTGCTGCCATTTGCTTCTTTCTCAGAGTATCATCTCCATCCAATATTGCTTGCAATTCGGCGTCTTCGAACTTTTTTGGTGGTCTTCCACGTTCTTCATTTCTTACATCAAAATCATTATTTCTGAACCGTTGAAACCATCTTTTGCATGTTGTTTCTGATAGAGCATGATCACCATATGCCTCGACAAGCATTCGATGCGACTCAGCAGCATTTTTTTTTTTTTCAAATGAAAACAAAAAATAAATGCTTTCCGCAAATCATCACTTTTTGGTACAAAATTCGACATTGTGAACACGACAAAACATATGATGTTGTTTGTTCCATGACTTGATGTATACTAAGTATCTTTGACAGATGTCATGCCAACCAAACAAAAAAAAAAAATTAAGGCTCGTTCACAACAAATGTTCCCTATCGATACATTTGTATCTTAACGCTCATTTCATACCGGTACACCTGGTATTGTTAAGATTTTTATGAACTGCAGCAGTCACTTCTAAGTAATATTTTATTAGGACGACGCGTTTCGGCAGCTTGGTGCCATCATTAGGTGCATTGTTATTTTTACATTGTTACATTACATTTTAACATTTTCAGGCTAGATTTCTTATCTGCTAGATTTCTTATCTCAATTGTTCTTTTTTCTACTCTTTTAATAAGATTAGTTTAAAGGAGAAGAAGTTTATTTGATCAAGTCTACTTAAAGTGGCTGAAAGTATAATGGATAGAGAGTTCCCTGTGTGTACTAGTGAGGTTATATGTCGAAAAATACCTCTGTTCAGGTAGATAAATACAGGGTGTCCGAAAAGTCTTTCCCTGATTACTTAAATTGATAACTGAGGCTAGAAGTAACATACAAATACGAAACTGGTGTCTAATTGTTTACGAACTATCAAAGTTTCTTTCACACATCAGTAAACTTCCACATGAGCGCACTTGGTAGCACGTAGCACACCTAGGCGATATTCAGTTTCCGTCCACACATTAGCCAACATCACTGGAGGGATCGATTCAACGACTGTGGTTATCCGTTGCCATATGGTTTCAAGATCTGGTACACGTGTTCGGTAGACCTCGTCCTTGACATAACCCCATAAAAAGAAGTCTAATGGGGTTATGTCAGGAGGGCGTGGAGGCCAAACCGTTGGTCCATCACGACCGATCCATCGCCCAGGAAAGGTCATATCGAGATAGGCACGGACGTCCAAACCCCAATGAGGCGGTGCACCGTCTTGCTGAAACAAGACATCGGGGTGATACTTAAGCAGCTAAGGAACAGAATACAGTTGCAACATGTCCAGATACAATGTAGATGTGATGGTAGCCTCAGCGAAGAAGAATGGCCCGATAATTCGATCGTGCAATAGCGCGCACCAAACATTCAGCTTTGGACTGCCTCTGGTGCACTCCATGACATCGCCAGGGGTTTGTGAACCCCAAATGCGCACATTATGGCGATTCACAAAAAAGGTCGCTTCGTCGGAAAAGGCAATTCGTCTGAGATAACCATCATCGTCCTCAATATGTGATAGCATTTCGACCGCAAAGTCATATCGACGTGTACTGTCACTGGGCAACAAGGCCTGAACGATTTGCACTTTGTGTGTACTAAACAATAAACGTTTGTGTAAAATGTCAAGGAGAGAGCTTTTTGGCATCTGTAATTCACGTGAGGCCCTGCGCACATATTTTTTCGAACTTCGCAGCAAGACTGCCTTACAGCTTCCACCCTGTCTGCTGAGGTTCTTGGTCGACCAGACCTCGGAAGGCCAGCAACCAATCCTGTGTTCTCGAACTTCTCATACCAGGCTTTAATGCTCTTTACATCAGGTGGATTCCTTCCATATGTTGTCTGGAAGTGTCTGTGCAATGTGGTTGGTGATCGTGTCTCATGGTACCACAGGACACACTGTGCCTTCTCCTGATTGGTTAACATGGCTTCTTGGGCACTGCACCTCATCCACTACTTACGTACTGCGAACAGAAAAAAAACTTTGTTAGTAGTAAACAATTCGACACAAGTTTCATATTTGTATCTTACGTCCAGCCTGAGTTATCAATTTATGTAATCGGGGAAAGTCTTTTCTGATACCCTGTATGTTATCGTGTATACGTTATGTGATAAGCATGATAAGTCATTACGTTAGTGCATTTACTTACATGTTTGTTGGTAACTTCGGTATCTGGCACACAGAGCACAGTAACAATTGCACCACAACTTAGCACTTTCACGATAATTTGTTTACATCAATACAAAGAGTCCGAGCCGGCCACGGTGGCCGTGCGGTTCTGGCGCTGCACTCCGGAGCCGCGAGGCTGCTACGGTCGCAGGTTCGAGTCCTGCCTCGGGCATGAGTGTGTGTGATGTCCTTAGGTTAGTTAGGTTTAAGTAGTTCTAAGTTCTAGGGGACTTATGACCTAAGATGTTGAGTCCCATAGTGCTCACAGCCACAAAGAGTCCGAAAAGCCAAGGTAAAATGTTATTCATAATTAAAACAGTAGTATACAGTACATGGAGACATGTTACTAAATGATAAACTTGAAAGTAATAATATTAACTTCTTCTAAAATTTCTGCAATGTTGAACGCCTATTTCATTGATAAAAAAAGATTGTCTTTACTAACTACTCACTTAATATTTGCCATGATGCAAATACATCTAGATGCAAATGTCTCATCTTCACTGTATAATTCTGTTTTATCGATAGAAACTTAAGGAAATGCACTAACAAAATTACTAATCATGGTTGCCACATAATGTACACACTGCAACATATTTCTCTTCGTAAAAACTTCCTTTCCGGCACATAACCACACTAGCACACACAGCAAAGGAAACTGACTTCACATTAATTACTATGTAAAAGTAACCGTAAATGCACCTGAAAAATTGAAGAATGCTGCCGAAACACGTCGTGCTGATAAAAAATGTTGGTAACAAGTGACTGTTGCATCATATATTCGTTCATGAGAGAAAATGTCGTAAGAATTCCACAACTGGAATCAAGAACAGCTGACAAAGTGAGTAATGCGCGAGAAAATAGATAGGTACAGCGAAGCAGCTTAAGTCACTAAAGTCTTCCGATCCAAATTATATACCAATTATGCTCCTTCGAGAATATGCCTGTGACATAGCTCCGTTCTGGTAACGTACAACAGCGCTCTCCCGACCAAAAATTCGCGCCTGAACACTGAAAAGATTCAGAGGTCACAGAAAAACGCAAGAAAGAAAACATATGTAGTCCGCTGCATTATAAACGCCCACGATTGACATCGAGCTGTATAAAATTTTCGAACATACGCTGTGTTCAAACATTATGAAATACCTCGCAGAAGATTTTTGTATGTCCATCCTTTTGATAGGCGGTTGGACGGGCTTCGGCCGTTCACTTATGTAATAAAATGGAACACTTGCAGCTGTCCTTACTACGTTATTTATTACATGGCTACCAGTTACGGTGGTTCAGGGCAACATCTTCTGGCCTGTATGCATTAAGAGTAATGATAGCGACATCAGCTTTCTGACCATGCATTACAAAGAGAGATTAAAAACAGAATAAGAATCAAGGACAATACTCTGTAAGTGAATTTACAGTAATCATTTGATAAAGCCAACACATACATCCATTGTCACATGCCTAAAGTACACCATAACGTATTTCCACTCTATATACTGTATTGTTACGATGTACTGAAGTACCGAAACTGGTAGCCATATAATAAATAACATCGTAAGGACGGCTGTAGGTGTTCCATTTTATTACGTCGTGGAAAATTATTTGTTAACATACAACCAGCATGTACACACAAAATACCGTCCTTCAGAAACAACAACTGGTTCCTTATTCACATAAAATGAAGAGCGCTATCGACAGAAGATTTTACGGCCGGCCGAAGTGGCCGTGCGGTTAAAGGCGCTTCAGTCTGGAACCGCAAGACCGCTACGGTCGCAGGTTCGAATCCTGCCTCGGGCATGGATGTTTGTGATGTCCTTAGGTTAGTTAGGTTGAACTAGTTCTAAGTTCTAGGGGACTAATGACCTCAGCAGTTGAGTCCCATAGTGCTCAGAGCCAATTTTGAAGATTTTACGTTGGGTCCTATTTTTAATTTTCTAAATGACATTTGATACCGTTTCTCATAAGCGTCTTCTAATCAAATTACCTGTCTGTATCGCGTCGGTTCTGCGACTGAATTCGTAATTTTGTATCAGAAAGGTAGTAAAGGTAGTAATTGATGGGGAATCCTCTAGTGAAGTAGAAGTTAATGTGGATGAGTAGAAGGAACAAACCCATAATATTTGGATACAGCATTAGTAGCGTTCTGCTTGACACACTCACTTCGTTTAAATGTCTGGGCGTAACGTTGCAAAGTGATAAGAAATGAAACGATCATGTGAGATATGAAGTAGTGAAGGCCAATGGTCGTCTTCGGTTTATTGGTAGAATTGTAGAAAAGTGTGGTTGACATGTAAAGGAGACCGTATTTAGGGCGCTAGTGCGACTATTCTAGTGTATTGCTGAAGGTTTTGGCATCCTTACCAAGTCGGATTAAAGGTAGACATAAAAGCGATTCGGAAATTACGGAGATACTTCGGGAACTCAAACTGGAAGACGATGCTCTTTTCGAGGAAAACAATTGAGAAAATTTAAAGAGCTTACATTTGAAGTTGACTGCAGGACGATTGTACTGCCGCCAACACAGATTTGGCGTAAAGACAACGAAGATAAAATAGGAGAAATTAGGGCTAATATGGTGGGGCATGGTCAGTCGTTTTTCCCTCGCTAGATTTAAGAGTGGAATAGGAAAGGAAATGTCCGGTAGTAATACAGGGTACCCTCCGCCACGCACCGTGTGGTGACTTTCGGAGCATGTGGATGTAGATGAAAAGCTCAGAGAAGGGCAGCTTGTTTTTTATTACCCGAAGAGGGGACAGATTTTCACGGATCTGGTAACCGAGCTGTGGAGGCAATCATTAAGACGAAAGGGTTTCCCGTTGCAGCGAGATTTTTTCACGAAATTTCAGTCACCAGCTAGGTCCTTCGAATGTCAAAGTATTTTGTTTAGGAATGGAGGAATGACATACTAAAATAAGACAAATCTGAACTCACACACAAAGATTCATATACATGTATACTTGAACTACACTTCGTTACTTCACTGAAGCACTGTTCATCGATAGATGGAAGTAACTGTTCAGGATCAGCCAAAAGCAAGATTTGGCCATTTAAAATACACGAAACGGCCTAAGTGAAACGATCGAGTGGGGCGACGCAGTGCTAAGATACTGGGACTCGTGTCCAGATGGATGGTGGTTCGAATTCTGTCCTCCAGACTTTGGCTTGCCGTGATTTAGCTAAATCACTTATCTTGAATGCTGCAGTGATTAACTAGAAAGAGCACAACCAGTTCCCTTTTCATCTTTCTCTAATCCGGGATTTCGCTTGGCCTCTCATGACCCTGCTACGAAAGATTACGAAGTGAATATGCGTATCTAAATTTAAAATGCAACTAAGTTGAAATCTATTGGATGCTGTGCGCCCAAAATTGAAGGAAGAACATCAGTTTATTGTAGATATAGATTTCGACTGTAACACAGAGATCATAGGTGCATTACTGAAGAGTCATATAGGTCCCAGAGTATACGACAAAACGATACTACCCTTTACATCTCAGACAAAACTTTTATGTAATCACTAGTTTCATTTTGTCGTGTGCTGTGTTCTGACACTTAGGGAACTGTATGACTCTTTGGTAATGCACTGATGATGACTATGTTATAGTCGAAATCTATGGCTGCAGTACCTTGTTGATTCAGCGTTGACTGCCTTCTTTTCTTCAGCTTAAACTTAGAAATGGACCCACCCAACTTGAGCTTATAAAAGAGAATAAGAAACTTTTCAAAATATGGAGATCTGTCTGTTCTACCACCGATCAAGGTCCTTAAAGGCTGACTCCTCTATAATCTGAGTTTGAAAGATGACGATTAGCAAAAAAGACTACATAAACACAATTTGCTGGAAAAATAGAACATTCCACTGGAGCTAATCAGTGTAACATATTGACAAGGGCAAAAAGTAGACATGCCACACCGTACGACAACACGAAGTTTTCTATTTGTGAAATCTGACAGTAAGTACTAGCTGTGTTTATACACGTCGTTAGAAGTAAATTTTTGATTTGTATCATATAAAACCTCATTTATGGCTCTTACGCATCTGTGGCTCATAAGCAGCTGTTGCATAGTGACCTTTGCTTTTGTAACTTTTGGATTCGGTGTGCTTACCGCTTTAGTGTAACCGAAAGCAGCAGGCGGAAATGAAAAACAGTGTACCGGCTCTCATGTTGTGATAGTACTATTCATGCATGGTGACCTCCTGGGTATATACCACCGGTTTCTCGTGTCACCTGGGTACCATATCTTAACAGTGTAAAGCGTCGCCATCAACGGGCTATCTCTGAAGTACGAACAGGCTGTTTTCCTTTATTAATAATACGGTTCGGATTTGAAACTTCCTGGCAGATTAAAACTGTATGCCGGACCGAGACTCGAACTCGGGACCTTTGCCTTTCACGGCCAAGTGCTCTACCAACCTTTTTTTTTGCTGGTCTGATTTTGTTCGTTATTGTTCGTTGCATTTGTTCTGGGAGGACGTCCCATGATGCCCGTTCAAGTTTCATCGTTGGTCCGTTCACTCAGTGTTTTTTACAGAGGGCACGCTGAGCTACTGCGCCGGCACAGACCGAACTTCCCAAGCACGACTCACCACCCGTCCTCCCAGCTTTACTTCCGCCAGTATCTCTTCTCCTACCAGGCTATGGCTAAGCCATGTCTCCGCAACATCCTGTCTTCTAGGAGCGCTAGTTCTGCAAGGTTCGCAGGAGAGCTTTTGCGAAGTTTGGAAGATAGGAGTCGAGGTACTGCCGAAAGTAAAGCTGTGAGAACAGTCCGTGAGTCGTGCTTGCGTATCTCAGTCGATAGAGCACTCTTCCGCGAAAGGCAAGAGTCCCAAATTCGATTCTTGGTCCAGCAACATTTTTAATCTGGCAGGAAGTTTATGTCAGCGCACACTCCGCTGCAGACTGAAAACTTCATTCTGGATGGTTCGAATTGTTGTTATCCTGAATGATTATAACATTCAAAAAGCATTTTCGCTAAATATCAAAACTACTCAGTTGACGTTCGTGGGGCTATAACAGCCGCTCCATTCACCACCACCGCCTACCATCATGGTATGAGGTCGGATGATGATCAAAAACTGACCGAAATCGTTTTTTGCGATCGAGACTGTTGGTGCTCATTCTTAAACCGCTTTCTGGCAGAACACTGTTCTCCACGAGAAATGCTGTCAAAAATTAAGACGTCACGAAGCTTAGAACTGGCAAAGCACAGCTGATAGGAGTGTCACTTGTTCTGCAAGTTCTAAGCTTTTCCATCTTTGATGATAGCAATTGGCAAAACGTAGTATAAAAAAAAAAAGTAGAAAAAGATGGTTCTACTCAGAAAATAATCACAGTGGCCATTTAAAATAAACGATGCTGAACTACTAACATGAATGATGGAACAACGTACATGCCATGTCCGATTAAGGATTATCTGAGACAATGCTCCGTAGCCGAATGGTTAGCGTTCCTGGGTTCGGACCCA
The DNA here is from genome assembly GCF_021461395.2 of Schistocerca americana. Taxonomy (NCBI): domain Eukaryota; kingdom Metazoa; phylum Arthropoda; class Insecta; order Orthoptera; family Acrididae; genus Schistocerca; species Schistocerca americana. The sequence goes on from NC_060119.1 coordinate 1,043,259,023, forward strand.
TGTTCGATTCCCGGTGTCTCCTCAGCTTTTGTCTTCAATAAAGAAGCAGCGGCATCTCCAAGATCTATCTACTTACAGTAACGGCTGGAGGAATTGGCGACGCGCTGGTCACATGCCCCACGATCATAGATAGCTCCTCGTACTATGTTGTAGGCAGCAGTCAGCCAATCAGAACACGCCAAAGTTCTACGTTTCAATGCTACAGTACCACTCAGGCGGAAGACAATATGTTTATGGTAAACTGCAGCTACAATGTATCGCAAAGTTGATGGAATAAGTAATTCATATGACCATTTTGACTGTCCCAATGACTTGCAAATAGATTTTTTTTCGAAAAAGTGATATACTTCGATATCTTGCTTCGGTGATGAAGTGTCTGTATACATTTAACACTTCATCCAGTTACCAGACGGTGGGGTTGTGGAGGTAACTTCGTTAGAACTTCTCTCTGTACGCTGTTTAGCAGTTGCGAAAACCGTGACAAGAACTGTTCGTGTTGCTACCTTTATTTAGCTGGACAAAGCACGAACGCGCCTGATTGCTGCTATGATTTAGTTAGTATTGTGGTCGGTCGAATGCAGGTGTGAATAGTTTAGTAGCTGTAGTTCGTGTCCTTTCCATATAGGCGTCCACGGTGTAGCTCATGATATTTTAGCTGTTTCCACGAGTGAGACTGAGTTAACAACCTCTGCCTCGACTTACGAAGTCAGCAATAATTACAATGTTGATGGAATTCTAAATTACACTGTCAAGGGCGTACCTCACACGCTCAACGAAGTCTCGTCAAAACAAAACAAACCTATCGCCTTCGTCTGTATTCTGGCTGCTACTGCCGAATTTGTATTCAGCTGTGTTCCATGCAACGCTGCCGAGCAAATTGAATCGCCTATCCTTTGCGACGGTCAGAACGATTTTTCTGCTATCGTGCTTCTAATTCAGATTTTGATACGTGGAAAGGTGTGTGTGTGTGTGTGTGTGTGTGTGTGTGTGTGTGTGTGTGTGTGTGTATCGGGGAGGGGGGGGTCTGTTATTCTAACCTCGGCTGTTTACTTTCGGTGAAGGTTCGTGAGTAAACATTAGATTCAGATGAATTTCAGTGTGTTAAAGTAATAGATCTGCTGTATATCAGTAATGCTTAAGAACAAATAATAATATGTATACTTGTCTGGCAAAAGAAAGAATGGTTTTTGTGTAATTCTGTTGTCCTGAACATAATGAAGTACAGTTTGGGACAAGAAAGAAGTAATATGTAAGCTTTGACTACTCTCCGTTGCTCATTTTGGCGCAAGTGGCAGTTTTCGTGCTTTTTTATTATTTAGGGCAAACTTGTAAGGTTCTTAACACCTGTGTTATTCCACGAATTAACTTCCGATCTGAGAAGCAGACATTTTTACGTTGCATCCAAACAACAACTGAAGCGCTTTTTGATATGTTAGCTTGTAGTCACGCTTATTCTATTTTGTCTCTTTCTTAATGAACGGTTCTGGTCTGGTAGGCTTTAGTTCCTTTTTGGCTAACTTTCCTTTTCTCTTAGACTTAAAATAGTTTCAAAAGAGATTATGTTGACACAACACACACAAGCCGATTCCTGAACAGTAAACAACCAACTCTAAACACAAACTGCCCTTTGTGGAAATGGTTGTGTTAAATGCCTGCCAACATAGTCACTTGACTACAATACGAATGAGGCGCTGAGAGCCGTAAGGACATATTGCAAACCGTCATCGATCTCACATTTAAATTGATATCAGAGAAACCAGGGAGACAGCTTTTCGTGAATGTTCATACTCGTGTATGCAATGTGGGCCTACAGCACAGATAAACCTGACTCGCCATCAGATCAACAGATACCAGAAGCAAGTATGAATGCTACAATCTCACAGTCGACGATGATGCTGCAGGTCTTTACGGTTCTCAGCGCCTCAAATGGATTACTGTATGATTAAATCCAAAACTTAATATACTATAAAGCAATCAGAAGGCCACAAAATAAGTTTTGCTATCAGTATAACAATGACATATACTGAAGTCCAAAGTAATTTTACCATATAGTGAGTGAATTGTCATATGTGAGGATGTGCTATCGCATAGCAGGATTTATGTCAAGCCAACGGGGATAAAAGTCTGCGCCAATATGCTATCACCTGGTGGCACTGATGTAAACTTGTAGTTGAGCGGTAAGGTATAGCGGTTCACGCCGTAAGCCTTGCACGTTGTTCACTACCGGCAATGGAGGGTGAAGCTTTGCCACTCGTGCTGGCGAAACGTCAGAAAAATCATTAGATGAACGTCGGCCGAAGAACCCGAGACAGAGGCCAATAGGCAGTTTGTCAACAAGTGGCCACGAAAGCCTTAACAATTTTGTAAATCCTTATGTATTTGGCCCGTAAGGCAATTACGTCATGCCAGTTGCGCACGTGCAAAAAGTCCTTTAAACGTACACAACTGAAGATGTGATTGCTATCCTGATGTCACGTTTCGCGGGGTCTAGAGGAGTAGCAATGTAGCACAACGCGGTAGATTTAGTGCCGTGTATTTTAGATTACAGCATGTGTGTGCGTTTCACAGCATTCAAAGAAAAATAGCCAATAACAAGGTCTTGTGCTCTTACACAGGAGCCGCCACTGCTCACTTTATAATGTAAGTGGCCGACCTTACGGTAAAACGCAAGAATTTTCGCAGAGACAGAAACGGCGGCCGAAAGTTGGATAAACAGCAGCAGTTTTAACAGAGACCAGGGCTACACACTTTGTTGGGCTTTGGGGCGGGCTTTGGATATCTTGCAAGAGCAAAGACGATGATGACGCTTGTAGGGAGGCGGGAGCGGCATTTTCAAACGTGGCACAAGCCTCTTGCGTCATCTGACGGCTCTCGGTGCAGCGCGAGGCCTACGAGTTAAGACGGGCCGCGGCGCGTACGCCTAGAAGGTAGGCCTACGCGTGCTCGATTAACTCAGCAGACAAAATGATTTTCCAGACGTGTTAACATGTAACTGGGTGTGTATGTACTAACGAAAACTGCATCTTCTATTGGAATCCGCTATTATGGAGTCTGACCGATTACTAGTCGTACAACAAACATCTACATCTACATGGTTACTGCGCAATTCACACTTAAGTGCCTGGCAGAGGGTTCATCGAACCATTTTCATACTACTTCTATACCATCCACTCTCGAATGGCGCGTGGGAAAAAGGAACACCTAAATCTTCCCGTTCGAGCTCTGATTTGTCTTATTTTATTATGATGATCTTTCTCCCTACGTAGGTGCGTGTCAACAAAATATTTTCGCATTCGGAGGAGAAAGTTGGTGATTGAAATTTCGTAAATAGATCTCGCCTTTGTTTCAGTGACTGCCACCCCAACTCGCGTATCATATCAGTCACACTCTCACCCCCATTGCGCGATAACACGAAATGAGCCGCCATTCTTTGCACTTTTTCGATGTCCTCCTTCAATTCTACCCGGTAAGGATCCCACACCGCGCAGCAATATTTGAGCAGAGGACGGACAAGTGTAATGTAGGCTGTCTCTTTAGTGGGTTTGTCGCATCTTCTAAGTGTTCTGCCAACAGAGCGCAGTCTTTGTTTCGCCTTCCCCACAGTATTATCTATGTGGTCTTTCCAATTTAAGTTGCTCATAATTGTAATTCCTAGGTATTTATTCAAATTGACAGCCCTTAGATTTGTGCGGCTTATCGGATTTCTTTTAGTACTCATGTGAATGACGTCGCACTTTTCTTTGTTTAGTGCCAATTGCCACCTTTCGCACCATACAGAAATTCTCTCTAGATCATTTTGTAATTGGAATTGATCGTCGGATGATTTTGCTAGACGGTAAATTACAGCGTCATCTGCAAACAATCTAAGGGGGCTGCTCAGATTATCAAAAATGGTTCAAATGGCTCTGAGCACTATGGGACTCAACTGCTGAGGTCATTAGTCCCCTAGAACTTAGAACTAGTTAAACCTAACTAACCTAAGGACATCACAAACATCCATGCCCGAGGCAGGATTCGAACCTGCGACCGTAGCGGTCTTGCGGTTCCAGACTGCAGTGCCTTTAACCGCACGGCCACTTCGGCCGGCTGCTCAGATTATCACTTAGATCATTTATGTAAATCAGGAACAGCAGAGGGCCTATGACACTACGTTGCGGAACGCCAGATATCACTTCTGTTCTACTCGATGATGTACCGTCTATCACTACGAACTGTGATCTCTCGGAGAGGAAATCACAAATCCAGTCACACAACTGAGACGATACTCCATATGCACGCAATTTGATTAATAGTGGCTTGAGAGGAACGGTATCAAAAGCCTTCTGAAAAGCTAGGAATATGGAATCGACCTAAGATCGCTTGTCGACAGCACTCATTACTTCATGGGAATAAAGAGCTAGCTGTGTTGCACAAGAACGATATTTTCTGAATCGGTGTTGGTTATGTATCAATAAGTCATTTTCCTCAAGGTGATTCATAATGTTAGAGTACAGTATATGCTCCAAAATCCTACTGCAAATTGAGGTCAGTGATAGGGGTCTGTAATTCAGTGGGTTACTCCTATTTCCTTTCTTGAATATTGGTGGGACCTATATCAGGTCTCGACATAAGTGGTGTAAAGCTTTTTTATGTCATTTACTTTCTTCTGCGTAACAGTTTTCATTTCATACAAGATGTGGTGCCTTATGCAACTGGTAATCATTCTGGAATGATTTTAACTGTATTGTATCCCAGTACAGGGGTAACAAATTATTAATAGACCTATGGACTTCCTATCGTAGTGGGACTCCTAAACAATGAAACTCCTTAATAGTGCATTCCAGTACAAGATGCAATTCTTGTCTTTACATAGACACCCAGCTACGAGTTAAAATGTGTAGAAACGCAGTTTGTTTGCTGAGCTGAGCGAGCGAGCGAGTCACGGAGCTCGGCCCACCTTCGTGACGAACGCGCCAAGACCTGTGTTTCTGGTAGGCCTCGGTGCCGCGGTAGACCGAAGATGCTACGACGCCATTCCACGCCTGCATCATTTCGGCTGTCTCTGGAGGATTCCAGACGCTGCTGCCGCGCCTATATGTCGTGCCAGCTCCAGGAGTCAGTGGTTTTTATTCCTGAAGAAGATGGCAGACACAGCCATTGAAAGCTTGAATATTTTATTCGTAGTGACGCGGTTTGTAAACTATGAAGATCTTACTCTGGCATGCCAACGCGAAGGAGACAGAGGACACACATTACCATTATTCCTAATGTGGTGATCATAAGATTGCTTTTGCACCCTCGGGTTCGTGTCCTCTGGTTGTTCGGAATAACAACTTTACACACCAATTTCACAAACGAATTTTTCAATCTGCAGCGGAGTACGCGGTGATACAAACCTTCTTGGCCGATTAAAATTGTGTGCTGGGCCGAGATTCGGACTTGGGACCGTCGCCTGTCGCGAGCAAGAGCTCTACTGATTGAGCTTTCCAGGACCCGTCTTCGCAGCTTTAACTTCCACCAGAATCTCATCCCCGACCTTCCAAACGTCTCAGAAGCTCTCGTGCGAAATTTGCAAGAACTTGTGGAAGAAAGGATATTGCGGATACGTAGTTTAGACACAGCCCGAAGGGAGGGGGTATGTATCCAGAATGAAGGCTGTTAAGGTGGGTCTTCAGTCGTGCTTGAGTAGCTCAGTCGGTAGAGCAAAGGTCCTGAGTTAGATTGTCGGTACGGTTCACTGTTTTAATCAGCCAGGAAATTTTTTAATTTCACAATGATGATGGTGCTACCGAAAGTATTCATCGAGAAACAATAAAGTTATAGCAGGTTCCCGGCAGGCACGTCTTCGTTTTTCAAAAACACTGATGATCTGTGGCACCAATTACGCAAATTATGGAAACAGTTAATTTGACGTAACGATCGCTCGTCAATTATAACATTAAGTTTTTGGTCCATACGATAATCTTCAGAACTGTTGTCGAAAGTGATCTGCAGCAGTCTACTGTAACGGATCACTTAGTAATCATGATATTCGTAAAGACTGAAATCGGTCACGTTACAATTGACATGCAACAGTTGTTAAACACGAATGGTAGCGGATGTCACTGGACAACGGATGTTCCATACATAATATATGAAGTTTTTACCAGGCTTCGTTTAGTGAACACGTCGTCAATGAGATGCTAAACTTTGAACTTTCTTTCTTCTGGTCTGACCTTCTTCAGCATGTTACCTGAGCCAAGAACTGTAAAATCATTACCTAAATTATGTGTCACAGGCGACGATAAACTGTAGGGGGAGAGCGTTGTACCTTGAAACTAGACAGCCCTGTATTAGAAATATAATATACTCTCTGATTCCATTTTCAAATATAGGATTCACTTTTTGTGTACTGCAGTCTTCATTGAAACTATAAAAATTGCTCCGAAATAGCAAGGTTTTTCAAAAAGCGAAACAAAAAATGTTGAAACTTATAACATGATCATGTAATTAGGAATAAATACTCTACAGAATTTTACAAGTGTCGCTGTCCAAAATATCTTGTCAGTATTGTATTTAATAGCCAAGTTACTACATTATTACTCTACTACACAATAATACCCAGTGATTAATCAAACTGAGCAGAAGTATTATCAAAAACCAGTTACAAGTTAAATATGTTTTCAAGTGGAAGATATTTGACTATAACACGAATTTCCATAGATAAAACTGTTAAGAGGTTAAAGAAACCCATTTCATTCGTAACCACCACATGCTTCATAGCAGAAGACCTCCTTTCGAGGTACACGATGGTGCACACCCACCCACAAGTAATACAAGTTATATAACTAGTTTTTAAAAAATTACAGAATGTTACTAACCATAGAACTCTCTAACTAAAGTGTTAAAACTGTCTTCAAAATAGATTTAATATATATGTGTGTAGAACTCAGAATATTTACCAGTGCTGCACGAAACACAACGTCTTATCTCCTAACAACAAAAAACAGTAGAAAATTTCGGAAACTTCTTATGGCAGTTTCTGGTAGGTATTCCTTCATGTGATTCTAAAATCTCCAATTAGATTGAAATACAGGCCGATATACGTCATGTGTTCCTAGGAACACTATCATCGAAGTACAACTCCCATCCTTACTTAAGAGAACATAGTATCTACAAGAGGCCACTGGGACACTTCTAGAGTTCTGTTCCAGTGTTGAGGTTCATATCAAGCAAGCATGAGAACAGGCATGGAATGGAATTGAAGGCCGGCCGGTGTGGCCGTGCGGTTCTAGGCGCTTCAGTCTGGAACCACGTGACCGCTACGGTCGCAGGTTCGAATCCTGCCTAGGGCATGGATGTGTGTGATGTCCGTAGATTAGTTAGGTTTAAGTAGTTCTAAGTTCTAGGGGACTGATGACCACAGATGTTAAGTCCCATAGTACTCAGAGCCATTTGAACCAGTGAAATTAGGATCGAAACAGATCCGTATATCCCATAGAAAAGTATAATATAAATGCTTGCAGAATTGAAAAAGGGATCCTTTGAAAAAAGACGAAGTAGTTCTCGCGAAATTCTGTTGAGCAAATTTAAAGAATCTGTATTCGAAGAACAGTATGCAACAATTATGAAGCGACCATGAGAGAGATTCAGGCACGTACAGAAGCATATAAAATGTCATTTTTCCTTCGGTCGGTACGGGAATACAATAGGCCAGAAAATCTATGATATTAGCACCTTCTGCCATGCGAAAACGTTTGGTTTTAGCTTTGTTCGCAGTGCTTATCGACTAGATCAAAACTGAACTTGCGAGATGGACATACTGTTAGAGGCATGATGTTACTATGGATCGGGTGTAATTTCTACGATGCAAGAAAATCTCGGGTGATCGCGTCAACCCAGTCAGAAGAGTTGTATATTGCAAACCTTTAATACATCGAGAATATCAAAGAGCTGATTGTTGGCAGTTTGAAGGGGAGGGGAGAGACCGCTAGGGAGGATTACTAAAGAGAGTTATGTAGCAGAATTGGAAGGGCGATGAACAATAAACACAAAGTTTTCTTGTAGTTTATTGTCCTTGAGAATCGCGTAATACCTTAGATTTTCTCAGACATTCTGTCAATAAATGAAGATTCTCTCACTTGCACAAAGCTGAACTTCCATTGTACAGTCTTACAGACAGCAGAAATGCACTTCGTTTTGTGGATTGCTTCCGAGAACGTTCCTCCTGAATGGAAACGTGCGCTTCGTAAAAGACGAATGAAGCAGTGTCCGAGTAACACCTGATATCTCGCCGTTGATTTAAACATTGCGTGACTTCATTTGGTGATAATTTCTGTGCGTGGTACTGTGCATTTTCTGTTTAATTGCAACAATAATATTGTGTAACAGAAAATTTGGAAATACTGTTGCGTACGCCAGTTACGCTTCTTTTGATTCTCCTCGTGATTAATTATGATATTTCGAGTTTGTTTTTCTACTGAATACAACGCTTTGCGGCTGTCGGTACAGTGTCCTCTTGACTAATGTGTTAAAATTTGCATAAGCTTTTGCATTAGTAATTGTTAATGTGTTACGGGCATGATAACGAACAAAGACAGAATATGCGGTTTGTTGCGTTCCAGTGGCTAATACTTTATCCTGACTGTATGTGATCCATGGATTTGCTGATATTACGTGGCGTGCATAATAACTGTCGGTTCGCTGACGTAATTTCACCGACCGTATGGCTAACGAACCTCCCTGCCGGTACGCTTGCTTATTGGGACACGACGCGGCTAATATTTGTGGTAGCAACTGGCACTGTGTAAGTATTTACGTATCGCTACTTACATCTGCTAATTGCTTACAGAGGGGTAAAGACGCGGAAAGTTATTACGAGACCCCTATTTGTTTGTTTGTTTTTGTCTCCCTGTCACGCGAAAGCTGTTGTATGAAAACATGGCGACTTCCATAACCATTTCGTTATTATGGAATCGAAATAATTTTTATTCTGTGCCTGTCCGTGAACCGTGGATTTGATATTTTCCCGTGAATGACTGCTCCATTTCGCTGCAATACTGAAAAAAATTGAACATTAGTGCGATGAGAGAGTCAATTATTGGCTAGACGACAAGCATATGTCTAATAAGCAGAGTCAATATTCCTATCATGGTAGCAATAGTGTAACATGTTCTTCGGTCATCTACACAGCTCATTCCATAAGTTCCTATCGATTTTCTGGAGCCATTCCATTAACACCAGTTACTTGGTGGTTGTTGAACCTTGTAGTAGGATCGTTTCGAACATAACTTTTTAGAAGAACTGATGCTGAAGTGTGTGGTTGTCTGAGATACCTGGTAGCGTGGCAGAACTTTCTTCTTCTTTTCTTCTGTTTCTTTTTCTACCATGCGCTAGGTCTTGCTCCACCTTTAAGATTCGATTCTTCAACTTTTTTTTACGGTCTTCTAATACATCTTTTACCTTGCGGAATGTATTACCAAAAAGGTACTGGTAATCTTCAGTCTTCCATTCGCAACTGATGGCATTTCCGTTTTTTTAGTTTCTTCAGCTTGTTTATTTGCATCAATTTTTAATGCCTTCCTAAAATAGTTCCTTCTTTCATAAACTATCTTCATGTATCGTGTTATGGCCGGCCGAAGTGGCCGTGCGGTTAAAGGCGCTGCAGTCTGGAACCGCAAGACCGCTACGGTCGCAAGTTCGAATCCTGCCTCGGGCATGGATGTTTGTGATGTCCTTAAGTTAGTTAGGTTTAACTAGTTCTAAGTTCTAGGGGACTAATGACCTCAGCAGTTGAGTCCCATAGTGCTCAGAGCCATTTGAACCATTTTTGTATCGTGTTATGCTCTTACGGATTTTCGTTTCATTGGCTTGTATTATTTTATCGTCTTTTTCATTATCAAAATTCATTCCCTGGTACCGACATAATTATGAAATTTAATATAAGTTTCTGTTCTTTCTTTATTTTGGAGAAATCTTCTAATGGTGTCGTTTAGATTACTGAATTTGTCAACTTTAGGTCTCCAGTATACGTTACCATTGTCTCTAAACAAATTTCTATCTACTTGCTGTATGATGATCTGTTCTGTTAACATTTTTGTCCTTAGTGCGTTTTTTCCGACAGCTTCATTTTCCATTGCAAGGGCCAATGGTGAAAGGCTGCACCCTTGTCGAACTGTTAACATCCTCTGTTAGTTTGCTCCAGTTATTTCAGCTGTTGTATCGTTAAACATCTTACATAAAAATCAGGCCGGCGGGAAGATCGTGAAGTGGCAGCCCCATTATCAAACTGTACCTGCGCAACCCTTGTATGGCTGCCAGGCGAAATAAGGAATTGCTGGCCAGCTGTATAAGAGAATAAGCCAGACGGAAACCCCTTTGACTTTTGGTCATTACGTAATATTCCAAAAGTGGAGAACACGTAACGATAAAGAGACCACGTGACTTCATTCATTCATACTTCACGCCAACAGTGCGCTTTCGTGTTACCTCGTTGCAGATGGACACTAACGATAAAAGCCGCACATACTGTCGCAGTAAGTAAAAAACTAAATTTTGCATTCATATCGACAGATAAATAATAGTCACGGCGATACATTAAAGCGTGTTCAATCATCTTATCACAGAGCCAGCATCGAACATTATGCTAGAAATAGTGATGTAGTGGAATAATAAATAAATATTCAAAGAAGTGATTGGTCGCAGTTTTATGTATTTACATTACAACATTCGGTGAATTCTCATTGGTCTTTCGCTAAAAGCATCAGAATGCGATGAATTCATCTGCAAATAAAATAGCGTCACAGATGGATGAAAAAAGGATAAAACATGTTTTAATTTTTGTTTTTTTAAATGTATACCACATGTGTTGTTAATATGAGTGATAAAAACTGGACCGGGAAAGAAAGAGAGAGAGAGAGAGAGAGGGGGGGGGGGGGGGGAGGATTTTTGCTGCTCTGAATAAAAAGTCTGCAACAAAGTTTGTGTCGTTTCAGACCCGCTGTTCGTCATCATGGAGTACGTGGCGCTGGGGAAGCTGCAGAGCTTCCTGCGCAGCTCCCGCGCCGAGCGCCACTACGGCAACCTGCACGGGCCCTCCAAGGCGCTCACGTCGCGCGACCTGACCTCCTTCGTTTATCAGGTCGCCAGGGGCATGGAGTTCCTCTCCTTCAAAGGGGTGAGTGCTGGCTGCCAAAATTCATCGAGACTGAGACATTCGATCTCTGCGACTGATGACGAATACATAGGCTCATAGTTGTGACTCAATAAATTTGTGGTGGTGGTGGTTAGTGTTTAACGTCCCGTCGACAACGAGGTCATTAGAGACGGAGCACAAGCTCGGGTTAGGGAAAGATTGGGAAGGAAATCGGCCGTGCCCTTTCAAAGGAACCATCCCGGCATTTGCCTGAAACGATTTAGGGAAATCACGGAAAACCTAAATCAGGATGGCTGGAGACGGGATTGAACCGTCGTCCTCCCGAATGCGAGTCCAGTGTGCTAACCACTGCGCCACCTCGCTCGATCATCAATAAATTTCTCTTTAACTAAATTCATACATGATATAACACGTATATATATATATAATTATTGTGTGTGTTCCATATCTCCTCTTAAACCATTGAATCAAGCCAAACTCTGTCCATGTACCTTTTACTGTCAAGACAGCCATCGCTCAGAGGCTAACAACCACCTACCTATGATCGTTCAAGAGCTATGGAACCATAAAGAATGAGATAAGGGAAAAAGTGCCGCTTCATGTATGACGTTCAAATTTATTATTTCTTTGCTACTTACTGTCTTCGCAATTTATTTCGCATATACACTACTGGCCATTAAAATTGCAACACCAAGAAGAAATGCAGATGATAAACGGGTATTCATGGGACAAATATATTATACTAGAACTGACATGTGATTACATTGTCACGCAATTAGGGTGCATAGATCCTGAGAAATCAGTACCCATAACAACCACCTCTGGCCGTAATAACGGCCTTGATACGCCTGGGCATTGAGTCAAACAGAGCTTCGATGGCGTGTACAGGTACAGCTACCCATGCAGCTTCAACACGATACCACAGTTCATCAAGAGTAGTGACTGGCGTATTGCGACGACCCAGTTGCTCGGCCACCATTGACTAGACGTTTTCAATTGGTGAGAGATCTGGAGAATGTGCTGGCCAGGGCAGCAGACGAACATTTTATGTATCCAGAAAGGCCCGTACAGAATCTGCAACATGCGATCGTGCATCATCCTGCTGAAATGTAGGGTTTCGCAGGGATCGAATGAAAGGTAGAGCCACGGGTCGTAACACATGTGAAATATAACGTCCAGTGTTCAAAGTGCCGTCAATGCGAACAAGAGGTGACCGAGACGTGTAACCAATGGCACCCCATACCATCACGCCAGGTGATAAGCCAGTATGGCGATGACGAATACACGCTTCGAATGTGCGTTCACCGCGATGTCGCCAAACACGGTTGCGACCATCATGATGCTGTAAACAGAACCTGGATTCATCCGAAAAAAATGACGTTCTGCGATTCGTGCACCCAGGTTCGTCGTTGAGTACAGCCATGCGGATAAGATGCCTGTCATCTGGACTGCTAGTGATACGAAGCCGTTGGGATCCAGCACGGCGTTCCGTATTACCCTTCTGAACCAACCGATTCCATATTCTGCTATCAGTCATTGGATCTCAACCATCGCGAGCAGCAATGTCACGATACGATAAACCGCAATCGCGATAGGCTACAATCTGACCTTTATCAAAGTCGGAAACGTGATGGTTCGCATTTCTCCTCCTTACACGAGGAATCACAACAACGTTTCACCAGGCAACGCCGGTCAACTGCTGTTTGTGTATAAGTAATCGGTTGGAAACTTTCCTCATGTCAGCACGTTGCAGGTGTCGCCACTGGCCCCAACCTTTTGTGAATGCTCTGAAAAGCTAATCATTTGCATATCACAGCATCTTCCTGTCGGGTAAATTTCGCGTCTGTAGCACGTCATCTTCGTGGTGTAGCAATTTTAATGGCCAGGAGTGTTGTATTCACATACGCTGCTGAGTGTACCTACAAAATTATATCCTTGTACGACACACAGTTCAAGAAATACGTCGTAAACACTGAAAAACGTGAAAAATGCCGCATCGTGCGTCAAGTTTTCATGTATTTGATGAGTGAAATGACACACAACGCTGGTGTCGTACTCTATAAGATTTATTATCTATTTCACAAACCAGTTTTCACCTGTAACGCCATCATCTGGTACAAAGATAAATATGCCGTGTAGTGATATTTTGTTGGTCAAAGATTTTACAGTCTTTGTACTTGATGATGACGTAACAGCCGAAAATCGTTTTGCGTAATAAATAATAAGTATTGTAGAAAATTACATCAGTGTTGTACATGTTTCTGTTAATAATGGCCGGCCGCGGTGGTCTAGCGGTTCAGGCGCTCAGTCCGGAACCGCGCGACTTCTACGATCGCAGGTTCGAATCCTGCCTCGGGCATGGATGTGTGTGATGTCCTTAAGTTAGTTAGCTTTAAGTAGTTCTAAGTTCTAGGGGACTGATGACCTCAGATGTTAAGCCCCATAGTGCTCAGAGCCATTTGAACCATTTGAAAAGTGTTCTTACCTTCACAATCGAATTACCCTTCATCATCACCAATCAGTTCAATGCCTCTGACTGTATCTGATCGGGTATTGTTAACTCGATGCGAGCTCAAAGCAAGTTTGATGATGTCATGGAGGTGGAACTGCCGCTCGACTCACGTCTGACCTCTTCCAACACCGAGCGCCTTCTCTCATCCCCACTGCTAATATTTTTAGGGTGCACTGTTATCAGACAGTCCACTTCAGGAATATTAATCATTTCCATAACGGCTCAACTCTATTGCTCCAGTGAAGACGCTCTCAGAATGACACGTGAATTAACTTCCCGTTCCTAAGTCAGCCCTCCTATCTTCCCGCCGCCAGCACTCTGAACTACCGCCATGTTGAGTCACTTTATTTGTGCTCACCTTCTCCCTACTGCACGACGGTGGCTTCTCATGGCCGCTGCCAGCCAACGTGAATTCTGATTACTACACTGAATCAAAAGTTCAAATACCACGTGATTTTAAGCTCCGATCACGATGCGGTTGCCACCAATCTCACTTTACTAAAAATTTACTTCAGTCTTCGCAGATTTCCACCTGCTTCCTTACCTTGCTCATTGTCGTAATCATCAAACTTTCAACTCTGAAATGTCATTTCCAGTGATACGAAATACCACCGCCATTTCCCAAAGTCAATGCAAATAAATTTTTTTTGTATCCTTCAAATTATCCATAAGAAATTTATTCCAAGTTGTTAGTCACAAGGAAGTTCTACTGTCATGTTTCGAAGATTGAGGAAAGATTTTGGATACAGACTGTCTGAGAGATTGAGAGCAAAGACTTCAGTTGCTGCGTCATGGCAGTGTACTTACACACTCTGCTCTTTGTGAAGGAATTCCTTAGAAAACAACATGACACTTGTCCCCAAACCAAACTACTCGCTTGATCTAGAAAATGGTTCAAATGGCTCTGTGCACTATGCGACTTAACTTCTGAGGTCATCAGTCGCCTAGAACTTAGAACTAATTGAACCTAACTAACCTAAGGACATCACACATATCCATGCCCGAGGCAGGATTCGAACCTGCGACCGTAGCGGTCGCTCGGTTCCAGACTGCAGCGCCTAGAACCGCACGGTGCTTGATTTAGACCCCTACGATTTATTCCTTTTCCAAAACGAAATTGAAGTTGAAAGAGCTCCGTTTTTGATTTCCTAGCAGAGATTGAAGCATAATTGCAGCTGAGCCTGAATACGATTCAGCCATTACACTTTCAGCATCGTTTGCAATAATGACAAAATCGCTGGAAGGATTGTATATAAGTGGGAGGGGACTACTTTCAGAGTGACAGTCAAAACTGAGATGTGTTTCTTACGGGAATTTTCACGGATATTTTTAATAACACCTCATCTGTGAACCACCTCATTATTCTGATATCTCATCACAACCAATGGCATTCGCAACGAACACCGTACTTACGGTTGCTACAGTCATCCATATTTCTTGGCGAATACTGTACCACAGTGCACTGCAGTATTTCATGCCATAGGAAGGCAATGACGAGTTATAACAGTGTCTCGTCGCCAGGGACAGTACACACCAGGACATGGATAGTTGGGCTGCTCCTGAAAATGTGTCCAAATAGCTGAAGTGAGCGGTTTTCGTTTGGCACGGCAGCAGTGCGGACGTGTTGTTTGTGTGCTCGCCGCAGAATGAGCGCTCTTGTTTGTTTACTCAGTACTTGGCCGTTTCGTGCGCGCTGGTTTTCGCATACAGATCAGCATGGTGGACCAATACAAAAAGTCGACGCTCAAATTTACGTTCCAAAAAGAAATCAACAACGAAGCAAGATGCGAACGGATCTTCGGGAAACGAAACAGCGCCTCCGCTTCAGCGACGCTGATTGCAAAGTGGGTACTGTGGACGTAGATCATGCTTGTTTGGTATTCCGCACGATCAGGATATTTAAACTTCTATTTGAACTCCCAGCAGAAGAAGTCGAGTCGCCGGCCGGAGTGGCCGTGCGGTTCTAGGCGTTACAGTCTGGAGCCGAGCGACCGCTACGGTCGCAGGTTCGAATCCTGCCTCGGGCATGGATGTGTGTGATGTCCTTAGGTTAGTTAGGTTTAATTATTTCTAAGTTCTAGGCGACTGATGACCTCAGAAGTTAAGTCGCATAGTGCTCAGAGCCATTTGAACCATTTTGAAGTCGAGTCGGCTCTTCGACCTTACATCATGGCACATAGCCATGTCGTGGAAAGATGGACGCAGTTCCGGACATACCCTGTCTGAAGGGAATGCCGGTCTCTGTGGGCGAGCGGTTCTAGGCGCTTCAGTCCGGAACCGCGCTGCTGCTATGGTCGCAGGTTCGAATCCTGCCTCTGGCATGGATGTGTGTGATGTCCTTAGGTTAGTCAGGTTTACGTAGTTTAAATCAAGGAGACTGATGACCTCCGATGTTAAGTCCCGTAGTGCTTAGAGCCATTTGAACCATTTTTTTTTTTTTGAACGGAATCCGACATGTCAGAATTGAACTTAAGACATGTCCGCTCATACCTCAGTATCGGCGGCTGCTTTGCCATCGTCATTTACGGTGAACAACTAAGAACTTGCTCCGGATGTGGGAAGGCGGTCACCTCTGATCCGAACGCCTACAGCGCCGGATTACGCAAGTAACGTCTGCGGAGATCGTGCCGATGTCGCAGCTGCTGCCTCTGCGCGTGGCTTACGGTGCCGTTCTTACGACTTGAGAACATTTTGTGGATCAGCCGCCAAAGGACGAGGATTGCACCCACAAAGACGGTGCTCCAGCGGAGGCAACCGCCGCTGGCTGCAGTGTGGAAACGCAGAATGGGACTGAGGAAGTTTCGTAGGTACCAGCAGATGAGAGGTCAGACTTCGATACACGAGGCGGGTGCTGCCTTCCACTTGCCGATGTGCGAGGAACCATCCCTTGTCCTGAGGAGATGACGGAAGAGGTCTCGCTCGGCGTTCAGCGGCGTGGAGGGAGGACGATCAGTTACACCGGCAGGGCCCGGAACTTTAGGAACGGGTCCCGCTGAGGTAGCACTATACCCCAACAGAACAAATAGTTCTGTCAGGGGAAGAGCCACGTATAACATTATTACCCGGGAATTGCGCATTTAGTACACACGTCATAATTGTACCTACTTTCCACAACTGTTGTATTAAGTTACCCCTTTTACAGGATTTGACCATGATGTATGACTCATGGACGTGGAAATGAGACTATTAGTTCTTTTCCTAAGAGTTTCCTAACTGTTGGAAAGAAACGCAATAAAACTAGAATAATACTGAATCCATGACGTTTCTGTTCCAAGTTCATTAAGCGGTTTTTCTAATGGATTTACAGTCGGTAGCCTATCCAGGTAAAGAAATGGTTAAGTTTCAGAAAAGCAGGACAACTAAATTTGGCCTACTTTCCTGCTGTTCTCTAACATAACTTCACAAATAAATATAACTTTTCAGGATATGGTTCTGATAAAGACACAGGAATATTTTAGCTATTACGCCCACATACATATATAGTTTTGAACTAGAAATGCCACGAATTTTCAATCATGACTAAGTACTAAAAAAATTTTGCAAGGAGGGGGTCTCTATGTTGGCAGTTTGTATAACCAAAAAAATTAAATACTGAAGTATTCTATTAGCATAATACACACATTTAAATTTATTAAGACACTTTGTTTATACCTCTCCCTTAACAAATGATCTGTCAAAAGCCAAATGTAGGGTGTGGTCATTCTGTATTGACATTCAGCATTTTTATGGAACACTACTCAGTGTTACTGAGCCACATAAGCAATTTTTTTATAACTCTCTGTACTTTATTGTATTCCATTTATGACTGAGGGAATTTAACTTTGCTCAAATCTTAATTAGCAAAACCTCAGTATTTATCCATGACAAGTTCGTCTTCTTTAGCAAAACTTATTTACTCTCTTTCACTTCACTTATTACCACAAAGAGAGTAAGAATGTTTAAAACCTTTAAAATTGTGTGAAAACATCTATTTCAATACTTACACAAAGTTTCACTTCAGCATTTCTATTACGTAAATCATACAGTACTCATACTTGCACTTTAAAAATTAATCCACTGCTTGTAGATACTGAATACAAATATTTCAGATACAGCATTCAGATACTTCATACGTTTTTATAACTGGTTTACTTGTAATAATGAAACACCTGGAAGGGAGCCTACATACGTGAGTGATTAGGAATAAAATAACAGAGTGAAACAAATTTTATGTTTTAACACAATAATTATTAATAAAATGTTTACTTTGAATTGATGGTTCACGCTTCTACAATTCTAGTAATAACTAATTAATTCTTCTTGGCGTCGTTTTAACATCCATACCACAGTCTAACAATTGTACCAAAGCCATAATAATTCATCAGTCGTCATCTGAGGCTATTGTGCAACAATTTTCAGTCAAGACATCGCATGGTCCTTCTGAGTGTTGGCTCTTTCACTGCTGCCTACAGACTGTCTCTTCCAGGTCCCACTCGCTCTATAAGTAGTTCCCCAAAAACGCAAGCCACCTTTTACTCTTCCCACAGCAACTTCTGCGCACTACAAAAAATGGCTCTGAGCACTGTGGGACTCAACTGCTGAGGTCATAAGTCCCCTAGAACTTAGAACTACTTAAACCTAACTAACCTAAGGACATCACACACATCCATGCCCGAGGCAGGATTCGAACCTGCGACCGTAGCGGTCGCGCGGTTCCGGACTGTAGCGCCTAGAACCGCGTGACCACTCCGGCCGGCTCTGCGCAGTACAAAACACTCCATCTTTTACATAAAACATATCCTACACTTTGCCCCCAAACGTGTACCGTTACATATAAATTACAACTTGCACAAATATGTAAAATTACGTACTCGAAAATTTTCATTTAATTAACCCATGACAAAATACTATTTAGTGAATGATACACTTCACATAGTTCTTTACAAAAGTTACAAATATATATCAGCAAAGCACACTCTAACATCACATATATCACATTTTCAAAAAAAAAAATGGTTCAAATGGCTCTGAGCACTATGGGACTCAACTGCTAAGGTCATTAGTCCCCTAGAACTTAGAACTAGCTAAACCTGACTAACCTAAGGACATCACAAACATCCATGCCCGAGGCAGGATTCGAACCTGCGACCGTAGCGGTCTTGCGGTTCCAGACTGCAGCGCCTTTAACCGCACGGCCACTTCGGCCGGCTACATTTTCCAAATATGCTTCGCATATCACAATTATATTACGAGAAACTTAAAATGTAAAAATTTTTTATAAATTTATATGAATAATAGTGCTATATGCTGGGGGTGACCAGAGGTGGTGATGCAGGTTAACACACGATAGACATTTCGGACCTAATGAATAACTTGTCACCCGCCGTTCGATGACAAGCTTATCGTATCGCCACAATTAACCTCAGTACGAATGGGACAACAATGAAGATCCCTATGTTGCTATGTTGCAAGAGATGCTTCGTGTGTCGAATATTGGCTTTGCTTTATCGCAAGAAGTGTGTCTCGCGTCCCTCCCCGACTTCTATAGTTATGCTACATATGCGACATCTGGTGACCGTATTGAAACTAGCGTCTGACGGTATTGCCATTGAAAATATGACTTACCTCCCCTCGGCCAGAGGCTTGCGAGCACGCCACTGTATACACGTGTGATTAACGTGTACGATCCATCAGGAACTGAAAAACGCCACAAGAGGTCACAATTATTTTCAGAGGAACGAACTCGCTACGATCAGTGTATCTTCATCGGTAATTTTAATTGTGTGCTCCACCCCAAAGACCAGGTCCCACATTTTTTTGACCTGTCGAGAACTTCTGATACTGGTGCGAGACCTGCATCTCATCGGTACTTGGGAGAAAGTGCAAGGTGACCACCCCAGACATAAATAAATACGTTACTAGTCACTCGACCAGTTGTCTTGATCTTTCGCCGGGAGTGTTGGACGCCGAACGGTGGTTCAAATGGTTCAAATGGCTCTGAGCACTATGGGACTCAACTGCTGTGGTCATCAGTCCCCTAGAACTTAGAACTAGTTAAACCTAACTAACCTAAGGACATCACACACACCCATGCCAGAGGCAGGATTCGAACCTGCGACCGTAGCAGCAGCGCGGCTCCGGACTGGAGCGCCTAGAACCGCACGGCCACCGCGGCCGGCCCGAACGGTGGTCTCTTGGGTTTTCAGAGTATAGTGCCTTCATATACACAGTCACCCTCCAGCAACAATGAGTACAGTGGAGCGGGGGTATGTGGAAGATGAATGTAACACACCTCCAGAACAGGGAATGCCGCCAGATTACCACCACTGGGTTCGCGGACTGCGAAACACGCCTTCCACGATACCCTTAGACGTTGACATTGTGAATGGACTGCGCAAAACCAGCGTTCCATATGATGCTAAAACAATATGGAGAGGACATCGCTGCATGGCATCGTAGCACTTTGAACTTCAGTATGATGTTTCGCGAACTCGCACCCCATCCGCCGTCATAAAATAGACATTGCTAGCTGCCGAATTGAAGCGTACGAGGGTGAGTAAAATGAAAACCTTAAATATTTTTTTAAATATTATTTACTGCCCAGAAGTGGTACAAAGCTGTATCACTTTTCAACATAATCTCCCCCACGCTCAATGCAAGTTCCCCAGCGCTTACAAAGTGCATAAATTCCTTTAGAAAAAAAATTCTTTTGGTAGTCCGCGCAACCACTCATGCACCGCGTGGCGTACCTCTTCATCAGAACGGAACTTCTTTCCTCCCATTGCGTCTTTGAGTGTCCAAACATATGGAAATCACTTGGCGCAAGGTCTGGTGAGTATGGTGGATGAGGAAGACACGCAAAATGCAGGTCTGTGATTGTTGCAGCTGTTGTACGGGGAGTGTGGGGCCTTGCATTGTCATGTTGCAAAAGGACACCTGCTGACAGCAATCCATCTTTGATTTGATTGCAGGCCGCAGATGATTTTTTAGGAGATCTGTGTATGATGCACTGGTGTCAGTGGTCCCTCTAGACATGTAATGCTCCAAAATGACGCCTTTTTCGTCCCAAAAGAGAGTCAGCATAACCTTCCCTGCTGATGGTTCTGTTCAAAACTTCTTTGGTTTTGGTGATGAGGAATGGCGCCATTCCTTGCTCGCTCTCTTCGTTTCCGGTTGGTGGACGTGAACCCAGGTTTCGTCCCCAGTAACGATTCTTGCAGGGAAGCCATCACCTTCTGTTCAACGCCGAAGAAGTTCTTCACAAGCATCAACAATTCGGCCGTGTGGCCGAGCGGTTCTAGGCGCTTCAGTCTGGAACCGCGCGACCGCTACGGCCGCAGGTTCGAATCCTGCCTCGGGCATGGATGTGTGTGATGTCCTTGGGTTAGTTAGGTTTAAGTTGTTCTGGGGGACTGATGACCTCAGATGTTGAGTCCCATAGTGCTCAGAGCCATCAACACTTCGTTCTCTCATTTCAGGAGTCAGCCGCCGTGGCACCTATCTTGCAGACACTTTGTGAAACTGGAGCACATCATGCACAATGTGGTGTGCTGACCCATAACTTATCTGTAAACATGCTGCAATGTCATTCAGTGTCACTCGGCGGTTTTCCTTCACTATGGCTTCAACTTTTGCAGCGTTCTGTGGAGTCAAAACTCGTTGTGCCTGACCTGGAGGAGGAGCATCTGCCACTGAAGTTACACCATTTGCAAACTTCCTACTCCATTCATAGAATTGCTGCTGTGACAAACATGCATCGCCGCACTGAACCTTCATTCGTCGCTGAATTTCAATAGCTTTCACACCTTCACTACGCAAAAACCGAATAACAGAATGCTGTTCTTCCCCGGTGCAAGTCGCAAGTGGAGTGGCATTCTTTTTACTGGTACTGCGACGGTAGGTGTGCATCAGTACTGTGCTGCCACCTACAGGCCATTCTGCACACTGTTTGTAGCACGCTTACCAACACACAGGATAACGGGGCGGAATTTCGATTTTTTATTACAAATTTAAGGTTTTCATTTGATTCACCCTCGTACATATTGTCTCTTACACGACGGAAATTGGAGGGGGTCGTCTTGCGCTCGCGACGTCAAGACCGAGGGAGCGTCGAAATCCCATCTATGCACCTCACCGTGCTCGATAGCCATCGACGCTGACGACATCACGGACCTCACTTTGCCGGATGGTCGATCTTTAACCACCCAGGCAACCATTGTGGAAGCCTTCGCAGACCATTATCGACGTTTGTGCCAGGAGGAGAATATAGAGTAGAGGGACGACAGCGACGTTTTGCAACACGTGCCGCGCACCCTCGATGTCACAGCAGCATCGTCGCTTTTAGCAGAGATTATGCAGGACTACCCTGAGGAGGCGCTAGGTAAGGGTGCACTTAACAGGTTGCCCAGTCCGGACGGACTGTCACTCGAATGATATCGGACTTTCCAAACCGTGCTGATGCCACATTGCATCAATATGTATCGAGAGCAATGTCCCCCCGATTTTGACGTGCCTCTTACCTTCGTCCATGGACCACTCATCCCGATACACAAGCCTTCAAGAGTTCGGTCGATCGAGGACCACCGCCCTATTACAATGTTAAATTCGAACTAAAAGATGTTTGTCCGGCTACTAACTACTTAAAGAGAACAAACGACGTGAGGAGGAGAAACCAACATGCAGACGGTCACTGGCGGATGTCGGGATTTGATAACTCTCACACATCCTGTCGCGTTTGACCTGCTGTGATATCAACTGACTTTGACCAGCTTTCGACAAATGCACCGTAACTTCTTACGTCAGTTCTAGCCCGCGTTGGCCCTCCATCTGATTTACTCGACGTAATTTTGTGCCTCTCTCGCGGAGCATCGTCCCATGTAGTGGTAATTGGAAGTACGGTTCGTATCCTGCCAGTCCGGCATTCAGTTCATTTAGGATGCCCATTCTCCATGATTTTTTTATGCGATCGCACTGGAACTGCTCTCAGTAATTTTTATGAGTTGTATGCCGTGGTCCATGGAACTCTTCAATCCGTGACGTTTCGTTCAAGGCTACGTTGGACATCTTCGGAGGTGCTCCTGGTTGTTGTGAGTCTTGCCGACTTCCATGGACCATGCTCACAGTAAGTCTGAAACGCACACTTTCGGGGATTGCTTTTACGGGCCACTACTTCTACTACAAAGCATACATTCATGACCTTCTACTGCTGTTCCGACCAAGTGATAGGTGCACTCTGTGCTTGAATGGATCAGGCGATATGGATTGGTGGCAGTGAGCCACTTGAATATAGTCAAGTCGGAGGCGATACATAAATAAAGGGACCTCCAGGAGGGCTGTGTGGTACCGCTTCCGCAGTTTGATGTGATCAGATTTTTGGTCATTACATTTACACGAGACATGCGTTGCACAGCCACCAAGAAGTATAGACGTCTACTGCAGGTTATACGCACAGAAGTTCGCCAGAACATACTTTGACACGTGGAGCTCCTACAGCGTGTCCAGTATATTATCCTTCACATGGCGACAAAGTTGATACACATGGCTCAGGTTATCACACTATCGACAACAATGGCACGTAGACTGCAGGTAGCATTTAGATATTACCTTACTGCTGGATTCCTGTTTGAGGTCTGCTGTGACACTGTCACCGTCCCTCCATACACACACACACACACACACACACACACACACACACACACACACACACACACACACAATATAAACATTATGAGTAGAAGTTGGCTTTGAACACATTGTTTGTTAGGTTGGCAACGTGTAGGTAAACAAACCAAAGAGGAGGAAATACGTAATGAAGTTACAATATTTACAGTGTTAAAAGACGGAATAGCTATATCGAGTGGCAAAAGAACAATAGTAACCACAAAAAAGGGGAAGAAACACGGTGAACGGGGTGAAAAAGTTCCGAATACAAAATCGTGCTCATGTGTCGGTAATAAAGTGGTAATGCGACCTCCAGACCAGATGAGACGAAACGCAGATCACAGCAAACAGTAATTAATTACTTATTTACATAAAATATCGTGACGTGAACTATTTGATAGTCTAAATATAACAAAACTGTATCGTTATAGATCCCACTGATGATGCCTTAGAGCAAGAAAAAGACGAAACGCGTCTGTATAAAACAAATAAAGTTACAGCAAGAAAAGACGGTTTTATCTACAAAATAAGTATTTCTGTGCTTGCTGCGGAGGATGGCCACACAAACAAACTTGTTATCGAAAAATATCTTCAACATATTAGACATATCTTCAAGAGTATTACTGTGCAATATTAATAGGCAGTGTGATTGTCAAGAGTATATTTAAATGCTTTTGTGTGCCAGAGTACTAACACAATATCGAAAAAATGGCGTGAGTAAACCAGGGAAATTTAAATGTAAAGACGGAAAGGAATGCGACCTTCTTTTTGCAGGTACAAAACAGCGACGTGGCCGTGGCACGGTCTCCGCTTTGGTGAAGTGATATTGCGACCCTCCTGCTGGGTGCGCCGCTTCATTATAATTAGCGCTATTCTGCAGGGTTACGCCAGGCAACCGCGCGAAGGGGAAGCTGCGCACTTTCTGTCAGAAACAAAATTAGGACTGAAATTTGGCTTAGCACCCGATGTCTGAGTGAAATTAGTCACTATCGCTAGACCTATAGCACATCGTAACTCTTCTGTTCCAGTTCCATCCTTCTTATCTCTTTCACCTACCTTCAAATCTTATCTCCCTCTGTTCACAAATAAGAAACTGGGATTCTTCCAACAAGTAATTATAACGTGAGTGCAGAACAACCCCACGTGTAGGCGAAAGCTTATTTTACATAGCTAATCAAAGAGAGCAAATTTTTTTCCTTCTTGAAATGCAAATCCCTGCATAATTTACGCAGGAAACTGTCGTTTTGCACCTCGGGCGTATCTAATTACATTATAAGCTCTTATCGGTGTTTGTAACTACTGAGTTGTCCGCCATTACTAATCTATGAGAACCATAGCAACAGTGAAATGATATGATCTTTCCTTCGTGGGGACCACAGTCATATAGAATTTTGTGAAACGAATTTTTGCATTGGCACTGTTGTATAGCATTCCGCCGTCAGGCCACAAGTGGCCCATCGGGACCATCCGACCGCCGTGTCATCATGAGGTGAGGTTGCAGATAGGAGGGACGTGGGGTCAGGACCGCTCTCCAGGTCGTTACGACGGTTTTCTTTGACCGGAGCCCCTACTATTCGATCGAGTATCTCCTCAATTGCCATCACGAGGCTGAGTGCACCCCGAAAAATGGCAACAGTGCATGGCGACCCGGATGGTCACCCATCCAAGTGCCAGCCACGTTCGACAGCGCTCAACTTCGGTGATCCGACGGGAACTGGTGAATCCACTGCGGCAAGGCCGTTGCCATTTAGACTGTTAAGTGTTCATTTATTTTACCCAGTCATGATGTTGGCTTTTTATCCATCCTGAAGCGCTGTTTGAAATGTTAGAATAGACAGATCAAACATATTTTAACATCTCAACATGCACTTGAGAATTACTATACATCCGAAATCATGATTGTGTGAAATAAATGAACATTAACAGTCAATTGTTGGAAATTTCCTTAAAAAAAAGGATCAGGTGATGGATTCTGTATGGAACTGAGGCAATACTATAGTGATATTTTGTCGTGAGCGCCAGCTTAGATCAGGTGTGAGAGAATGCGTGCTGGTTTTCTTAAAACTTCAAGAGCAAGCTATGACGTAATGTCAAATGTCCTCTAAAACTTGTGAACTAACCTAGGATTATCACAACCCGCTACACATATATCGCGAAATACTACATTTTACATATTAACACCTCGTTACATTCTGGGACCTCTGCTTCCTCATCGGTGGAAAACTGTGTATTTCCCTCAGTTGTAAAGCTCAGTGACTGACATGATGCAGAGGGGGGACAAAAAAATGGAAACTATAAAATCACATCACAATGCCATGTCTAGTACGGTGTTTGAAGACAGTTGGCATTCAAAACAGCTCCAAATCGTCTTGGAACGGATAAACAATCGTCGTGTATGGCTTACAAGGAAATCGTACCATTGTTCCCGCAAAACTGTGGCAAGTTAAGGTAACAATTATGAAAGTGAATAGCTGTAAAGCAACCTTCTTTCCAAAGTAAACCATCAAGGCTCAATAATATTAAAATCTGGTAACTCTGGCGATTAGTGCCGTTGCGCCAACCAATCCTGGGCGATGCAAGCTGTGTGAACAAGGACCGTGTCGTCTTGGAGCACAGCATCACTTAGGTACAAACATTTTACCATGGATTGGACCTGATAAACCAAAATGGTCTCACAAACCTTGGCAGTAAAGCGTCCTTCCTGAGTAACCATGGCGCCCATGAAACACCACGTTCTGGTTTCCCAAATCATCACCGAGCCGCCGCCAAGTTTCACTCCTGGGACGTAAACTCGCTCAGAAGGCGGAAACAGTGTGAAACAAGACTCTCAGACCAAATAACTTCCTTCCGTTGCTCCATAGCCCAGATTTTTAAGGCTTCGGAACCACTTTTTCCTGCTGCGGAGGTTTACCAGAATTCAAGTTCACCTTGCAGATCCCTGCTTATGAAGCTCCCTTCGTACTGTTTCAGTGCAGACAGGATTTGCGAGTGCGACATTCGGCTCTGCAGTGACATTTGCAGCTTTCGTCCCCTTATTTTTCGTCGCAAAGCTCTTTAATAACCGTCTGTCACGATCACGCAACACATGCGTTCATCTGCGCTATGACTTAGCGGGTATTCTACATCTACATCTACATTTACATTTATACTCCGCAAGCCACCCAACGGTTTGTGGCGGAGGGCACTTTACGCGCCACTGTCATTACCTCCCTTTCCTGTTCCAGTCGCGTATGGTTCGCGGGAAGAACGACTGTCTGAAAGCCTCCGTGCGCGCTCTAATCTCTCTAATTTTACATTCGTGATCTCCTCGGGAGGTATAAGTAGGGGGAAGCAATATATTCGATACCTCATCCAGAAACGCAACCTCTCGAAACCTGGCGAACAAGCTACACCGCGATGCAGAGCGCTTCTCTTACAGAATCTGCCACTTGGGTTTGTTAAACATCTCCGTAACGCTGTCACGGTTACCAAATAACCCTGTGACGAAACGCGCCGCTCTTCTTTGGATCTTCTCTATCTCCTCCGTCAACCCGATCTGGTACGGATCCCACACTGACGAGCAATATTCAAGTATAGGTTGAACGAGTGTTTTGTAAGCCACCTCCTTTGTTGATGGACTACATTTTCTGAGGACTCTCCCAATGAATCTCAACCTGGTACCCGCCTTACCAACAATTAATTTTATATGATCATTCCACTTCAAATCGTTCCGCACGCATACTCCCAGATATTTTACAGAAGTAACTGCTACCAGAGTTTGTTCCGCTATCATATAATCATACAATAAAGGATCCTTCTTTCTATGTATTCGCAATACATTACATTTGTCTATGTTAAGGGTCAGTTGCCACTCCCTGCACCAAGTGCCTATCCGCTGCAGATCTTCCTGCATTTCGCTACAATTTTCTAATGTTGCAACTCTGTATACTACAGCATCATCCGCGAAAAGCCGCATGGGACTTCCGACACTATCTACTAGGTCATTTATATATATTGTGAAAAGCAATGGTCCCATAACACTCCCCTGTGGCACGCCAGAGGTTACTTTAACGTATGTAGACGTCTCTCCATTGATAACAACAAGCTGTGTTCTGTTTGCTAAAAACTCTTCAATCCAGCCACACAGCTGGTCTGATATTCCGTAGGCTGTTACTTTGTTTATCAGGCGACAGTGCGGAACTGTATCGAACGCCTTCCGGAAGTCAAGAAAAATAACATCTACCTGGGAGCCTGTATCTAATATTTTCTGGGTCTCATGAACAAATAAAGCGAGTTGGGTCTCACACGATCGCTGTTTCCGGAATCCATGTTGATTCCTACATAGTAGATTCTGGGTTTCCAAAAACGACATGATACTCGAGCAAAAAACATGTTCTAAAATTCTATAGCAGATCGACGTCAGAGATATAGGTCTATAGTTTTGCGCATCTGCTCGACGACCCTTCTTGAAGACTGGGACTACCTGTGCCCTTTTCCAATCATTTGGAACCTTTCGTTCCTCGAGACTTGCTATACACGGCTGTTAGAAGGGGGGCAAGTTCTTTCGCGTACTCTGTGTAGAATCGAATTGGTATCCCGTCAGGTCCAGTGGACTTTCCTCTGTTGAGTGATTCCAGTTGCTTTTCTATTCCTTGGACACTTATTTCGATGTTATCCATTTTTTCGTTTGTGCGAGGATTTAGAGAAGGAACTGCAGTGCGATCTTCCTCTGTGAAACAGCTTTGGAAAAATGTGTTTAGTATTTCAGCTTTACGCGTGTCATCCTCTATTTCAATGCCATAATCATCCCGGAGTGTCTGGATATGCTGTTTCGAGCCACTTGCTGATTTAACGTAAGACCAGAACTTCCTAGGATTTTCTGTCAAGTCGGTACATAGAATTTTACTTTCGAATTCACTGAACGCTTCACGCATAGCCCTCCTTACGCTAACTTTGACATCGTTTAGCTTCTGTTTGTTTGAGAGGTTTTGGCTGCGTTTAAACTTAGAGTGAAGCTCTCTTTGCTTTCGCAGTAGTTCCCTAACTTTGTTGTTGTACCACGGTGGGTTTTTCCCGTCCCTCACAGTTTTACTCAGCACGTACCTGTCTAAAACGCATTTTACGATTGCCTTGAACTTTTTCCGTAAACACTCAACATTGTCAGTGTCGGAACAGAAATTTTCGTTTTGATCTGTTAGGTAGTCTGAAATCTGCGTTCTATTACTCTTGCTAAACAGATAAACCTTCCTTCCTTTTTTTATATTCCTATTAACTTCCATATTCAGGGATGCTGCAACGGCCTTATGATTACTGATTCCCTGTTCTGTACATACAGAGTCGAAAAGTTCGGGTCTGTTTGTTATCAGTAGGTCCAAGATGTTATCTCCACGAGTCGGTTCTCTGTTTAATTGCTCGAGGTAATTTTCGGATAGTGCACTCAGTATAATGTCACTCGATGCTCTGTCCCTACCACCCGTCCTAAACATCTGAGTGTCCCAGTCTATATCTGGTAAATTGAAATCTCCACCTAAGACTATAACATGCTGAGAAAATTTATGTGAAATGTATTCCAAATTTTCTCTCAGTTGTTCTGCCACTAATGCTGCTGAGTCGGGAGGTCGGTAAAAGGAGCCAATTATTAACCTAGCTCGGTTGTTGAGTGTAACCTCCACCCATAATAATTCTCATGAACTATCCACTTCTATTTCACTACAGGATAAACTACTACTAACAGCGACGAACACTCCATCACCGGTTGCATGCAATCTATCCTTTCTAAACACCATCTGTACCTTTGTAAAAATTTCGGCAGAATTTATCTCTGGCTTCAACCAGCTTTCTGTACCTATAACGATTTCAGCTTCGGTGCTTTCTATCAGCGCTTGAAGTTCCGGTACTTTACCAACGCAGCTTCGACAGTTTACAATTACAATACCGATTGCTGCTTGGTCCCCGCATGTCCTGACTTTGCCCTGCACCCGTTGAGGCTGTTGCCCTTTCTGTACTTGCCCGAGGCCATCTAACCTAAAAAACCGCCCAGCCCACGCCACACAACCCCTGCTACCCGTGTAGCCGCTTGTTGCGTGTAGTGGACTCCTGACTTACCCAGCGGAACCCGAAACCCCACCACCCTATGGCGCAAGTCGAGGAATCTGCAGCCCACACGGTCGCAGACCCGTCTCAGCCTCTGATTCAGACCCTCCACTCGGCTCTGTACCAAATGTCCGCAGTCAGTCCTGTCGACGATGCTGCAGACTGTGAGCTCTGCTTTCATCCCGCTAGCGAGACTGGCAGTCTTCACCAAATCAGATAGTCGCCGGAAGCCAGAGAGGATTTCCTCGTATCCATAGCGACACACATCATTGGTGCCGACATGAGCGACCACCTGCAGATGGGTGCACCCTGTACCCTTCATGGCATCCGGAAGGACCCTTTCCACATCTGGAATGACTCCCCCCGGTATGCACACGGAGTGCACATTGGTTTTCTTCCCCTCTCTTGCTGCCATATCCCTAAGGGGCCCCATTACGCGCCTGACGTTGGAGCTCCCAACTAACAGTAAGCCCACCCTCTGCGACCGCCCGGATCTTGCAGACTGAGGGGCAACCTCTGGAACAGGACAAGCAGCCATGTCAGGCCGAAGATCAGTATCAGCCTGAGACAGAGCCTGAAACCGGTTCGTCAGACAAACTGGAGAGGCCTTCAGTCCAGCCCTCCGGAATGTCTTTCGCCCCCTGCCACACCTTGACCTCCCACTCTACCACAGGTGAGCGATCACCCTCAATGCGGGCAGTATCCCGGGCAACCACAGTCGTAGTCCGATCGGGGGATGCGTGGGACGAGCTGGCCGTCCCCGACAAACCCCCATCCGGAACCCCACAGTGATGCCCATTGGCAACAGCCTCAAGCTGTGTGACCGAAGCCAACACTGCCTGAAGCTGGGAGCGAAGGGATGCCAACTCAGCCTGCATCCGAACACAGCAGTTGCAGTCCCTATCCATGCTTTCCGCTTTCCCTGTATGCGTTGTAAACCTTCGATGCGGTGCCTCTTGTACACAAAACACTTCGACTCCTTTGTTTGCGGAAGCATCCGCTATACCAGCACCAACAATTTGCCATATTCGAAATCACTTACCTCCCATCTAATGAACTAACGACGACACAGAGCACTATTTCGACCACAACTGACACCCAGTGCATATTCGAAATCACTTACCTCCCATCTAATGAACTAACGACGACACAGAGCACTATTTCGACCACAACTGACACCCAGCGCATAGAGGACATTGTGCCGATGCCTTTCCTGATCGGATAGACCAGCGCCATTCGAAGTGGAATGATCATATAAAATTAATTGTTGGTAAGGCGGGTGCCAGGTTGAGATTCATTGGGAGAGTCCTTAGAAAATGTAGTCCATCAACAAAGGAGGTGGTTACAAAACACTCGTTCGACCTATACTTGAGTATTGCTCATCAGTGTGGGATCCGTACAAGGTCGGGTTGACAGAGGAGATAGAGAAGACCCACAGAAGAGCGGCGCGTTTCGTCACAGGGCTATTTGGTAAGCGTGATAGCGTTACGGAGATGTTGAGCAAACTCAAGTGGCGGACTCTGCAAGAGAGGCGCTCTGCATCGCGGTGTATTTTGCTGTCCAGGTTTCGAGAGGGTGCGTTTCTGGATGAGGTATCGAATATATTGCTTCCCCCTACTTATACCTCCCGAGGAGACCACGAATGTAAAATTAGAGAGATTCGAGCGCGCACGGAGGCTTTCCGGCAGTCGTTCTTCCCGCGAACCATACGCGAGTGGAACAGGAAAGGGAGGTAATGACAGTGGCACGTAAAGTGCCGTCCGCCACACACCGTTGGGTGGTTTGCGAAGTATAAATGTAGATGTAGATTTGTCTGCTTGACTTTAAGAAAGCGTTCCTCGAGGGGTTTCCATATTTTCGTCCAACCTCTGTACACCCGTTAAATTAATAAAAGTTACCATTATAAATTAGATGCTTTGTCATCATCCTTTACTACCTTCCATCCATCCAAAAGAAAGCCGTTAAATAATGTAGTCGTTTCCATATGCTGCGGAATGTTGTGGTGTAAATAGAGGGCAACTAAGGCAAAATCAGGTGCCATTCCAAATTCGTCTCGGGCTCATTATTAATTTTTACTCACTCTGAGATAGCTCGCGGCTTGTCTCCTTGGAAAAGACTCTTCCGGAATTTTAACAGCAAACCTCTCTGCAAAGCACATCTCCCTTGTAGCGTCTGCCTCTGGAGCCGAACGAGTGTCACAGTGTGGCTTTCGCTGTTACTCCACGGAATCACGACAATATTCAGTGCGTACCTCTCTGATCTCTTAATGCATCTTAGGTTACAAGGCAAGTACACTAGCCTGAACTTCCAAAAGCG
Source organism: Schistocerca americana (assembly GCF_021461395.2). NCBI lineage: Eukaryota > Metazoa > Arthropoda > Insecta > Orthoptera > Acrididae > Schistocerca > Schistocerca americana. The sequence continues at coordinate 1,043,290,675 of NC_060119.1, forward strand.
AAAAAAGGTTATTTTTAAAATACGAAATCGTCTGTTCTACCTCTCATTAAAATTGTTTGTAAGACTGCGTATGTGTGCAACAGCTTCGTAAAACTTGCGATATAAAAAGGCTGCGGAAGCACAAGTTGGTAAAGAAACAAGACCACGTAACAGACAGTTATCACCAGTGTATTCACAAGATTCGTAAAACGGGTGATATTTGGCAAGAGCTAAACATTTTGTTGAAGCAATAAATGCTAAACGAATTGATACTTACAGACTCACATTTACCCCAAATAGAAGTTTCTATGCTTTCACATTTTCTTTGATTACTGGTCATGTAAGTGAATATGTGCGGGATAAAAGCACTAAAACACAACTGCTTGTAACAGTAGGCACACTTTAATGGGTTGCATTTGTGCAAGCTGAATACTTTTCGGTTTGTCCACACTGTAGTAGTCACGTCCCAAGTGCCATAGCGTTGAAACTATCCATTCCATGTAATTTTATCAGTTCATGACAGTTCGCATTTCTACTGTGACGGCTAGTATGTGAAGAACAGACAATAAAACAACAAGTGTTCTGGGAAATACTGCATGCCATTGCAAGTGCTACATGTACTAGTAAATATTGCTTCCAGGAATTGTTTAGTTTTCGGGCAAGTAAATCCATTTACGAAATTTGTGAATCTTCTAGGCATTTTCTAGTTATAGACAATATTGTTTTTCTGTGACTCATCCAATAGAGTTTTGCAGATAAATGCTCTCCATGGACTTTAGTAAAGGCCCACTTCCTCTTCTTAGAATAATTTTCATTTGATTTTAACTTCTCCAGCTGGTGTTCTTCTCTAGTTACCAACGGCCTCTAACTGAAGAGAAACAGACAGGAATAAGTCGAAGAAGTGTTTTACAAGCTACTTCTTCTGCACGAAATTTACTCGGGTAGGTATTTTTTTTGTGGGGGGGGGGGGGGGGGTTATCATTCTTCTCATTGGCTTGATGCGGCCCGCCACGAATTCCTCTCCTGTGCCAACCTTGTCATCTCAGAATAGCAGTTTGGATCTATGTCCTCAATTATTTGCTGGATTTATTTCAATCTCCGTCTTCCTCTACAGTTTTGCCCTCTACAGTTCCCTCTAATACCGTGGAAGTCATTCTCTCATGTCTTAACAGATGTCCTATCATTCTGTCCCTCCTCCTTAATAGTGTTTTCCACATATTCATGTCCTCTTCGATTCTACGCAGAACCCCCTCATTCCCCACCTTATCGGTCCAGCTAATTTTCAACATTCGTCTGCAGCACCACATCTCAAATACTTCGATTCTCTTCTGTTCCGGTTTTCCCACAGTCCATGTTTCACTCCTATATGTACTCTAAACGTACATTCTCAGAAATTTCTTTCTCAAATTTAGACCTATGTCTGATGAAAGATGAAAGTAATGAGGTAGCAGAATTCCTCTACTTCCTGTACTTGGTGACTGTCAATCCTGATGTTAAATTTCTCGCTGTTCTCATTTCTGTTGCTTGTCATTACTTCCGTCTTTCTTCGATTTACTCTCAGCCCATATTCTGTACTCATTAGGTTATTCATTCCATTCAGCAGATCATCTATTTATCCTTCTCTTTCACTCAGGATAGCTATGTCATCAGCGAATCGTATCATCGATATCCTTTCACCTTGGATTATAATTCCACTCCTAAACTTTTCTTTTATTTCCATCACTGCTTCTTCGATGTACAGATTGAACGCAGGGGCGAAAGACTACATCCCTGTCTTACATCATTTTTTAACCGAACGCTTCATTCTTTGTCGTGCACTCTTATTATTCCCTCTTGGCTCTTTTACATACTATATATTGCCCGCCTCTCCCTATAGCTTACTCCTCTTTTTTGTAAGAATTTCGAACATATTGCACCATTTTACATTCTTATTTTCTTGATAAAACAAACAAAAGAAATTCAAAATGCAGTTAATGATTTCGACAAGCTTGTGGTCATCATCAGATCGCCTAAATGCACTATCTGATGATGACCAATGCCTGATCGAAACTGCTAACTACATTTTGAATTGCTTTTCTTCTAGGAAGAAAATAAAAGAACAACGACATAAATATTGTTTACTGGCGGAAGCACTATCGACACTCCTGTCATTTTCAGTAGCCCATATTACTCGTAGTTTTGACGCAGCCATGGGCTAAGACGTAATATGGACCATTGAAATTGACAAAAGTGTTGAAACCACTTCAGCCAGTAAACAATATTTGCGTGAGCGTTGACTTACAGCCTTTGTAGTCAAATTTGGTAAGCTCAGGACGGTCTACGCGGTCAATGTGGCGCATAAAAATAAAGATATAATTAATAAATTAATAAATTAATTGTAGATTAAAACTGAAGAAACTGCAAAAAGGTGGGAATTTAAGGAGATGGGACCTGGATAAACTGACTAAACCAGAGGTTGTACAGAATTTTTAGCGTAAGGGAACAAATGGCAGGAATGGGGGAAAGAAATACAGTAGAAGAAGAATGGGTAGCTTTGAGGGATGAAGTAGTGAAGGCAGCAGAGGATCAAGTAGGTAAAAAGACGAGGGCTAGTAGAAATCCTTGGGTAACAGAAGAAATATTGAATTTAATTGATGAAAGGAGAAAATATAAAAATGCAGTAAATGAAGCAGGCAAAAAGGAATACAAACGTCTCAAAAATGAGATCGACAGGAAGTGCAAAATGGCTAAGCAGGGATGGCTACAGGACAAATGTAAGGATGTAGAGGCTTATCTCACTAGGGGTAAGATAGATACTGCATACAGGAAAATTAAAGAGACCTTTGGAGAAAAGAGAACCACTTGTAGGAATATTAAGAGCTCAGATGGGAACCCAGTTCTAAGCAAAGAGGGAAAGCAGAAAGGTGGAAGGAGTATATAGAGGGTCTATACAAGGGCGATGTACTTGAGGACAATATTATGGAAATGGAAGATGATGTAGATGATGATAAAATGGGAGATACGATACTGCGTGAAGAGTTTGACAGAGCACTGAAAGACCTGAGTCGAAACAAGGCCCCCGGGAGTAGACAACATTCCATTAGAACTATTGACGGCTTTGGGAGAGCCAGTCCTGACAAAACTCTAGCATCTAGTGAGCAAGATGTATGAGACAGGTGAAATACCCTCAGACTTCAAGAAGAAAGGTGTGAAAATTACCGAACTATCAGTTTAATAAGTCACGGCTGCAAAATACTAAAGCGAATTCTTTACAGACGAATGGAAAAACTAGTAGAAGCCGACCTAGGGGAAGATCAGTTTGGATTCCGTAGAAATATTGGAACACCTGAGGCAATACTGACCGTACGACTTATCTTAGAAGCTAGATTAAGGAAAGGCAACCCTACGTTTCTAGCATTTGTAGACTTAGAGAAAGTTTTTGACAATGTTGACTGGAATACTCTCTTTCCAATTCTGAAGGTGGTAGGGGTAAAATACAGGGAGCGAAAGGCTATTTACAATTTGTACAGAAACCAGATGGCAGTTATAAGAGTCGAGGAGTATGAAAGGGAAGCAGTGGTTGAGAAGGGAGTGAGACAGGGTTGTAGCCTCTCCCCGATGTTATTCAATCTGTATATTGAGCAAGCAGTAAAGGAAACAAAAGAAAAATTCGGAGTAGGTATTAAAATTCATGGAGAAGAAATAAAAAATTTGAGGTTCGCCGATGACACGGTAATTCTGTCAGAGACAGCAAAGGACTTGGAAGAGCAGTTGAATGGAATGGATAGTGTCTTGAAGGGAGGATATAAGATGAACATCAACAAAAGCAAAACGAGGATAATGGAATGTAGTCGAATTAAGTCTGGTGATGCTGAGGGAATTAGATTATGAAATGAGATACTTAAAGTAGTAAAGGAGCTTTGCTATTTGGGGAGCAAAATAACTGATGATGGTCGAAGTAGAGAGGATATAAAATGTAGACTGGCAATGGCAAGGAAAGCGTTTCTGAAGAAGAGAAATTTGTTAACATCGAGTATAGATTTAAGTGTCAGGAAGTCGTTTCTGAAAGTATTTGTATGGAGTGTAGCCATGTATGGAAGTGAAACATAGACGATAAATAGTTTAGAGAAGAAGAAAATAGAAGCTTTCGAAATGTGGTGCTACAGAAGAATGCAGAAGATTAGATGGGTAGATCACATAACTAATGAGGAGGTATTGAATAGAATTGGGGAGAAGAGGAGCTTGTGGCACAACTTGAGTAGAAGAAGGGATCGGTTGGTAGGACATGCTCTGAGACATCGGGGGATCACCAATTTAGTATTGGAGAGCAGCGTAGAGGGTAAAAATCGTAGAGGGAGACCAAGAGATGAATACGCCAAGCAGATTCAGAAGGATGTAGGTTGCAGTAGGTACTGGGAGATGAAGAAGCTTGCACAAGATAGAGTAGCATAGAGCTGCGTCAAACCAGTCTCAGGACTGAAGACCACAATAACAACAACAACAATTATTAACGTAAATTCCATTTACAGTATGTTTTTTGTACTCTGTCACTTACGATCTATAACATTGTGCATTTATTAGATTAAAAAGTTATTGGCACCACTAGTTCAGCAATCCCACTAACAAAAGAATAATAATGAATTAACGAGCATCCGTCTTCTTGCAAGAACGCAATTTTTTGCTACATTTAAATCTCAATTGTTGCATCTTCAGTTGGTTTCACTAGTACCTGGTTCACCTCGGTGCTTGAGACACCGCCAACTGAAGTTAGTGTTAATTACATGAGATTGAGCAAACACCACACATAGAAGAATACATATATGGTGAAGACGCAAGTATATTTTACCAGTAAAATAAAGTAGAATGCACTGATGACAGCTGATTTGATCACACAATCGACGTAAACATTAATTAGTACTTGAGGCAAGTGGTCTTGTTGGAGTACAAAAAATTCTATTGCCATCTCGTTTAGTCAGTTTGATCACTAGCATCACGATCACACAAAAATTACTGTTTGAATAGTTCGTTGTGACAGCCGGCGCAGTTCTCGCAATTAACATTATTTCATCCTGGCGGTGCTACCAAAGGTGTTCAGGGGATCACACTCGTCCGTTCGCGACGCGATTGACGACTGATCTCGTGACGTAGTATGCAAACGAAAGTATCTTCTCTCACAAATTTTAGGTCATATGTCTCTCTCAGAATGATACGTGAATCACGCCAGTGTGGAATTTTGCAGACTACGAATTCGGCACTACACGCTGCGTGTATCATGCAAGCTAATGCACGACTCCGTATCAATTATGCTCTGCGTTCCTGCGAGAGACGGCCTTCGATATTGCGGCGGAAAGGCAGCGATATTCCATTATGCTTACAAAGACTGTATATGATAATTACACATTGTGTCAATGTTAACTTGTGACTGATTTCTGTTGGAAGCTACAGGGCACAAATAATAAAATGAAAAAAAGAAAACTGCTAGTAGTACTCTCACTCCGAAGTTTCCGCACATTCTTAATTATGTATATAGATACTACTACTACTACTACTACTACTACTACTACTAATAATAATAATAATAATAATAATAATAACAATAATAATAATAATATAGTGTGGCCCAATGGCTGGAAGTTGAATCTGAACCAAGTGTTGTTTCTGGTGACTCCTCACGCCCTTGAGATGTGAAGGCTAGATTAAAAAGAAGACAAAAAAAGTCTGTGATCCGACTAAAATTTGATAACCCTATCTCTCGGTTCCAGGGCACACGTTTTACTGGTAGACCAGCAGGTTCAACGTATGTATAAATAGTTCATCCACGGGTTTTGAGGACTGAGTTTACAAGTATCAAAATACGTGACATACATGGCCATATTTTTTGGCTTGGCAGACTAAATTATTCATACAGCCAAGGGTCCGTAAGCCTTAGTATTATGAAATGAATTTCAACTTGATGCCACTGCCAGTCCTTGAGAAAAAGTGATCTTGACAGACGGTCGTACAGAAAGAAAATGCCAAAACAATCACTTTTTTTATTTGATGTAGTTAAAAATAAACAAATTCTTTTTTTTTTCTTTGTACTGCGAAACGCTGCTTGTCAAATATTATGATTCTATGTCAAGGGGAATTACCTTATAGATTTTGATGAGTGGACTGGCGAGTATCGAAAAGCGTTATGTTAATGGCCGTATATTTTGACTGCACTGTCTTCGGAGCTTCCGAGTTTTCACGCTGCGAAGGGGTCGTAGGTCTTAGTGCTTGACGTGGGTTTCGACCTGATACCTCGATACATTCCTGAGAAAATGAGATCTTAACAGTCGGATAGACAGGCAGACAAACGATCGGACGTCAAAGTGATCGTGTAAGGTTTCCACATTCACTGATTCTACATCTACGCATACACTCCGCTAGCCACCAAGCGGCGTGTGGCAAAGGGCACAATTCTCCCCTTCTGTTCCACTCACGGATCGCTCGAGGGAAAAACGACTGTCTGAACGCCTCAGTACGAGCTCTAATTTCCCTTATCTTTGAATGGTGACCATTGCGCGATTTGAAAGTTGGTGGTAATAATATGTGCTTTACATTCTCGGCGAAGATCGGATTTCGGAATTTAGTGAGCAGCCCCTTCCGCTTAGCGCTCCGTCTATCTGCAAGTGTGTCACACTTCAAAGTTTCTATGACACTTTTAACGCTCTCGCGATGGCTAAATGTACCAGTCTTGAATCTTGCCGCTCTTCTTTGGACCTTTTCAATCAGACCCAACTGGTAAAGGACCCATACAGACGAACAATACTCTAAAACTTAACGAACTAATGTATTGTAAGCTATTTCCTTTGTTGAAGGACTGCATCGCTTCAGGATTCTACCAATAAACCGCAATCTAGAGTTTACCTTACCTGTTGCTTGTGTAATCTGATCAGTCCATTTGAGATCATTTCGAATAGTCACACCCAGATACTTGACGGATTGAGGTACGGAATCCTAGAAAAAGAAAAAAAAAAAACAAGAGAAAAGGCCCACTGTAGGTGTCACAACTGTGGTGAAACATGTTTGGGAACCCAAAAAAAAAAAAAAAAAAAAAAAAAGTGTTCCTACAAGAACTCTTTCATTCATCGCGATTTACTGTAAACACGGAATAGAGCTTCATGTTGTTGTTGTGGTGGTCTTCAGTCCTGAGACTGGTTTGATGCAGCTCTCCATGCTACTCTATCCTGTGCAAGCTTCTTTATCTCCCAGTACCTATTGCAGCCTACATCCTTCTGAATCTGCTTAGTGTATCCATTTCTTGGTCTCCCTCTACGATTTTTACCCCTCACGCTGCCCTCCAGTACTAAACTGGTGATCCCTTGATGCCTCAGAACATGTCCGATCCTTTCTTCTAGTCAAGTTGTGCCACAAATTTCTCTTCTCCCCAATTCTGTTCAATACCTCCTCATTAGTTATGTGATCTACCCATCTAATCTTCAGCATTCTTCTGTAGCACCACATTTCGGAAGCTTATATTCTCTACTTGTCTAAACTATTTATCGTCCATGTTTGACTTCCATACATGGCTACACTCCATACAAATATTTTCAGAAACGACTTCCTGACACTTAAATGAATACTCAATGTTAACAAATTTCTCTTCTTCAGAAACGCTTTCCTTTCCATTGCCAGTCTACATTTTATATCCTCTCTACTTCGACCATCATCAGTTATTTTGCTCCACAAATAGCAAAACTCCTTTACTACTTTAAGTGTCTCATTTCCTAATCTAATTCCCTCAGCATCACCCGATTAAACTCTACTACATTCCATTATCCTCGTTTTGCTTTTGTTGATCTTCATCTTATATCTTCCTTTCAAGGCAATGTCCATTCCGTTCAACTGCTCTTCCAAGTCCCTTGCTGTCGCTGACAGAATTACAATGTCATCAGCGAACCTCAAAGTTTTTACTTCTCCTCCATGGATTTTAATACCTACTACGAATTTTTCTTTTGTCTCCTTTACAGCTTACTCAATATACAGATTGAATAGCATCGGGGAGAGGCTACAACCCTGTCTCATTCCCTTCTCAACCACTGCTTCCCTTTCATGTCCCTCGACTCTTATAACTGCCCTCTGGTTTCTGTACAAATTGTAAATAGCCTTTCGTTTCCTGTATTTTACCCCTGCCATCTTCAGAATTTGAAAGAGAGTATTCCAGTCAACATTGTCAAAAGCTTTCTGTAAGTCTACAAATGCTAGAAATGTAGGCTTGCCTTTCCTTAATCTTTCTTCTAAGATAAGTCGTATGGTCAGTATTGCCTCACGTGTTCCAACATTTCTACGGAATCCAAACTGATCTTCCCCGAGATCGGCTTCTACCAGTTCTTCCATTCGTCTGTAAAGAATTCGCGTTAGTATTTTGCACCCGCGGCTTATTAAACTGATAGATCGGTAATTTTCACATCTGTCGACACCTGCTTTCCTTGGGATTGGAATTACTATATTATTCTTTAAGTCTGAGGGAATTTCGTCTGTC